>NC_088379.1:73315000-73628750 GCF_037993035.2 Macaca fascicularis | reverse complement strand
AATCAACAGCATTTTCAACAAATATGTATTGAATGACTACTACAAGCCAGGCCCTGTTCATGTGGTTTATTAATTATTCAGAGCCTGCCCCTGCACACTCCACCCAGCCACTCATCAAAGCAAGTTGAATCAACCTGCCCCCGCTCGATCTCTCAGGTTCTCTGACTTCTATCTAGTCCATGTTCCAGTATAATATGGGAAGACTATTTTAATTGGTGGTTTCATACGCTACTAAATTTTGTCAATAAGAAAAGAATCCTACTATGTATCAGTGGTGCTATTTTTAATCCCCCCGCGCCCCGCCGCTCTTAACAATCATTTGTCATGCATAAATACTACCAGAACTTGATTTCCTTTTTCTTCAAAGATATTTTACTTTCCAGTCAATTCAGACTTCTTCTCTGTCATTGTCCACGAGGATTAGAAATATGTGTATATATATTTCTTGCTCTGTTGCCAGGCTGGAGCTCTGTGGCTCGATCTCGGCTCACTGCAACCTCCGCCTCCCGGGTTCAAGCAGTTCTCTTCCTCAGCCTCCCGAGTAACTGGGATTACAGGCGCCCGCCCCCAGGCCTGGCTAATTTTTTGTATTTTTAGTAGAGACGGGGTTTCACCATCTTGGCCAGGCTGGTCTTAAACTCCTGACCTCGTGATCCACCCGTCACGGCTTCCCAAAGTGCTGGCGTACGCCACAGCACCCGGCCAACAGATTTATTTTTAATGTTTGTGCTAAAGCCCTTGTTGAGTAGTTTTATCAATAAGCACCTGCAGTTCTAGATTATATTGAAAAATAGTATAATCAGTGATAAATAAAATGGGCACTTGAGATAGATCTCCTTGAAATTTGTTTCTACAATTTTCTACCTGAAGATTTAGCCTTGTTGTTTTGTTTTGTTTTGTTTTTCTGATTCTTATCTATAAGTGAAGATATTTAAAAACTCCTGTACAGGATTATGAACTTTAAATATGCTAGTTAAGCTGAATGCATTTAAAGGCATTTTAGCGTAATACACAAAGTTGGTATTCAATGAAATTAAGTATGAATGAGAGGATCAGTGTTTCAAAAAAAAACTCACCTAGGAAAATTAAGTAAATTACCAAATAGAATTAAATATCCAATCAATATAAAATGCTCCTCCCTAAACATTGTGGGCTCTATAAAAGCCGTAGCTTTATAGGATGTTAACTAACATTATTTCAAAATAGAGTTATATCATGGAATGAATTGGGAAACTCAAGATTAAAAGAAGAAATCTTTAAGTTTATATTTTGATATAGGTTTTATCATGACATGTCATAAAATTCGCTTCACTGGAATGAAACAGAAGAAATTCAAAGGTAAAATTTAAATGTAAGAGGCATTAGGTATAAAATTTCAGTTAAATAGAGTAGTAAATATAGGTCATTTATCAGAGAAATCCTTCCTTGCTTGTTCAAGAAAAGGAATAAATGGATGGACAGTTAAAAGACAGACAGACAGAAAGCTACGTAATGAGATAAGGTACACAATAGAGTGAACTATGACTAACATTTAGTGAGATTGTGTTTTATAGATTTAGTTTGTGTTTATAGATTTAGTTATTATTTGTATTTACATGTTCAAAGAAGTAAAGACTTATAATTACAGATGTAATTTTTAGTTTAAAAATATTCTATGACAGAACTAGCTATATTTGCCCATTAGTGAAGCATACCCTACAGATTGTTTTATTGATTTTCTTTCAGCTAATGAATTCAGTAAAAGAGATGTTCAGAGCCACCATTTCTTAGATGCGTGAAAGGGAAGTCTGGTAAGAGCTGAATACTACTCAAAATACAAGTGGAGGTTGTAAGAAAACAGCTGATATTCTGCGACTTAAATAAGATGTCAGAAGAACCTATTTATTGCCCTATAAGAAACCACAAAAGTCATTATTTATTGCTCTGAATTTGATGTGTGTGGTAGAGGGAATAACGGCCTCAATGATGTCCACATAAGCCCCATAACATGTAAATATGTTAGTTTATATGGCAAAGAATGACTTTGCAGATGTGTATAAATTAAAGAACTTAGCATGAGGAATTTATCCTGAATTACCCTGGTGGGTCCAATCCCTAGGGGTCTTTATAAGAGAAAAGAAGAAAGGGGAGAAAGCACAGAATAGACTTTATGATAACAAAAGCAAAAGGAGAAAAAGCCATGTAATGAGGGGCCAAGACTTAAGAAATAAGGATAACACTCATCCTGGAAGAAGCGAAAACAGAGATTCTTTATCCTTAAGGCAGAACCAATCTGCCAACACTGTGACTTTAGTCCATCGAGGCTAATTATGGACTTTTGATGTCCCAAATTATAAAATAATAAATATATGTTGTTTCAAGCCACTAATTCGTGGTTATTTGTTATAGCAACAATAGGAAATTAATACAGTTGGTATGCTAACCTTGCAATACTTCAGTATAATCAACAAACAGTCTAGTACTTCATTAAAAGGTTTTTCTTTTTATGCCAAACTTATAATAACATAGTGGCAATCGTTGAGCTGTTTTTCCAACTGCCAACAAACAGTGGCTACCTTCACAATCTCAATATAAACTCCAGCACCTGTCACTGTGATTTGAGCCCTGAATAGTACCTTTATTTAAGCCTTAAGAAAGGCAACTGGAAGGCATCATTAATGCCTAAAAACAGCTTAGTCATAGGGAAGGGGGTTGATTCTCAAATCTATGTTAATAAAGTGAATCCTGAACTAGACATTCTCTGAATCCTTAAAGAAAGCTTTGTCTCAAACAATATACAAAATATTATTATCATTTAAAATTTATGTACAAGATTTTAGTATAGCTTTTCTTAGACCCCAAAGTCAAATGAACATCTCTTCTAAAACTATTTTAAAACCCAAAACAAGGAAGAAAACACATACATGCACACATACACACTCACACACACACACACACGAAGTAATAAAATTTTCAGAAACTCTCCTTTCTTCCCATTCTGTTATACAGAGCCAATATGAATATATTTGCACCTGTGAGTCTTTGGACAGCGACTCTGACTAATTACACTTTGGAGTAGAGCTCATGACTTATTCATCTTTAAGTCCCTTGCATAATCCAATGCATAGTAGAAGCTCAAAAGTAGCATGATAAATGAATAAATTCCATTTGACCCAAAAACATTCATGGTTAAATGTATTACCACCAATTATATTGCATTGAGAATACAGATAAAGAGGCTACTTTGACAAAAAATATACAGATGAGGTAGTGTATACCCGTTTCCTAAACAATGAGTCTGCAGCTAATGTGTTGTTGGAGTTTCATATCTGAAGTATTCATTTTCCTAGGTTTGCTCTTAGCTCTACGGTGCTCTGTGCACCTATAGCAAGAACTCTCTCTGTAGATATAAGAAAGAAAGATAGATGTTTAGAGCCACCAGAAAGGGAAGTCTGATAAGAGCTAACTACTATGCAAAATGTAAGCGGAAGTTATGGGAAAATAGCTGATATTCTGCAACTGAAATAAAGTGTGAGAAGAACCGTGTGTGTGTGTGTGTGTGTGTGTGTGTGTGTGTGGCGAGAGAGAGAGAGAGAGAGAGAGAGAGAGAAAGAAAGAGATGGGGGGCAGATAGAGAGAGAGTGAGAGATTGAACTTCAAGTAAAGGATGTATTTGGGAATAATATACTAGAAGTAGAACTGCAATTCAGAATAGACATATAGACCAGGGAAGCCTCTGGTACGTCTGAAGAACAAAGAAAACACTAGAGTTTATTGGGAAAAGAATAAAGCTAAGTATGCTGTTTTGAAAGAAATTCATTGGCGTGCTTGTGGTGTTATACTGCGGTTGATAAGCTCTTATGGGAGACTAGTGACGTCATTAGGTAAAACTTGTCTTTAAGTCATAGCATGCCATTTTTGCCTTGGAATTGGGTTTGTGAGACAGTTCCTGGAGTAGGTCTTTGTGACCCAAATACTTTCTCTGCATGGGTTCTTGACTCCATTTTAGTTGGGTATAACAACAATAATTCCAGTTTGTATAATCAACTTTCACAGGGCTCTGAGCCTTTTCTTCATTTCTGGGCTCAGAGAAAACATCATGTTTTGTGTTAAACCTGTGGCTATTTATAGGTGTGTTTAACTATAAGGTAGTATGCAGGAATTAATTCATCTTGGAGTAATATTTGACCAATAAGAGATAGGAGATGGCAAGTACTTTGTAAATAAATCTCTTGCCCTTCCTTTTAGAAGATATCCCATATGAATAAACAACACATTTTCTGTTGTTTCTGTTGGAGCATGGGAGAGACTTGTAATGTACCATATCGTATTTGTTTTTTCTCCTTAGCAGGCTTCCTTTCTTTTTTTTTCTCTCTCTCTCTAATCTCCCTGGGATTACATTCCCCAGGAGATAGTTGGTAATTGACTTTTGCTTTAAGTTCTGTTATTTAGGTAGCTTTGGCCAAGACAGTTTCATTCTAGGGACTAGGGCTTGGAAAATGACAGAATAAATAAAAGTTAAAATTTTCAAACATCTTTCCCAAAGAAATGAGCATAAAACAATATACATTTTTTAATTTGAATTTTAAAAATCAGGAATAGTGAGACCTGTAGCTCATTATGGACATTGGAGATATGCAGATTATTGGATCTATTTTTCAACAGTCATTCGAATTTTTCGAGTTGAGCACTCTTTGCTTGAATCCTCATCATTTGTCTACTCTTGTACATCTTCGAAACAATCACGTCTCTTTCTGGGCCTGTCTAGCTTCTAAATATTGTTCAGGCATGATCTAACCCTGTCTCTTACTAAGCATGTTCTACATATGATGCATTTTCTTTTAAGTCATTACAAACTGTTCATCTAAGTTACAAAAAGTCGTTCAGAAGTACTGTCTTTATGTAATATATAGATGGAAAATAAAATAGCAATGTTTCGTGCTGATTTTATAATATTAATATTTCATGTATATTTTTAAAAACCAGTAATATAGGTAACAAAGAACACATTGAAGTTTTGCTTTTTGCTGCTTTTTAAAATATTTTAATTTCTTAATTTTCCCACCTCTTCTGATGGACTATCATATCTTGAATTTTGGTCTTATAATTTTATAATGACAAATTATCTACTTTTTGTCCTATGTAATGAGGTATCACATTGAAGGCCTAGTTACAAAAAAATTCTATCATGATAAATCTTTTGGTGTACCTTAGACTATAACTATATGTCTGCTATTTGTAATTTTGCAACCCCTATCCCCTTTTATTCTTCATACTCATCTTAAACAACATTAACTTAACATCATTTACCTATGAATGGCTAACAAAAGTTTGTTTTGGATACCAAAGATTCGTTTTAATAAGTAAAAGGCAATGTCTTTGCTCACTTTCTCAGAAGAATGTTTTCTGAGAAAAATAAGTAAAACACTATTTAAATAAAATAGTTTGTACCTTAAAAAGAAGTGTGTATATCTTTCTAAAATGAAGGTCAAGAAGTATATGCACAAGACTTTTACAAAGGAAAAGCATAATTTTACAGAAAGCATTATTAAATGAAGCCTTTCTGCATAATATTTGGAAATTATTTTATTAAGATAAAAATAACTTTTCAGTAGCAAATTGTTTCAGAAGCAAAAGACAAAAATACTGTTTAGGAGGAAAAAAAAAAAAAAACCTCTCATGGAATTTACAAACAAGCAGTTGTTTGTTTTTAACCTCTGTCTTATGTGTTTTGCTTATGTTTTGCCTCTTTTAAGAAAAAGCATCTTGACTTCTCTCCTCAATTTCTAGCATTTGGTCATTTTTTTAAAAAAAAGTCACAGATGCTCACTTGCTTGAGTAATTGTATTCAAATGATGTTCATTGCCTTGCCTAAAAATGATCTCACTGCTGGATATTGTCTATAGTTTGAGTATACAGCACAAGCCATTTAAATAATAAGGCAGTTGCTTCCAACTTTAATCTTGCCTGTAGAGACTAACAGGCAGTGTCTAGCTTCATTACCCTTTAGGGGTTTAATGTACAATATTAATTAGTATTTCTACTTTCTCAGTGTTCATAACCATTCTTCTGTCTCATTCAGTAGCTGTTTGTGGTAAATGTTCCCACATAACTTTGGTTTCGTAGATTTCTACCATTGGCCACAATGTGGAATTGTAGAAAAAGAAGGTCTATGTTAAGTCTCCAGAAATTTTGCTGTATTGTAATATAGAACATATATGTTGGAATGTATATGTATTTCTTAGTAAGCTAAGACAGTTTTATTCCATGCATAGGAATTAATTGCATGTAATCAGTGCACAGTATTGGGTAATATCTTAACCCTTGACTGAAACTGCCATTAACTTGAGATTATATTTGCAAAGCAGATTAGTGTATTGACTAATTGCACAATACTAAAATATGAACTGGATTCTAGGTCCTACTCAGTCCTTTATACCTGATCAAGCAGTCAAGTAACTTAATTTTTATTCAAGCCTCAGTTTTCATATTTATGAAATGGGGTAATAAGCTATTTTGTGAGAAAATGTATTTTCTTCCATATTTCCATAGCTTAGCAGGGTGCTCCTAACTGAGCGTCAATAAATACTTGCTTATTAGAGAGACTAAAACTAATGATTTTATCAGATGCTCTTTTAAAGGTTGTTCTAGTTCAAAGACCATTACATTATTTACAATGCCAATTTTTCCCATACTACAGGTAAGTCGCAGAAAAGTGTAAAATATTTGTAAAAAGGAAGAACTTTTGACAAGTAATAACGTCTTTTATGTTTAATGGCTTAGCCACTTTATAAAGACCAAGGCCTCAATTCATTCTGAAGTAGTTTCTAATAAATAGTGGTATTTCTTTCCAGGTGTCTAGGCCCACAAGTTGTGGACAATTGAATAAAGTGCATCTATGGTAAACCACCTTGAGAAAAATATATCATAATATGGTGCACTCAATGCTGCACTCTGATAAGGTCACATATCTTTTAATCCTCAAGATTGGAGCTATCTCTAATGGGCCAGAAGAGCTGAAATTCTAGTATCAATCTCTTTGCCTTTCACCCTCCTCTTTCCAAAATGTGGAAATGCACGAAGTTCTGAGGAAGAGGTTGGTGCTGCAGGCTTTAATGCGGATATTCTGAAGCCTGTTCAGTAGCATTGTTGTTGCTTCTCCAAGCTACATAAAATTACAGCTCAGAAAAATTGATGTGGGAGTTGTAGAAATCTGCTGAATCGGCCGAGCGCGGTGGCTCAAGCCTGTAATCCCAGCACTTTGGGAGGCCGAGACGGGCGGATCACGAGGTCAGGAGATCGAGACCATCCTGGCTAACACGGTGAAACCCCGTCTCTACTAAAAAAAATACAAAAAAACTAGCCGGGCGCGGTGGCGGGCGCCTGTAGTCCCAACTACTCGGGAGGCTGAGGCAGGAGAATGGCGTGAACCCGGGAGGCGGAGCTTGCAGTGAGCTGAGATCCGGCCACTGCACTCCAGCCTGGGCAGCACAGCGAGACTCTGTCTAAAAAAAAAAAAAAAAAAAAAAAAAAAAAAAAGAAAAAGAAATCTACTGAATCATGTTTTTAGATCTATGGCTCCTTCTCTCTTAAATTCTGTCCACGGTTTTACTCACTTGTTCAATTATCAAAGTGTTTGTTAGCACATTTAATCCTACCTTCAGATCCTCAAGTCACTAGTGGTCCCAGGAATGCTCTGTTCATGTGGTTTTGTCATGAGTCTTTTACCCAAAACCATTTTTACCTTTCCAACTGGGAGATTCACTTCTAAGCCTAAAGCCGCATCAATAATCCTTTATTCTGCCAAATATAACCAATATAACTTTTTTGCTCCTTTTGTGCTCTGTTATTCAAAATTCCAAACAACAACAAAAATATAAGTCTTTAGTAGGATATCTTGCTATACACAATCACACATATTTGTATACATATGCATATGTATATACATATATATACACAGGTATTCAAATACACACACATATAACAATAAATAAAATTTTTGTAAAGACTTTTGATTACTTGGTGTGCCCATTATACAACTTTGAAACACTTCCTTTCTATAAATTGCACATTGAGAACATTTATTTCAAACATTATTTGTATTCTAGATTCTGTGTGTTTTATGTGTATTATTTCAGTTCATACTTAAAAATCTTATGAACTAATAATTTTTATTAACTGCCCTTTACAGATGAGAAAACTGAGGCTGAAGGTGATTAATTTAGGAGCAAATTCTCAGAGTTATTATTGACAGGTCAGTGTTCTTTCAGAAATTTTTCTGAATCTAGAATCACTGCTAATAACCTTTACACTGCTTTCTACCACTTTGCAGTTGGTCCTGCGCTCCTTCAGTTTTTATAATTTTCCATCCTTCCAAATGAAAAAAGATATTTTTGGTTTTCCTTTAACTAAAGATAAAATTTGCTCGGAACAGTAGCCCATGCCTGTAATCCCAGCACTTTAGGAGGCTGAGGCAGGCAGATCACCGGAGGTCAAGAGTTCGAGTCCAGCTTGGCCAGTATGGTGAAACCCTGTCTCTACTAAAAACACAGAAATTATCTGGGTGTGGTGGTACCTTCCTGTAATCCCGGCTACTCGGGAGACTGAGGAAGGAGAATCGCTTGAACCTGGGAGGCGGAGGCTGTAGTGAGCAGAGATTGTGCCACTGGGTGACAGAGCGAGACCCTGTCTCACGAATAAACAAACAAACAAACAAATAAATAAATAAAATTAAATACGGAGAAATTGTTCTTTGCTTTTTTTTTTTTTTTGGATGCCCCTATATGAAGCAAAGTAGTTCAATCACTTGTTAGGTAGATACATTTTATTGTCTTATTTCATGTAACCTGAAAGTATGGTTCTGAGTTGTGAACCCATCTTTTGAAAGACAAAATAAAAAAGTAGAGACCTGTTTTTACAATTAATTGCTTGTGTAACTTTGGACATGTACTAATCCATTGAAATTATTTAGTACTCAGATTCTGTATCTCTAAATGTCTAAGATGAAGGTATTGTGTTCCCAGTATCTTTTCATTCCAAAATTCTGTGCTTTTATGCAGTGTTTCATATATAAGAACTACTTGTTTAATTAAGAACCAGCACCCTCACAAAACAAACTGAGTTTATTTTTATTTTTATTTTTGCCAAATATTTACCAATGTGCTTAGAAATACTGGGAATCAACTTAATTTTATATGTTCTTTTATTTATAATGGGGTTTTTTTTATCATTTAAATCCAACCTTTCACTTATCTTTACTTTATCTATGAGACAACTACACAATTTGAAATTCTAAAATGATTTTAAGTGTGATTTGTTTAGGATATGCTTAAATATTAAGGCAGTTGATTTGTAAAACAGCAAAGTGGTAGGGAATAATTGTTTTAAAATAACATTTTAATTGATACAAGAGCATTTAGAAATACTTTTTTTAAAGTTCAGGAATTTGAAGTTCTTTTCAAATATTTTATTATCATGATATGAATTTTTTATATAAGAACATATTATGGAACATATTCGTAGGAAACTTTACCTGTATAGAGAAAACAATTGCTTGTATTGTATTTTGAGTATAGAATAACAACTATATGGATAACAGAGAAGGGAAAACAAATAGTTTGCAGAAAACTATTTTAGAAAACAGATTTGCATGTGTCCATGATAGTACATACTGGTTTTTTTTTTTTTTTTTTTTTTTTTTACTGTATTTAAGCTCAAGCTAGTTGATGTGATGTAGAGTGTGTAAAAGGTTATATTCAAACAAACAAGCCTGAATTTCACCTATTTCAGACTTACTCATTAATTCAACAACTTTTTATTGATTTTCTTTATTGTGATAGGCTTTGAGTAAGCGAAATTAGAATAGAACTGTTCCCAGCCTAATATACTTATTTACCACTTATGGGGTGCAGTTGCTTTACTAAATTTTTACATGCATTTTCTCAACTAAACCTTTTACCAATGAGATTACAATTATTATCCTAATTTTATGAATAATAAAACTAAGGGACATATCCAGAATATGCAAGAACTCTTAAAGTTCAACAACACTTTAAGAAAATTGGAAAATATTTAAAATGAGAAAAAGATCTGAACAGAGAGTTCACCAATGAACATAAAAATGGCAAGTACATGAAAATATGTTTAACATCATTTGTGACTATGGAAATACAAGTGCCTGTATCAAAACAACTCATGTACTACATAATTATATACACCTACTATGTACCCACAAAAATTAAAAATTAAAGAATTTAAACATACAATAAATTACTACTGCGCACATACCAGAATGAGTAAGATCCAAAACAAAACAAACAAACATATAACTATACCAATTACCGATGAGGATGTGGAACAACAGGAATTCTCACTGATGGTGAGAATTAAACCTGGTATGGCCACCTTGGAAAATTGTTTAACAATTTCTCACAAAACTAATTGTAATGTTACCATAGATCATGCAGTCACACACCTAGATATTTACCAAACTGATTTAAAATTTAACAACTACCAAAAACCCTGCACATGAGTATTTACAGCAACTTTATTCAAAATCACCAAAAACAGTGAGGGACCACAATGTCTTTCAAGGTGAATCGATAAACTGTGGTACATCCATATAATTAAGTACAATTCAGTGATAAAAGCAAATGAGCTATAAAGCCATATAAAGACATAGATGCACTCAAATGTATATTGCTAAATAAAAGAAGACAGTCTGTAAAGGCAATATGTTGTTTATTAAAAAAAGGTTTTTTTAAAAACAAGGCTATAAAATTAGTAAACAGATTAGTAGTTGTCAGGAGTTTGGGGTAGAAGAAGTAAGGAAAGAGAAACAAGCAACCGAAGCCGGGGGCAGTAGCTCACGCCTATAACCCCAGCACTTTGGGAGGCCGAGGTGGGCGGATCACGAGGTCAGGAGATCGAGACCATCCTGGCTAACATGATGAAACCCCATCTCTACTAAAAATACAAAAAATTAGCCAGGCATGGTGATGGGGGCCTGTAGTCCCAGCTACTTGGAAAGCTGAGGCAGGAGAATGGTGTGAACCCGGGAGGCGGAGCTTGCAGTGAACCAAGATCGCGCCACTGCACTCCAGCCTGGGCAACTGAGCAAGATCCCATCTCCAAAAGAATAAAAAATAAAAAATAAAAAATAAGCAACTGAAGAAAGACTGATTTTATAAGGACAATGAAATTATTCTGTATGATAATTCAATGTTGAATACATGAGTCTGTATTTGTCAAAACTCACATAAATTAAGTGTTGAGAGTAAATCTTAATATTATGTGTTTTTCCTTTAGGAGACAAAATGGCTTTGTTGGTGAATTCTATCAAATATTTACTATGATTCTTTAAATACTCTCCTAAGAAATAGAAGAGGAGGAAATACATTCCAACCAATTCCCATCTCCAGTATTACCAAAACCTGATAAAGACATCACAAGATAACTACAGACCAGTACCCGTAATGAATATTAAATGCAGAAATACTCAATAAAAACTACCAATATAAATTCCGGCCGGGCGCGGTGGCTCAAGCCTGTAATCCCAGCACTTTGGGAGGCCGAGGCGGGTGGATCACGAGGTCAGGAGATCGAGACTATCCTGGCTAACATGGTGAAACCCCGTCTCTACTAAAAATACAAAAAACTAGCCGGGCGTGGTGGCGGGCACCTGTAGTCTCAGCTACTTGGGAGGCTGAGGTGGGAGAATGGCGTGAACCCGGGAGGCGGAGCTTGCAGTGAGCCGAGATCACGCCACTGCACTCCAGCCTGGGAGACACAGCGAGACTCCGTCTCAAAAAAAAATAAATAAATAAAATAAATAAATAAATAAATAAATAAATAAATAAATAAATAAATTCAGCAGCATGTAATAAAGATGGTAAACCTTGACCGGGTGGGATTTATCCAAGGAATGACAGCTTGGTTCAAAATAAGAAAATGAATTGCTGAAAACACCATATTTATAGAATCAAGGTTGATGTAAGGGTGGGAATTGATCATCTCAATAGATGTAGAAAAATAATTAGCAAAATCCAATATGTTTTCATGATTGAATAAATCCTCTAAAAAGTGCAAATAGAAGAATTTTCTCAAAAACAAGGTCATGCTTATTTCAGAAAGAATGAAAACTTTTTATCTGAAAATCAAAAAGAAAACTACCCTTATTGTTTTCCAATAATGTACTGTAACTTCTAACTAGAACAATAAGGCAAGGAAATGAAATAAAAGAGATTTAGATTTTTAAGGGAAAAAGCAAAACTATCTCTATTTGCAGATGACACTCTCTTGTATATAGGAAACCTCCCCAAATCCACAAAATCTATCAGAACTAATAAATTTGTTCTACAAAGTTGCAGGTTATAAGCTCAATATTTTTAAATAGTGTATTTTGATACAATAAATGATGTGAAAACAAAACTAAGAAAACAAACAATTTTATTTCCATTGGCATCAACAGGAATAAAATATTTAGAAATAAATTTAACCAAAGAAGTGCAAGATGTACGGTGAAGGCTTATGTAGTGACAGAAAAAAAAAGAAAAATTGAAATAAATAATACCTACATAAATAAAAGGCATATTTTATTTATTGTTAAGATGAAAATACTTCAAAAATTGACCTGCAGATTTGATGTAATTCCTATCAAAATTCCAACTACCTTCTATTTTCTCAGAAATAAAAAAACTTAACCTGAAATTCATAAGGAAATTCAAGGATCCCAGCATCAACAAAGCAATCTTGCAAAGGAATAAAATTGAAGAACTTACACTTCTCAATTTAAAAACTTCCTACTAAACAAGAGTAATCAAGAAAAGATAGTACTGACATAAGAACAGACATATAGAGCAAGGAAATATAATTATTTCAGAGATAAATCTTTATGTATCTATAGTCAATTGATTTCAACAAGGGTGCCAAAAATGTTCAAAAGTAGTTTATATTCTTTTCAACAAATGGTTCTAGGACATCTGAATATCCACTTGCAATAAAATGAAGATGGGCTCCTACTTCACAACATATATTAAAATTAACTCAAAGTGGGTCAAAAACCTAAAAGTTATTGTTTAAACTATAAAACTATTATAAGAAAATATAGCTGTCAATCTGTGTAATGTTGGATTTGTCACTGGTCTTAGATTTGACTCTGAGTGTATAAGCAACAACAACATGTAAATAGATAAATTGGACTATGTCAAAAAATAAAAAATAAACTTTTGTGCATCAAAGGACACTTACACTTTCAAGAAAGTAAAAAGACAATCTACAGAATAGGAGAAAGTATTTTCAAATTTATATCTTCTAAGGGCCTACTATCCAGAATATATAAACACCTCATACATCTCAACAGTAAAAAGAGAAATAATCCATTTAAAAACAAGCAAAGGATTTGGATGGGTATTTCTACAGAGAAGGTATCTTAGTGGCCAGTAAGCATGTGAACAAATATTGAAACATAATTAGTCATTAAGGAAATGCAAATCAAAATTACAATAAGATACTGCTTTATAACCATTATATAATCAAATAAGTGGAAAATAACAAGTGTTGACAGGGATGTGAAAAAACTGAAACCCTGATCTATTGTTCATGGAAACAAACTCAGGTGTTCAATAAATTATCATGTCAAAATAACTTATTTGCCATACTTTTCTAAAATAACTTAATTGCCATACTTCTTCAAGTATGGTGTTACTTTTATTACAGCCCATTCTCTTTGTTAACTTACACAGACTCTGATTTCTCTGAGAGTTTAATTCAAGTTCTGGAAGGTTTACATCCTGCTGAGGAGTGAGGAATGAACATCTAGTTCTCTGGTTCTTTTATTTTATTTTTTCCCATGGTCATTCTGTCACCTAAGCTGGATTGCAGTGGCACGATCACAGCTCACTGCAGCCTGGAACTCCTGGGCTCTAGCCATCCTCCCACCTCAGCCTCCTGAGAAGGTGGGACTACAGGCACTGTACACACCACCATGCCTAGATCTTTTTTTTTTTTTTTTAGACAAGTTTTTGTCATGTTTCCCACAATGGTCTCAAACTCGTGGGCTCAAGTGATCCACCCACCTTGGCCTCCCAAAGTGCGGGATTTATAGGCATGCACCACCTCACCTGGCCACCATCTGGTTCTTAATACCACCCAGCTGTGATTTGTGTGCATTGTTCACTGCTGAGCCTCACTGTTGATGAAATGGCACATAATAGATGTTCAGTAAATTATATCTGTGCTAGCATATCCTGAGATGGCCAATGCTCTTACTGCTTCTCTGTCATTGGTGAACTCATTATCATTTTAGGGATCTTCCAGCAAAGAATTTGGAAAGTCTCTGAATCTTTTTAGGTCATATATGCCCAGATATGTCATGCATTCTTTCCTGATCTGTGCATTCCCACCATGTCCCAAGAGCGCGTCACAGAAAATGAGAAACAGGTCTCCTTTATGCTCAAATATCAAAAATGTGCCTGAGATTTGACCAAGAAAAAGGGTACAGAGTCCCTTTCTCTCACACTCAATACCCTTCCTCTCTTTATTTAGCTTCCTGTTCAGGGAATCTTATTCTCTTCTAGGGTATGTTGGAAGAGGTGTGGGGAGAAGAACGCTTGCCGGCGGTAAAAGGATTTTTGCTCTTCGTATTTTCCTCAAAAATTTTATTTCTCTTTTATTCTTTCACGCGTACAGACTCTTGAAATCTAAAGTTTTAAATGTGAGTCATATTTTAAATTCTTTTTCTTCTTTTGTGCCTTTCTTCAACTAGTGAGTAAGATATGCTTGAATGGGGAAAAGGCAAATATGAAGGTAATATTAATACTACAAGCGAGAAATAGTAAATAAGTAAATCTGAATAAATGTGTAAATAACTATATCTTTGTATAAACTACCACATACAGATATGTTACTCTATATATTTGAGCTACAGGCAAAATAAGTAACACAATAATATTAACAACTGATATAAAATCACCTGTTGAATTATAAACACCTGTTATTTAATTTGTTCTGCAATATTATTAAGAAAAAACTTAGAATTCAAAATAAAAGGAAGATAATGTCTGTACCTATTCATATGTGTGTGTGTGTATATATATATGTGTGTGTGTGTGTGTGTGTGTGTACACTACTAGCACAGGGATTAATTCCTCTCCAATTGAAAGAGTAATGTCAAAAATAAGGTTAAGGTATAGATTCCCTGACTTTCTTCTACTAATAGAGAGCCAGAAAGAGTTGTATCACTGAAGGCCCTGTGTTCCCTCTGAAGGAGCTTGAACTGTGTTCTATATCAGGGAGTAAACAGAAAGTCATCTTGTTTAGTAAGCATTGACTTTTCGTTCATTAAAACTACAAAGAAAGACCTTATACTGCTTTCTATTTACCCTAGGTATATCACTGAAATATCTTTCTTCCCTATATTCAAGAAATTTAAAAATGCCATCAGTGTAAAGTTTTTAGCCCAATAATCTGGCCATTTACACTTGTTCATTCAAGAATGAAAACTAAGAAATTAATACATAGACCAGTGTTATCATAGCTTCAGTTTCCAAAGTCACTTTCAGTAGATTACACCTTAAGCCAAACAAATAACTCATGGTAGTGATTTCTGGTACATCAGTGAGGATGATATTTTGACACATTTGAGAAATTTCCTATTTACTCAATCAACATCCTGTATTTGGCTACACACTTCAATCTCATATGAAACTAGCCTTGGCCGGGCGCGGTGGCTCAAGCCTGTAATCCCAGCACTTTGGGAGGCCGAGACGGGCGGATCACGAGGTCAGGAGATCGAGACCATCCTGGCTAACATGGTGAAACCCCGTCTCTACTAAAATATACAAAAAAACTAGCCGGGCGAGGTGGCGGGCGCCTGTAGTCCCAGCTACTCGGGAGGCTGAGGCAGGAGAATGGCGTGAACCCGGGAGGCAGAGCTTGCAGTGAGCTGAGATCCGGCCACTGCACTCCAGCCCGGGCGGCAGAGCAAGACTCCGTCTCAAAAAAAAAAAAAAAAAAAAAAAAAAAAGAAACTAGCCTTACTTTGCACTAAAGTTAGTAGCCTAGAAAATGCAGAATAAGTGTGATACTCCAAAAAGTGACTAACTAAGGCAAGACATTAATTTAATTGTTAAAACATTTTAAATGATTGACTAACAATGTATTATAGGGGTGTGTGTGTGTATTTTCTCTTCCTGAAGTGAATGTGAAATAATGCTAGGTCTATAGAGTCTGTTGATTGGAATGTTAGTTCTTTTTAAATTTTTATTTTTAAACATAATTTTATTTTAAAAAATATGATCAGCCTGATAAGAAGTAGATGAAAAAGCCAGTACAAATTAAAAACACAAAATTACTTTAATTAGAATGATCAGTGTCTCCTTTATTGATATTTAAATAATGTAGTATTTTCTTCATTTATTTATTCATAATTGTCTTTATATAGCTCTAGATTTCTAGGAATAGCCTAATCTTTGAAAAAGCACAAGGAGCCTGAAAATTGTAATTGGTATAATTTCATATACTATTCTGTTAAGAAAATATGTAAGTGAATTGTAATTCACTTTAACATATGTATGTGTGTGCGTATATATATATATATAGTAAATAAGTAAATCTGAATAAATGTGTGTGTGCGTGTATATATATATACACGCACACACACACATATATATGAATGTTAAAATTCCAAATTAATCTTCAGGTCAGCTGACATCTTATCTCATTATATATTCCAGGTGAGTGTATTAACAGTAAACTCCTATGAATATAGTAACCTCAATCATCTCTGAAAAAACATTTAGTGGCCTCAGATCTCAGTGAGGATATTACTAGAATATCAAAACTGAAAGTAGGCATCACCTCTCTTCTAAGCAAATATTTTGAAAACAAGCCCCAGAGAAAAGAGCATTTGGATGTCAATTTAGAACAGGTGGAAGAGACGACAGGGGAGCGCCATCAGGCAAGAATCAACACAGGAAATAACCGACAGGGCTGCTATCTAGTCTATTTAGTGCCTGGCAATTAATCCCTGAAAAAAAAATCAAAACACTAATATGTAACACACATTTATTTGAAAAGAAGTAGTACTAGAATGAGTGGATATTAGGGCATATATATCCGGCAATTGCAAAGTAAAACTCTTACTGGACTTTTAAAGTTGAAGCTTCTTGGAACCAGATTTCTGATTTTAGTAACTTCTTTTCTCATCCATTTTCCCCACTTCTTCAAGGGATTAAAGAAAATTTTAGAAGCATGATGGCAGTGTCAATCTTTAAATGTCACTGTTCAATTCTAGCCATCTTTTAAATTACTAATTTTTCTAATCTAATTATATAAATGGTAATTACCTATAAAAATAGCAATTAATTCTGAGAAGCACCTGCAAAGATAAAATTGTGCTTATGAAGCCTGAAACCTTATACTCAGTAGGAATTAAATTCAGTGAAATCAATGGGAAGCAATGCCTGAAGCTTCATACCAAGGCCTAAGATTATGAATTTGCTCAACACTGTTTAATTATTTTCCTCACTTTATTTGAGTTTCTCAACTATAGTGACGAAGGACATAAACTAATTACTGAATTGACTTTGATCCCAGTGGCATCTTACGTGATTAGGCTTTGTGATGTTTAACGTCTGTATTCTAAATATACAAAAAAATAAGCTTAATGATTAGAACAAAGGTATGCAAATCAGAAATAGTCATCCCTCCTTTCACTTGGTACTATCGCCTATTGCCTCAGTGCCAAAAATTTTCAAAGTATTTTATGTGCATAGACTGTGTGACCATTGAGTTAGCTGTTCCATCAGTATAGGAAAAGGAGAAAACTGATACACACCAGAA
This sequence comes from Macaca fascicularis, assembly GCF_037993035.2. Taxonomy (NCBI): domain Eukaryota; kingdom Metazoa; phylum Chordata; class Mammalia; order Primates; family Cercopithecidae; genus Macaca; species Macaca fascicularis. Next base: position 73,610,930 of record NC_088379.1, on the reverse strand, counting down.
CAATCCTGAAAATCCTTATATATCAGTGTTTCTCACCAGGAAATACGTTGCCCCCTCCTCCCCACCGGCCCACAGGAGAGATCTGGCAGTATCTCAAAACAATTTTGTTCACCATGACTGAGGGAGAATGCTACAGGCATCTAGTAAGTAGAGACCAAAAATGCTACTAACCACCTATAATACAAAGAAAGCTCCCTGCAACAAGAGCCATCTGTCCATGTTGTCAATAGTACCATCATTGTGTGCCTCGCACTACAGACAGACAGAAAATATAAAGTCAAATAAGTACTCTCAGAGAAGAAATAGGAGCACTGTAGAAAAAAGCTTGAATATATATTGACAGTGGAGTGCTGACATTTAAAAAAATAGTGTAAAAATACTGAAATTCATATTGGGAACAAAAGCTGCGAAAATTATTTTTGTGATGATTAGATTGACATAACTACTGTAGAACAGGTTTACTTAGAATATTTTTCTCAAAGGTGTATTTGTTAGAATTACAGGCAAATTACCTCTCATTCTTCCTTTCTCCTTATTTATAATTTTATGGTATTCTCAATAAGGGATGTTTTACAGAAATCAGCAGTTCCTATAAAAAAAATCTCGGCAGTAATATAGAGACAAAGCCAAGAACTTGAATAGACCATAATTAATTCACCAATTAAAAATAATTTATTATCTTAGCTACTAGGTGACCAGTGGGGGTTTTTGTGTTTTTGTTTGTTTGTTTGTTTTCAAAAAAATTCTAAATCACAGTTTGAATTCTAAAATCTTTAAGTAAAACCTCCAATTCTTCTGCTGTGGAAATCTTGATCTACAGCTTGTTCTGAATAAGAGTAGTATTTTATTCCAAGACAAAAGAACACATCACCCTTATAAATTATTTTCTGCATGGAGGAATTTTATGGATTAAAAATTCCCTTTGTGAGGTTGTTTGTTCCTTTTAAATCTATTTTGTTTGTGTCATCACCATTAACAAATGAATTTCCTCCATTAGAGATATTTACCCAGTATCTGAGAATTTCTGTGTATGATGCATGGAAAATCATTCACCTCCCGAGAAAACCAGGTGCATATCACTTCCCATTTTTCTTTTCTTTCTTTCTTTCCTTCCAATTCCCAGAAAGAACTCCCTGGTTGTAACTCTGGACCATTTCAAATTCCTGGTAGGATGAAGACTTACAGAAATAAAAAGGCATGGCATTACTGATAAAAAATATATATAATTATACACAAAATATTATAACAATTGAGAAAGATGAAAATAATAAATATTTTATTTTTCACTATTATAAAACAATTATAAGTTATTTGATTATAGTATCTGACATATCAATGTTTTATTAAGGGAATTCTGATACAAAATATAATTAAGAGTAAGTTGCTCAATTAACTTAGTGGAAGCATGAATGTGAATAAATAGGCAATTCTTCAATATTCATTATAAAATGCCAAGCAAGGAATACTGATGGAAATTGTTTTGTATTTGTCTGCCTGAAAATCTTGTATTTACTTTTTGTATTTTGCTTTTAAAAATCTCTTTGAACAGTGCAAACTTCAGAAGACATTTGAAAGTAATTTATAATTGTTTCTATAATATAGTAAGCATAATGACTTTTATGTAGTTATTTAATTGGCTTGGGCAGAGTAATCTTCTAAGTAGATATATCATATATTATATATGTATCTATATGAACTGTATGTTGAAATGAAAACTGAAATTTTCAGCAAGATATTGTGAGAGGTTTATCACAAAATTCACCAACAATTCACCTACTTGCAAAAAGGACCACATATGATCTTTTTCTATTGCTTTTAAAAATGCCTTGAAAACTAAAAATAGATGTACACAAAGGCCCTGTTGCAATGGAACTATTTCATTAGGATTTCAATGGAGTCATATGCAAGTTAGTATGAGGAAATCATGTGTTTTATATGTGTATTTCCTCCCACATTTTTTATTTAACCAAATGTATCTAAAACAGTAAGATATAATGTCTTTATAACACTATTGAAAAAGTCTTAGCACAGATTACAGATAACAAAAAGTGTTATTATGTCTCGTCAATTTCTTCTGCCTCTGAATATATGAATTCATAGTTGATCATGCTAGGATCTGTGAAAATAATGTTTCTGGAGGAAATAATTTTCTTGTTACTGTTCTTTAGAGTTATATTATTTTTCATTGTCATGCTTTACTGTGGGACAACATGTAGCTTTTCCTATAACACCTATGCTTGCTTAAGAAGAGGTTCCTTGACCCTTCTCTGTCACTATAATTCCTATGTGGTGAGGACACTAACACAAATGGAAAGGAATGGAAGTGCCCCGAGGAAGATCAAACCCTCTGACTATGTTCAGCCATATGAAATGACAGAAGAGATTCTGTAGATGAAAGAGCACAGAAGAATAACACGTCAAGATACTGAAATTGTTAAATTTAGCCTACATGTGTCTCTGTATGTAGTGAACTGTAATCTAGCTTAGTATATAGAAGCCTAAATGTGTCTCTGTACATAGTGAACTGTAATCTAGCTTAGTATATAAACAAACTTTAACCTAAGAGTAATGTGTTACTTAATGATGGGGTAAATTCTGAGAAATGCCAAATGAGAAAGGAGATTTTGTCATTGTGTGACCATCGTAGAGTGTACTTACACAAACCTAGATGGTATAGCCTACTGCATGTCTAAGCTATATGATATTGCCTATTGCTCCTATGCTACTACGTTACTGTACTGAATACTGTAGGCAATTGTAACACGGTGGTAAATATCCCTAGATCTAAGCATATCTAAACATAGAAAAGGTAATATGCTGCCTTAAAACATTACGATGTCTATGACGTCACATGATAGGAATTTTTCAGGTCCATTATAATTGTATGGGACCATTATGATATATGCGGTTCATCTTGACCAAAAGCATAATTTTTAGGGCATGACTAGATATACTTGTAACAAATACGTGAGCCTCAGCCAGTCACAGGCTGCTGACTGATCAGACCATGTAAATATAAACTAGCAAATGCTGTATCACACCATACCTAAATAAGGCATATGCCGGGCTATAACCAACTGAGCTCTTTCTCCATATCAGTTTCTTTTTGTCTCTCTAAATTCTGCCTGCCAATGTTGCTGACTGGATCTCTGTGACACTACAGTTCAGAGTGCTGCCCACTTCATGAATCTTTCTTTATTTAAATAAATTCAGTTAAATTTAATTTGTCTAAAAGTTTTCTTTTAATAGAACTGAGCAGCCACATTTTTTAACCTAATAATTTTTATATAAGAATAAATGACTAAGTTAAAACTAATCTTAAATAGCAGAATTGCAAGCTATTAACTCAGATATTGTGTGTGCGTAATATGTAATTCATTTTTCATGGTTGCTGTTACTCAAAACATACATAGAGGAGAAAGGGAGTTGCTAAGTGTCCATGTGTCTTGCAATTGGAAGTCAATAGATGCTATATAAATTTTTAAAGTTTGTTGTATAGTTGTACAAATATTTTAGTTATATTCATGACAGAAAACAATTATAAACAAAATTCAGTGTTTTCTTCATCAAAATGGAGATCTGGGTGTTCATTTTGTAATATTTTGAGGATTTTTTTTAAGGGTTTTTTGTACAAACATGTATTTTACTAATGAAAATTATAAAAATAAGCATAATGAAATGCAAATAAGCCATTGGGTTTTAGACATAGTAGCTAATATATAATATGCTAGTAGTTCATGTGGATTTTATTATTATGAAAATATTCACTCTTTCCTAGACCTTTATTAACCACCAAAAAGCCCCCACCCCCTTGATGAGTACATTAAAGCGACATGCCTTGGCCAATTGAATGCACCAGTGTGACGTTTCTCAGTGGAGGCTTTAAGAGGCATGACCAGTTCCTTGCAGACCTCGTGCTACACCATCTGCCACAAGAAGAACATGCATATCTCAGGTATCTATTAGCCCCAAAAAGTGAGACATGCAGAGCACATCTAAATCCAACCTGCAGGCAAAAGCAGACCTATTCCAGCCAATCCACAGGCTTTTAAATATAAAAATGCTCCTGTGCGCAAGAAATAAACGTTTGCTATTAGTAATCCACTGAAATGTTGGGGTTTTTGTGTTTTGCAATATAATTGCAAAAAATATATATATAACATAATCATGTTATCTTTTTTGCCACAGTAAAATAGTGCACTTTATTTCCCCAAACAGGTAATGGAAAAAAATTTATTAACACCAAAATAGTTACTGGGAATTCCAGATGGAACCTAACTTGAGTTTATCTCAGGATATGCATCTTTCTTTGTTTCACTAAATTAAAGATAATGAAGAATTTTTAAGGGCTTTAGAATGAGTGATACCTGTGTTCAAATCCTGGCTCTTTCATTTAATAATCTGATTAACTCTAAACAAGTTGCTTAACTTCCATGAGTTTCAGCTCCTCAGGATATGCATCTTTCTTTGTTTCACTAAATTAAAGATAATGAGGAATTTTTAAGGGCTTTAGAATGAGTGATACCTGTGTTCAAATCCTGGCTCTTTCATTTAATAATCTGATTACCTCTAAACAAGTTGCTTAACTTCCATGAGTTTCAGCTCTTCATTTGCATACAGAAAGAATGCCAACTTTATTGTTTTATAAGAGTCAAATTCAAATAACATGGAAAGTATCTAGCGCAGTTTATGGAGCATTGCAAGGTCAATGATTAGTAGTTGTTATTATAGAGCTCTATTTTGCTGTTTTTCAAAGAGAAAAACAGTTCTGGATAATGTTGGATTCTATATTAATTTCAATTTTAGTACTCTATAATACCAAAAAGACACTGTTGACTTTGGAAGTGAATGTATAAGGCATTTGAAAAATACGAAGTAAACAGATAAAAAGGGTGATGAAATAAGTAATAATATAAAACATGTAGTTATACATGTCTTTTAGCTATACATAGCAGACAAATCAAACTAGCTTTATTATAAGGAAAGATGTTATATCACACACTATGAAAGTATGGTGAGCTTAATGGCTAATTGGTTTTTCTGTCTCTCCCATTTGCCATACCCTGTACTGGCTTAATCTTTGGAATTATTCCAAAATAGCTAAAACTGTTCCAGGATCACCATCCATGGTGAGAAGGGGTGGGAGACCATCTTTGTCTGTGGTTTTCTCTAGAGAAAAAGGAAACTTTTTTCCAAGGCTCCTAGAAGAATTCCCCTTATGTTTTAATGACCGTAATTTGATCACACCCAAATATTATCAAGGCAAATGAGCTTACATTTAAAATACTGGAACCCCATCTGGATATGGACGTGGTGGCTCAGCTGCCTCTGATGCACAGAGCATTCTGATGGTGTGATGGTTACCTGAGCCAAACAAGTGCTCTGGTAGAAAAGAAGCCAAGTATGAGGCAACCAACCACGTCTCCCACAAGATAAAAATGCGCATTACCTGATAAACTGTTGCTCACATGATATAGGTTTTTTCTTATAATAGGTATGTTTTAAATATCAATCTGAAAGAACAAACAGAAACTTTTGAAAATGGCATACAACATGTTTTAGCCTAGTTGACCATTAAACCTATAATTGATTTGGAGTACAGCCACCGCAAGCTGTTCCAGGGAAGAAAAAGTAAAGAGCTTTTATGAAACATTCATCTAAGAATAGAAGTATGAATTTTTCCTCTACGTGGGCATTGCACATTATAGTACTTTCTTTAAGAACTCTGCAAGAAGTTTAAATGCAATTGTAAAAGTACATCCCAACACAATAGTCCTCTGTTACTCATTTGCACAGGTTCTTGCATATAAAAATAGCTGGCTTTTGGGTAACCTCCAGATAAGGAACTTCTGGGTCTTCAGAATAAAAGCCTGATTGTTTTTACATTCTATTCTAGTGTAACGACTTATAAAGCAATTTCAATTGCATGTTCAAAATTTCTATATATTTAAATTCAACAAATGGAAAAATATTTTCTATCTTCAGAAAAGGCACTTAACTCTTGAATTCACAGACTTTGTATTTTCACTTCAACAGCAGTTAAAAATAATGCCTGCAAATAGGAATTTCATTATTCCTCAGTAACTCATAAAAAAGTACATAGAGCCATTTTAATTTTCATTCCACAACTGCAGAACTGTCAGATCTTCTTAATAACCAATTAAATGACTACCTGAAACATATGATTTAAAAAATAAGAATCAGTACTTAGTCATATAATGGTGTCATTCTACCTCAGATGTGCCACTACTTCTAGTTTTCTATCTTGGCCAAAAGAATAGTTTCAGTAGTTTCCATTTGGACATTTCTGCCATTATTAATATTCTTAGACAGCTCAGGGAACAAATTTGGGTGTTCTGAAAGCTGTTGTGTATATCTATGCCATAATGCTTTCAAGGACCAGGTAAATGAATATAGAATGGGTCCTTGGACCCCTTTTAGCCACTTTGAGACAGACTTGGGTTAAGATTTTGTTAGTGTACCGTACTCCACATATTCTCACCCTGTGTGGAGAAGGCATGATTGTACTTTGGATTTCCTGTGAGAGAGTTGCTACTCTATATACATTCTTTGGCATCACAGAGTCCATCCCAGGGTTCTAGTCACCCCTTCACACAATGGTTTAAACGTGAGAACTGGCTCAGGTATGAAACATTAATATGTGGCCATCACCACAGATCAGTGATAGTCAGCACCCCTGCGTCACAATTCTGATTGTGCTTCCAAAATTCGGAAGTAATTATGGTAATTATGTCTATCTTGACTTTGGAGATGAAGAAATACTAATACTTGCATCAAGGATCAGCTAAATACAAAATACAATATTGAGTATTGCCTTTACTCAACAATGACAGTAAAGACATTACTAACACTTTTGTTTTGGTTTAGTAAAGAAAAAGTTTTCTGAAGTCTCTTAGGAAAGGTGGGCTCTCTAAACATGAAATAAATTCACTGTAGCACACTCCACTCTTTGCATTTTTCCTTATTCTGCCAAGGCAATTCTTCAAAACTTCATTTGCTGTTGATCGTCATTTCTTTTTTTTTTTTTTTTTCTAAACTTCATGTAGACATTGCAGAAGTGGCAAAAAACTGAATTACTTTTGCATTAACCTATAGAAAACCTCCTTTATCAAGCCTGATATTCTGTCACACACACACTTTCACTTCCCAATCAGGTTCAGCAATCTCAAGATCCATTCCAAAACATGTTCTGATAGTTTTTGCCAATATTTATTACTTAGGTCCTTCAGTTCTTTTCATAAATAATATCTTTTCTCCCAAAATGTGAAGAGTACTTGCATAATTGGCTTTGTTGTCTCTTCAGGGTTTGTTGACCTAAAAGCCATGAGAAGAAGTATAGACGATCTTGAAGAGATTGTATAACGTGGTTTAGTCTTTCCCTTTGAATGAAATTCTACATGTTCTGTAAGCTAATGAAGGCTATTGTCTTCTAGCAAAGAGGAGAATGACCACTTCCAAAGGCCCAGTGGTTTCAGACAAATCTCACTATTTAAACTCCTTAAGTGCATCCACCCAGACGTCCCTGACCCAGGCCTAAGAATTCCACTCTATCTCTGGTAGTGGCCTGATTTTAGTATTATAGTTACATTACAACTGTGAATTAAACCTTCTCTTGATATTGCCACAAATGCTCCAACTAAGCTCCAGGTTTGAAAAGAAAATTCTTAAAATGCCATCATTGAGGCTTTCTGACTCTTACCATACTTCTGCATTGTCATTGGCTAACTTAATCTTCTTTTTTTCTTCCTTCAGCACACTGATAATTCTGAGCAGAATACAGCAAACTCTGCAGGCCTTCTACTTACTATTGCTACCATAGTTATCCAATGCTGGAAAATTGTTATGTCAGTACATCTCCTATATGTAGCACTTCCCAAGTCTTCATGAATGAGAGTCTTAGTGGGATGCTATGCTGTGAGAGGGCTGATACAAAATAACCACCTACATTTAACATCAACATTATGGTCCTGGCCATATGGTCAGCAAAGGACCCAACTTGAGAAGCTGAGGGTTTTCTTTTAGGACCAGCTCTGGTACCAAAACTCTTCTTGTGGGTTTCTACGGATTCAGAGCTGGAGAAAATGATTCAAGTGCAATCTTTGAAGGGAAGTGAGGATTAATATATAAAATGAAAGACAATAAAGAGGATATCATTAAGCCAATTATTACAGTGAGCAACTGAAGTCTGCAGAGAGAATCTGGGAGATGATATATAAAACATACAGCATTACTCCTCTTGAAGGTCAAAGGAACTAGACTATTAACATATTAATTTTCATCATTCATATTTTAAAGGCTGCTCCAAGGACTTGTTAATTCCCTAGGACTTCTGATCTGCTTTCTGTACAGTCATAGAAACTCCTTCTGGAAAAAGCTATTGTTTACAAAAAATACAAATACAATTAGAACTTCTTTAGAGCACACTGAAACTGTAAGGTCTTAGAGTCCTGTGTTGAGTGCTAACAGTTGTTTTCCTTACCATATTTGACCAAGAAAATCAGTCACAAATCTAGAAACTCTCCCCTCTCTAGATTTTGCTATTCTCTTCAATTTTGGTATGATAATTTCCTTACTGTCTAATCAATGTTTTTAATAAGATGATTTTGCGTTTTAAAATATTTTTCATGCATCTCATGTCATTATTAATGAAGACATTGACTACCATATGCCCCAAACATATTCAAATTTGGTTAATTGTCCCCAAAATATCGTTTATAATTTGTTTGCTAAAATCAAGTGTTTTGCCAAATTAATATTAACTTGGTCATCTTTTAATCTTTCATTTGCTTCTGTATCCTCTATAATGTCTCCAAATTAAACATTGGAGAATTTTGATGAAATTGAAAAAATTGGCCAGGCATGGTGGATTGTGCCTGTAATCTCAGCGCTTTGGGAGGCTGAGGCAGGTGGATCATGTGAGGTCAAGAGTTTGAGACCAGCCTGGACACCATGGTGAAACTCTGTCTCTGCTAAAAATACAAAAATTAGTTATATGTGGTGGTGCATGCCTGTAGTCCCAGCTACTTAGGAGGCAGAGGTGAGAGAATCACTTGAATCTGGGAGGCAGAGGTTGCAGTGAGCCTCGATCACTCCAGTGCACTCCAGCCTGGGCAACAGAGTGAGACCCTGTCTCAGAATAAAAGAAAGAAAGAAATTGATTAAATTTCAGTTAAATATTTTTGGTAAAAAGAGTACATAGGTGATGCTGTTTATTTTATTTTGTGTAATCATAGAAGGCCTATACATTTAAATGATGTCTCAGTACTTTGTAAAAAGTGAAATACATACATATTAGGAAACTTTATAAATATTCAGTAAAAACAAAATTATTTACCAAGTCACTTTATCACTGTGCAATATGTATCATTAGACATTTTAGGGTTTCTTTTGTTTTGTTTTGCTTTGTTTTGTTTTTCTTGAGAAAGGGTCTTTTTCTCTGTCTTCCAGGTTGGAGTACAGTGGTGAGATCTCAGCTCACTACAACCTCCACCTTCTGGGATCAAGCAATCCTTTCACCTCAGCCACCTAAGTAGCTAGGATTACAGAAATGCGCCACCAAGCCAGGCTAACTTAGATATTTTTTGTAGAGACAGGATTTCACCATGTTACCTAGGCTGGTCTCAAACTCCTGGGCTCAAAGGATCTCCCACATCAGTCTCTAAAAGTGCGGGAGTTAGTGTGCCTGCACCTGGCCAATTTTAGTGTTAATTTACTTCATTTTCTGTGCGGTATCTTCCAGTTTTTTGGGATTAGAAAATTCTGCTCCCTAATAGATAAATAATAAATGTTCACTGATACTGTTACTAGCATTTTTTTCAAATTTAACAAAATTACATATATATACATATATATGTGTGTGTATATATATATAATGTTCTAAATTACTATTTTTCCAAGTACCTGTTTTTAAATACTGCTTTAAACTGATTATTTGTTAACTATTATAATTATTTTAAATTAAACCACTGTTGTACTCCTGGTCATTTTCAAAATTTTATTATGCTTACATTTTTTTTCAAAATAAGAAAATGTATTCTTATACAATTATATAACCCTTGCTTCAGTTTTTAAGTATCTCCTATGGTTTCTAGGACACTTAGCCACACTGACTTCAGAATTCTTTTCCACTTAATAGTCTTGGCAGAGTCCATATTTTGGGACTGATTATGCCTATTCTGAATAGGCTTTAGGCTTGTCTCATTTTTTCCTCTGGCATCAGACCATTAATTGTTTTGTTACCTAACCAAGTTATATGAAGCAGTCTTCTAATTGCAACACTGTGTTCAACTGAGGCATGTTAAGGTCCATTCTTGGATACATTTTAAAATAAATTTTATTGCATATATTTGTGATTTGCAATATAATGTTATGGGATACACATAGTACAATGATTACTATATTCAAGCCAATTAACATATCTGTCATCTTTTTGTGTGTGTGACAAGAGCAGCTACAATCATGTTAACAAAAATCCCTAATACAGTGCAATTTTATTAACTTTAGCCTTCATATTGTACATCAGTTGTCTTGACTTGTTTATCTTATATATCTGCTATTTTGTATTCTTTGATTTATACCTCCCCATTTCCTCTCACCCACATCTGTAATTTAAAGAAAGTTTCATTCTCTGTGTCTATGTATTTTAACATTTCACATTGTGAAATCATTCAATAATTTTCTTTCTGTGTCTGTTTTATTTCACGTAGCATAATGTTTCCCAGGTTCATCCACATTGTGGAAAATCTCAGGATATTTTTTAGGCTGCATAATATTCCATTGTACATATGTATGTCATGTTTTCTTTATCCATTTGTCCACCAATGTGCATTTAGTTGTTTCCACCTCTACATTTCCACCAATGTGTACTAGGGTTTTCTTTTCTCTACACCTTTACAAACATTTATCTCCTGTCTTTGTAATAACAATTCTTGCTATGGGTGTGAGGTATTTATCATAGTGGTTTAAATTTGTAATTCCCTTATGATCAGTGATTGTGAGCTCCTTTTATAAACCATTTGTTAACCATTTTTATGTCTTCTTTAGAGAAATATCTATTCAGGTATTTTGTCCATCTTTTAATCTATGTATTTGTTTTTCTGTTATTGAGATTGTAAATGTTTTTAATAATTTTTAGATATTAACTCATCAGATATAAGGTTTGCAATTATTTTTTCTTAATCAGTAGGTTGCCTTTTTATTTTGTTGATTTTTTTCTTTGTTGTGCAGGGTTTTAGTTTGATATAGTCCCTTTTATTTATTTTATATTTTATAGCCTGAGCTCAAAATGTGATATCAAAAATATTATTGCCAAGGACAATGTCAAGGAGATTTTCCTTTGTCTTCTCTTCTAGGAGTTTTGTGGCTTCAGATTTTACGTTTATGTTTTCTTTTCATTCAAAATTTATTTTTGTGTGTGGTATAAGAGACTGGTCCAGTTTTATTCTTTTGCATGTGGAAGTAACTTTCACAGCACCATTTATTGACGAGATTTTTATTTTCCATTGTGTCTTCTTGATTAATTTCTCAAGATTAGTTGACTACATATATTTGGATTTCTTCCTCAGCTATGTATTCTGTTCCATTGATCCATGTTTCTGTTTTTATTCTAGAACCATATGGTTTTTATTGCTGTAGCTTTGTAGTATAATTTTAAACCATGAAGTATAATACCTTTAACATTTTTTCTCACTATTGCTTTGGCTATTTGGTATTTGTGTGTGTGTGTGTGATTTCATACCAATTTTAGATATTTTTTTTTTCTATCTAGGTGAAACATGCCCTAAGACTTTTGAGAGGAATTGTGTTAAACCTGTATATTGCTTTCAGAGTATGGACATTTTAACAATATTAATTCAGCCCATCAAAGAACATGGACTATCTTTTCATTTACTTGTGTCTTCTTCAATTTCTTTTATCAATATTTTATAGATTTTTGGTGTACAAATCTTCCATATCATTAAATTTATTCCTAGTTTTTTTTAATGCTTTCATAAATGAGATTTTTTTTTTTTCAGATAGGCCTTTATTAGTGAATAAAAGCACTACTGATTTTTGTATGTTGATTTTGTATCCTGCAACTTTACTGAATTCATTTATTAGTTATAACAGTTTATTTGTAGAATCTTTGAGGATTATGTAATTTGCAAATGGAGACAATTTTACTTTCCCTTTTTGGTTTGAATGTCATTTAGTACATTTTTTTTTTCTTTTTTGTCTGCCTTTGTTGGTACTTTCAGACCTATGTTGAATACAAGTGATGAAAGTGGGAATCACTACCTTTTTCTAGATCTTAGTGGAAAAACTTCTAGTATTCTTAATTAATCATAATGTTAGCTGTGGGTTTTTTAAATAAATGGCCTATATTGTGTTGAAGGACATTTCTTCTATACCTACACTATTAAAAGTTTTTATTACAAAGCAAGATGCTGAACTTTGTCAAATGATTTCTCTGTATCACTTAGGATGATCATGTAGTTTTTATCTTCTATTCTGTTAATGTAATATAGAACATTGTTTGGTTCATATATGTAAAACCATCCTTGCATTCCAGAGACTAATCCCACTTTGTCATAATTTAGATATTTTATGTGTTGCTGAATTCAGTTTGCTAATATTTTATTGAAAATTTTTGCATTGATGTGGACCAGAGGTATCTGTTAGTAGTTTTCTTTTCTTGTAGTGTTTTTGTCTGGTTTAGGTATCAAGGTTATGCTAGCCTTATAAAGTGTGTTTGGATGTATTACGATAGCTCTATTTTTTGGAAGAATTTTAGAAGTATTGGTAATAAATGTTTCTCTGAACATTTAGTAGAATTCATCTGTGAAGCCATGTGGTCAGTGGCTTTTCTTTGAGGTTTTTAGTTATTTTTTTAATATCTTTAATTTGTTATTGATCTGTTAAAGTTTTATATTTTGAGCTTCTTGATTTATCTTTTAAGGTTTTAGTTTTTCTAGGAATTTATTCTTTTTCTTTAGGTTATCAAATTGGTTGGCATATCATAATTAATTTGTTCATAATTTTTCATCATAATTATTTTTACTTCTGAAGCATTTCTTGTAATGTCTCCAATTTCATTTCTGATTTTATTTCTTTGACTCCTCTTTCTTTTTGCTTAGGCTAGCTAAGAGTGTGTCAATGTTGTTTATTTTTTCAAAGAACCAACTCTTGGTTTTATTTACTTTTTAATAGGGTTTTATTTTTCTCTATTTGATTCATGTTTGTTCTGATCTTTATTATTTTCTTTCTTCTGCTAACTTTAGGTTCAGACTGTTCTTCTATTTCTAACTCTGTTGGATAACTTTTATTCATTTATTTTTGAAGTCTTTCTTCTTTTTTAATATAGTCACTTATTGTTATAAACTTCCTTCTTAGAGCTGCTTTTATTGCATACCACATGTTTTGATATGTTATGTTTTAATAGTCATTTGTCTCAAGATATTTTCCTAATTTTCCTTTAAATTTCTCTTTTTGCCCATTAGTTTTTCAGGAGCATGTTCCTTAATTTTCACATATTTGTGAATGCTCCAAGATTCTAATGTTATTGATTTCTAGACCACTGTGTGGTCAGAAACAATATTAAAAATGGTTTCAATCTTCTTAAATTTGTTAAGACTTGTTTTATGGCTTAATGTGTTCTATCCTGGAGAGTATTCCACATACATTAAAAATATATATATATGTATACATATTCTTCTGCTCTTGAGTAAAAGTTTGTATATGTCTGTTCCAACTTTTTGATCTAAAATGCAATTCAGGTCAATATTTAGTATTTCTTTGTCTAGTTGATATATTCACTGCAGAAAGAAGAGTATTGAACTCTCATACTAATATTGTATTGCTGTCCCTTTCTTCTTTTATGTCCATTAATATTAGCTTTATATATCTTAATGCTATAATGTTGGGTACATATACATGTAAAATTTTTATGTCCTCTTGATGAATTGGCCCATTTATTATTTAATAATGATCATCTTTGTCTTTTGTAGCAATTTTTGACTTCAAGTGTATTTTATCTCTTATAAATATAGCCACTCCTTTCTCTTCTGGCTACTATTTGCATTGAATATCTTATTACATCTCTTCACTTTCAGACTATGTGTCCTTAAAGCTAAAATGAGTATCTCACAGGCAAGCTATAGCTGGATCTTTTTTTTTATTTATACCTTCAGATACTCTATGTCTTTTTACTGGAGAGCCTAATCCTTCTACATTCAAGACTATTATTGAAAAGTACAAACTTCTTACATTTTGTTGATTGATTTCTGGTTGTTTTGTACATCCATTTTACCTTTCTTTATCTCTTGTTTGCATTTGTGGTTTGGTAATTTTCCGTAATAGTAAATTTTTATTTCATTCTCTTTCTTGTTTATGTATCTGCTGTAATTTTTGCTTTGTAATTACCACGGGACTTACATACTCAAAAATTTTAGTTATAATATACATTTTTAAGCTGATAACAATTTAAATATGGTCACATACAAATATTCCAGACATTTACTCTCAACACGATTTATATTTTTGTAAATGTATATATTTGGTAAATGTAATTGTTGCCACAATTTACATATTTTTATGTTGTGAATTCTTTTAACATCTTTGTGTAGCTAAAGTTATTTTTGACCATTCTGGCTTTTAACATTTATGTTAGAGATTTGAAAGATTTATACATCACCATTACAGTAATTAAGTATTCTGAATTTTATTATACGTTTACCTCTACCAGTAAGTTGTATACTTTATTTTTATTGTACATTATCAAGATTTTATTTTCAATAAGGACAAAAGTGGTTTATTTTTCAAGTGATGTTTGTACAATTGACATCATTTCAAAATAAAAACTTTAGGTCCATGTTATAGCATACACCAAAGGTAACTTTAAGTGAATTAAAAGGTAAATATAAAAATGAAATTACAAAAGTATAGAGAAAGCTTTATATGAATGTTCATGTAGCATTGGAGTGAAAAATACTTTAAAGTTCTAACCATAAAGGAAAGGCATAGTAGAATGAGACTAAAATATCATAACATTTAATGGTTGTTCTTAAATAGCTGGAAACACACTTCAAGAGCTATACACTTTCATATGTTTTTGTGATAGTAATTGTTGTCCTTTCACTTCTGGTTGAAGCACTACCTCAAACATTTTTTGTAAGGCTGGTCTAGTGGTGATGAATTCCCTCAACTTTTACTTATCCAAGAAAGACTTTATTTACCTTTCATTTCTGAAGGGACAGACATGCTGAGTGTAGTATTCTTGGCTTACAGTATATATATATATATATATATTTTTTTTTTTTCTTTTAAATTTTGAATATTTAATCCCATTTTCTTCTGACCTGAAATGTTTCTGCTGGGTATTCATTGTTAGACTAATGGGGATTCTGTTATATGTGACTTGACATTTTTCTCTTGCTGCTTTTACAATTTTCTGTCTTTGACTTTTGACAATTTGCCTAGAAGAACTATTTGGCTTTAATCTGTTTGGGGATTTTTGAGCCTCATGGATCTAGATGTTCATATTTTTCCCAATATTTAGGAAGTTTTCAGAATTATTTTGTTAAGTAGGTTTTCTGTGACTTTCTTCATCTTTTGTTCCTCTAAAAACTCCATAATAAAAAAATTTGGTCCCTTACAGATGTCCTATAAGTCCCACATAGATTTTCTTCACTCGTTTACATTTTTTTTTTTCTGGAGTTATTTCAAAAGGACTGTCACAAAATTAAGAAATTCTTTTTTCTGCTAGATGTATTCTGCTACTGAAGCTCCCAACTATATATTTTTTACTTTATTTATTGAATTCTTCAGCTACACATTCCAGTGTGGTTTGTTTTTATAATATCTATTTCCTTGTTAAATTTCTTATTTAGATAATGGATTTTTTTACTGACTTCAAATTGTATTGTCTGCTTGCATTCTTTTAACTCACAAAGTTTGTATTTTGAATTCCTTGTAGGCAATTAGTAAATTTTCATTTTGGAGGCCTAAGTTGCTGTAGAAATAGTGTGTTCCTTTGGTGGTGGTGTGTTTTCTGCTTTTTTACACTTCTTATATCACTGCATTGATACATGAGCATTTGGTAGAACAGTCACCTCTCCCAATTTTATAGAATGGTTTTTATAGGGAAAGGTGGTAGATGGTTCTTGGATCAACTGGATATAGTGTGTTGGCTATGGTCCCAGATGGGTGCCGTAGTATTGTCTCCATGTCACTTCTTTAGCTGTAGATAACATCAGCTATGACTGTGTGTGCCTTAACAGTCTTGGCTGTAGGAGTTTCTGACAGCGGTGATAGCAAGGTAGATTTTGCCTGACCACTTTGGGCACAGCTTTCCTAGGGGTGCTGGACTGGTTTGGGTGCCAAAGGGACATAGCCATTCTCTCTCTTGGGTGTGGCTTCTCTTCGCGTAGGACAGTGGACTTATTTTACATTGAGGAGCTTCAGTGACCCATGGGCACGGCACTCCACCCTCTTGAATGTGGCCTCCCTAGGGGCTTGGTGCCAGGTCAGTTTTCATGCTGATAGGATACAGCTGCTCTGCTGGATTAGGTGTGGCTTTCCTGGGTGCAGGACACCAGACTGCTTTGTGTATGGAAGGGGTGTGGCTACTCCTATAACTCAGGGTCAGCCACCCTACTCGATCATACTGCATGTTCCCTAGAGGATAGAGGGCCATAAGAGATTGTGCATCAGCATCATGGCTATTCTACTGGGCTTAGGCTGTGAGTAGTAGGAATGAGCAGAGCAGTCACTGGGATGGGGATAAAGAAATGCCCCCTCAACAGCTTATACTCTGGGTTAGTGAGCTGCGGCAGCTTAAATGGGAATGGAATCCTATCATATTTGAGCATGGTGCAATGACGGTGGAGAATCAGAAATGGTGAGATGCAGTAGCTACTGGCCATCAGAACAGGATGTACTCTAGCAGTGGCTCTGGTTTTAAGATGATGAATCACAATAGCAGATTGAAATACTGCAACGATCTCCAGTATCAAAGAGTTCAGCTTTCTGCAGTGGTAATGGAACTGCTGGGGTCCTCCAGCTTACCTCTTCCTCATAGGGAGAAGTCCCTCCTTATTTTAAGTTGTTCCCAACTGAAGAAGCAAAGTGGCAGTGGAAGGGTGTTTTGTTCCATTCTCCATGTGACCATATTGAATTTCTTTGCACCGCAAATTTTCTGTTACTCGCTTGCTATAGTCCAACAATCTATTTGAGTCACTCTAGTCAAAATTTTCTTTTTTTTTTGTCCTTTTTTTTTGGGGGGGGAGAAGGGGATGAGCATTAGTTACCTCTAGTCATCCATCTTTCTAATGTCTTATTTATTTCTTTATCTTTTTACTTCTTTCTCATTAGAACAGAAAAGAAAAAAAAATTACAAGCTAACTCTTCTTGGTTCAATTTGCTATTTTTCTTGAAAAGCCTATAAGCAACCTTCTATTTTATTCTTCTTAACCCTTCTCATATGCCTTTTCCCCTGCACATGAATGACTTTCTATCAAAATCATAGTTTTATGTCTAATATATTCACAATTTAAACCTCTTTATTTTAAAATAAGAAAATTTAATCCTGGAATAAAATATTCTATATTTTTATACTCTTCTCTATATTATTTCCAATTAATTTCAGGTCATATACATTTTGCATTATCTGCATTCAGCCATTAAATGTTCTTTGATAAATTTTTCAAAATTTGTAATCTGAAACATAATATGAAAACAACATTTCTCTTTCATCTACTTAAAATGTTTGTAACCAAATTATTTTCTATTTTAAATTTTAGATTATACTTCATAGCATGTTCTAGTTATAATAAGAGATGTTCCTTTGCCCATTTTTCTTTCTCTGAACTACTTAAAATTGAGTTAAGACAAGCAAATTTAGTTAACAATCCTTAAGATCTAAATAAGAAATCCCTGTTCTAATTCAATATTGCTGGTTGGCACAGTATTTGTTTAGTGACAGTCAGCTTCAAATCATATTACTCTGTAAAACTTATTACTTTGAAATGTTTCTCAAGATGTTTTATGTTAATCCCATTATAATGGACTACAATCAAGCAACTGCAATGGTAGTAATTTTCACTGCTTTTATCAAAATTGTAGAGAGATGAACTGAATCCAAAACCTACTCCAAATAAACAGCTCTCTACTCTTACGTTCTTGGTAACAATAAATGCTAAATTATCTTCCATAAAAGCCTAACATAGTAAAATTATACTTTTTTCTTAGAAAATATGAGTTTTTTAAATTTCTAATTTTTGTAGGATATTTTATGCAGAAATATAATTTTAATATTGGAGACATGTAGTCCAAATAGCTATATAGAGTTTTTATAAAGATCTAATCTCCATGGAGCTGTGCACAATCAGTGTTTAATAAAACTTCTGTAGTAAGCTTACTTCTGATAAAATGGAAATTATAAAGGTTAAAATGATAATTAGAAAATGTCCATAAAAGTGCCTTTAAGTGTAAACTTCACTACATATAGACCATATTAAATTGAATAATTATTTCTAAAAGTATGCTTGATTAAAATAAATTTTAAGAGGACACACATAGTGCTAGTCTTTATCATATGTGTTTACTTCTTTAACTTTTTAACAGTTGTATATAAGGATTTACTATGTGCCAAGTCCTGTTCTAACTGCCAAGGTTAAAATGATAGATAAGACATATGTAGACACACCTCATTTTATTGTACCTGATAAATACTGCATTTTCCAGAAATTTCAGGATCATGGCAACCCTACATACAGAAAGCCTATGAGCACCACTTTTCTAATAGCATGGGTTTATTTCACATCTCTGCATCACATTTTGGTAATTCTCACAATATTGAAAACTGTTTTCATTATCATATCCATTCATGTGTTCTGTGACTACCTATCTGTAATGTTATTATTGTAATTTTGAGGGGGCACCACAAACTGTGCCCATATAAAATGGTAAACTCAATTGTTAAGTGTTCTATGTAGTGACTGCTCTACTAACTGACTGTTCCCTAGTCTTTTTCCTCCTTAAGCTGCCCTATTCCCTGAGACACAACAGTATTGAAATTAGGCCAATTATTAAGCCTACAATGGTCTGTAATTGTTCAAGTGAAAGAAAGAGTCACCTGTCTCTCACTTTATATCAAAAGCTATCAATAATTAAACATAGTAAGAAAGGTATGTTGAAAGTCAAGATAGAAGAAAACTAGGCCTCTTGTGCCACAGTTATCTAAGTTATGAATATGAAAAAAGTTATTGAAATAAATTAAAAATGCTATTCCCATGAACACACACGATAAGAAAATGAAATAACCTTATTACTAACATGGAGAAAGCTGTAGTAGTATGGATATAAGATCAAACAAGCCATGGCATTAGTTTAAGACAAAGTCTGATCTAGAACAAGGTTCTAACTCTCTTTAATTCTATGAAAGCTGAGAGAGGTGAAGAAGATACAGAAAACAAGTTTGAAGCTAGCAGAATTTGGTTCATAAAATTTAAGGAAAGAAGACATTTCCCATAACATAAAAGTGTAAGGGGAGGTAACATATATCAATATAAAAGCTGCTGTAAGTTATCCAGAAAATCAAGCTAAGATCACTGATGAAGGTGGTTACACTAAACAATAGATTTTCAATGTAGTTTATTTATTTATTTACTACATTGAAAATAAACTACATTGAAAATCTATTGTTTAGTGTAACCACCTTCATCAGTGATCTTAGCTTGATTTTCTGGATAACTTACAGCAGCTTTTATATCGAGTTGATGGGTGCTGACGAGTTGATGGCTGCAGCACACCAACATGGCACAAGTATACATATGTAACAAACCTGCACGTTATGCACATGTACCCTAGAACTCAAAGTATAATAATAAAAAGTAAAATAAAATAAAAAGATTTTCAATGTAGTTAGCCTTATTGGAAAAAGAGAGCATTTAGGACTTTCATAGCTAGAGAGGAAAAGTCAATGCCTGGGTCCAGTGCTTCAAAACACAGGCTGATTCCCTTATTAGGGGCTAATGCAGTTGATGATTTTAAGATGAAATCAATGTCATTCATTATACTGAAAATTCCATGGCCCTAAAAGAATCATGTTAAGTATAATAAATCTAATAATCTGCCTGCTCTCTATAGATGGAACAACAAAACCTGACTACCAACACATCTATTTAAATCATGGCTTATTGAATATTGTAAGCCCACTATTTTGCCAACTGCTTAGAAAAAAAAAATTATTTTAAAATATTATTTTTGATTGACAACACATCTGGTCACCCAAGAGCTCTAATGGAGATATACACACAAATTCATGTCATTCTCAAGTTTGCTACCACAACATCTATTCTGCAGCCTATAGATCAAGTAATAATTTAAACTTTCAAGTCTTATTACTTAAGATATACATTTTATAAGACTATTGCTGCTATAAATAGTAATTCCTCTGATGGATCTGGGCAAATAACTTGAAAAGTTTCTGGAAAAAACATTTATCATTCTAGATGTCATTAAGAACATTCATAATTCATAAGGACAAAATATCGACATTAATAGGAGTTCAAAAGAAATTTATTCAAACCCACATTGATGGCTTTGAGGGGCAAGAATAGTGGAGGAAGTAACTGCAAATATGATGGAAATAACAAGAGAACTAGAATTAGACGTGGAACCTGAAGATGTGTCTGGATCACTGCACTGTCATGATTGAACTTGAACAGAAGAGAAATTGCTTCTTATGGAAGAACAAAGAAAGTGGTTTCTTGAGGTAGAATATAATCTCAGTGAAGATGCTGTTAACACTGTCGAAATGATAACAAAGAATTCATATTATATATTACATCAACTTAATCGATAAAGCAGTGGAAAAATTGGAGAAAATTGATTCTAATTTGAACAAAGTTCTACTGCGGGTAAAATGCTATAAAACAGCATCACATGCTACAGAGAAATATTTTGAGAAACGAAGAGTCACACATTGTTGTCTTATTTTAAGAAATTTCCACAACCACTCCAACCTTCAGTAACCACCACCTTGATCAATCAGCAGCCATCAACTTTGAGGCAAAACCCTCCACCAGCAAAACTTATGAATTCCTAAAACTCACATGACCATTAGCATTTTTTAGAAATAAAGTATTTTTAATTGAGGTAAGTAAAATGCTGTTAAACACTTAATAGGCTACAATCTAGTAGAAACATAACATTTATGTTCACTGGGAAGCCAAAAAATTTGTAGGACTCCGTTTCATGCAGTATTTGCTTTATTGAGTCAGCCTGAAAATGAATCTACAATTTCTCTGAGGTATGCCTTTATGTTAAATGTTCTTAATATGTTAGAAGCAAAACTAACTGACAAGCAACTATATATAGAGAGAGAGGATTTTCACAGAATCTATAAATTACTTTGGGCAGTATGGACATTTTCACGATATTTTCATGATATTCTTCCTATCTATGAGCATGTAATGTTTTTCTATTTGTTTGTATCCTCTCTTATTGCCTTGAGAAAGGTTTGTAGTTCTTGAAGAGGTCCTTCATATCCCTTGTAACTAGTATTCCTAGGTATTTCATTTTCGTTGTAGCAATTGTGAATGGGAATTCACTCATGATTTGGGTCTCTGATTGTCTGTTATTAGTGTATAGGAATGCCTATGATTTTGCACATTGATTTTGTGTCCTGAGACTGCTGAAGTTGCTTATCAGCTTAAGGAGTTTTTGGGCTGAGACAATGGGGTTTTCTAAATATACAATCAGGTCATCTGCAAACAGAGACAATTTGACTTACTCTCTTCCTATTTGAAAATGCTTTATTTCTTTCTCCTGCCTGATTGCCCTGGCCAGAACTTCTAATACCATGTTGAATACGAGTGGTGAGAGAGGGCATCCTTGTCTTGTGCCAGTTTTCAAAGGGAATGCTTCCAGCTTTTGCCCCTTCAGTATGATATTGGCTATGGGTTTTTCATAAACAGCTCTCATTATTTTGAGACATATTCCATCAACACCTAGTTTATTGAGTGTTTTTAGCATGAAGAGGTGTTTAATTTTACCGAAGGCCTTTTCTACATCTATTGAGATAATCATGTGGTTTTTGTCACTGGTTCTGTTTATGTGATGGATTACATTTATCGATTTGAATATGCTGAACCAGCCTTGCATCCCAGAAATGAAGATGACTTGATCGTGGTGGATAACTTGTGTTCGATGTGCTGATGGATTCAGTTTGCCAGTTTCTAATTGAAGATTTTCACATTGCCATTCATCAGGGATATTGGCCTGAAATTCTCTTTTTATTGTGTCTCTGCCAGGTTTTGGTATCAGGATGATGCTGACCTCATACAATGAGTTAGGGAGGAGTCCCTCTTTTTCTATTTTTTGGAATAGTTTCAGAAGGAACGGTACAAGCTCCTCTTTGTACCATTGTCCTCTTTGTAGAATTCGATGTTAATCCATCTGGTCCTAGGCTGCTTCTTTTTTTTTTTTTTTTTTTTTGATTGGCAGGCAATTCATTACTGCCTCTATTTCAGAACTTGTTATTGGTCTATTCAGGGATTTGACTTCTTCCTGATTTAGCCTTGGGAAGGTGTCTGTGTCCAGGAATTTATCCATTTCTTCTAGATTTTCTAGTTTATTTGCATAAAGATGTCTGTAGTATTCTCTGATGGTAATTTGTATTTCTGTGGGATCAGTGGTGATCTCCCTTTTATCATTTTTATTGCATGTATTTGATTATTCTCTCTTTTCTTCTTTATTATTCTAGATAGTGATCTATCTATTTTGTTAATCTTTTCAAAAAATGAGCTCCTGGATTCATTGATTTTTTGAAGAGTTTTTCATGTCTCTATCTCCTTCAGTTCTGCTCTGATCTTAGTTATTTCCTGTCTTCTGCTAGCTTTTGAATGTGCTTGCAGTTATTTCCTGTCTTCTGCTAGCTTTTGAATTTGTTTGCTCTTGCTTTTCTAGTTCTTTTAATTGTGATGTTAGGATGTTGATTTTAGATCTTTCCACTTTCTGATGTGGGCATTTAGCACTACAAATTTTCCTCTTAACACTATGTTAGCTGTGTCCCATTCCCATCAAGCTACCTTTGACTTTCTTCACATAACTAGAAAAAACTACTTTAAATTGCATATGGAACCAAAAAAAGAGCCTGTATAGCAAAGACAATTCTAAGCAAAATGAACAAAGCTGGAGGCATCATGCTACCTGACTTCAAACTATACTTCAAGACTACAGTAACCAAAACAGCATGGTATGGTGCCAAAACAGATATATAGACCAATGTAACAGGACAGAGGCCTCTGAAATAATGCCACACATCTACAACCATCTGATCTTTGACAACCCTGACAAAAACAAGCAATAGGAAAGGATTCCCTATTAAATAAATGGTACTGGGAAAACTGCTTATGCAGAAAACAGAAATTGGACCAGTTTCTTACACTTTATAAAAAAAATTAACTCAGGATGGATTAAAGACTTAAATGTAAGGCCTAAAACCATAAAAGCCATAGAAGAAAACCAAGGCAATGCCATTCATGACATAGGCATTGGCAAAGACTTCATGACTAAAACAGCAAAAGCAATTGCAGCAAAAGCCAAAATTAACAAATGAGATCTAATTAAACTAAAGAGCTTCTTCACAGTAAAGGAAACTATCATCAGAGTGAACAGGCAACCTACAGAATAGGAGAAAATCTTTGCAGTCTATCCATCGGACAAAAAACTAATATCCAGTATCTACAAGGAACTTAAATTTCAAGAAAAAAACAACCCCATCAAAAGTGGTTGAAGGATATGAACACACATTTCTCAATAGAAGACATTTATGCAGCCAAGAAACATGTGAAAAAAAAGCTCATCATCACTGATCATTAGAGAAATACAAATCAATACCACAATGAAGTACCATCTCATGCCAGTTGAAATGGTGATTATTAAAAAGTCAGGAAACAACAGATGCTGGAGAGAATATGGAGAAATAGGAACACTTTTACACTGTTGGCACAAGTGTAAATTAGTTTAACCATTGTGGAAGACAGTGTGATGATTCCACAAAGATCTAGAACCAGAAATAGCATTTGATGCAGCAATCTCATTACTGGACATATACCCAAAGGATTATAAATCATTCTATTATAAAGGCACATGCACACATATGTTTACTGAAGCACTATTCACAATAGCAAAAACTTGGAACCAGCCCAAATGCTCATCAATAATAGACTGGATAGAAAAAATATGGCACATATACACTATGGAATACTATGCAGCCATAAAAAAGGATGAGTTCATGTCCTTTGCAGGAACATAGATGAAGTTGGAAACCATCACTCTCGGCAAACTAACACAGGAACAGAAAACCAAACACTGCATGTTCTCACTCATAAGTGGGAGTTGAACAATAAGAACACATGGACACAGGGAGGGGACCATCACACACCAGGGCCTATAAGAAGGTGGGAGGCAGTAGGAGGGAAAGCATTAGGATAAATACCTAACGCATGCTGGGTTTAAAACCTAGATGATGTATTGATGGGTGCAGTAAACCTCCATGGCACATGTATACCTATGCAACAAACCTGCAAGTTCTGCACACATATCCTGGAACTAAAATTATAATAATTAAAAAAAAAAGTCTAGAAAGCAGTAAGTTAAAAATGCATAGAGGGTTATATAGGTTTCTTGTATATATGGCACATACAATGTCACTTCTAGCAACCACTCCAAGGACATAATTTAAAGAATGGTCAAGACAGCATATGTGCATAGATATAGATATTTCATAGGGCATTATTTATAAAGTGAGACATTGCCTAGAACTCAATAGTTAATGGTTATTAATTTTGGTTTATCTATGCAGAACATGATATCATTAAAATAATTTTAAATGACAATTATGAGAATAGATATATAGGTAATATTAAGTGGTAAGGATAAATAAGCATAGTAAAAGATTTTAAATTTTAGAATTCCATCTATTTATAATTAATAAATATTTATATGTAGGACTGAAATAAAATAAAAACATATCATGTGTTAAATCAGAACAATAATGATTAAATTTCTGCCTAATTTTTGTTTTAAATAAATGAACTGTCTTAAAATTATTTTTAGAGGAATAAGAACAGCTCCAGTCTCCAGCTCCCAGCACCAGCGACACAGAAGATGGGTGATTTCTGCATTTTTGATGGAGGAACCACGTTCATCACACTAGGGAGTGCTGGACAATTGGTGCTGGTCAGCTGCTGCAGCCCGACCAGCCCAGGAGAGCTGAAGCAGGGCCAGGCATCGCCTTGCCTGGGAAGCGCAAGGGGGACGGGAATCCCTTTTCCTAGACGGGGGAACTGAGACACACAACAACTGGAAAATCGGGTAACTATGCCAATACTGCACTTTACCAAGGGTCTTAGCAAACGGCACACCAGGAGATTATATCCCACACCTGGCCGGGAGGGTCCCACACCCACGGAGCCTCCCTCATTGCTAGCACAGCAGTCTGTGATCTAACTGCAAGGCAGCAGCGAGGCTGGGGGAGGGGCACCCACCATTGCTGAGGCTTAAGTAGGTAAACAAAGCTGCTGGGAAGCTCTAACTGGGTGGAGCCCACAGCAGCTCAAGGAGGCCTACCTGTCTCTGTAGACTCCACCTCTGGGGACAGGGCAAAGCTAAACAATAAACAAAAAGCAGCAGAAACCTCTGCAGACGCAAATGACCCTTTCTGACAGATTTGAAGACAGCAGTGGATCTCCCAAAATGGAGGTTGAGCTCTGAGAATGGACAGACTGCCTGCTTAAGTGGGTCCCTGACCCCTGAGTAGCCTAACTGGGAGACATCCCCCCCTTGGTGCAGACCGACATCCCACTCTTCACACGGTGGGGTACACTTCTGAGACGAATCTTCCAAAGCAAGAATCAGACAGGTACACTCACTGTTCAGCAATATTCTATCTTCTGCAGGCTCTGCTGCTGATACCCAGGCAAACAGGTTCTGGAGTGGACCTCAAGCAATCTCCAACAGACCTATAGCTGAGGGTCCTGACTGTTAGAAGGAAAACTAACAAACAGGAAGGACACCCACACCAAAACCCCATCAGTATGTCACCATCATCAAAGACCAAAGGCAGATAAAAACCACAAAGATGGGGAAAAAGCAGGGCAGAAAAGCTGGAAATTCAAAAAATAAGAGCGCATCTTCCCCTCCAAAGAAACGCAGCTCATCACCAGCAACGGATCAAAGCTGGACAGAGAATGACTTTGACGAGTTGAGAGAAGAAGGTTTCAGTCCATCAAACTTCTCAGAGCTAAAGAAGGAATTACATACCCAGTGCAAAGAAACTAAAAATCTTGAAAAAAGAATGGAAGAATGGGTAAGTAGAATAATCAATGCAGAGAAGGCCATAAACGAACTGACAGAGATAAAAACCATGACACGAGAAATACGTGACAAATGCACAACCTTCAGTAACCGACTCAATCAACTGGAAGAAAGAGTAACAGCGATTGAGGATCAAATAAATGATATGAAGCCAGAAGAGAAGTCTAAAGAAAAAAGAGGAAAAAGAAATGAACAAAGCCTTCAAGAAGTATGGGATTATGTGAAAAGACCAAATCTACGTCTGATTGGGGTGCCTGAAAGTGAGGGGGAAAATGGAACCAAGTTGGAAAACACTCTTCAGGATATCATCCAGGAGAACTTCCCCAACCTAGTAAGGCAGGCCAACATTCAAATTCAGGATATACAGAGAATGCCACAAAGATATTCCTCGAGAAGAGAAACTCCAAGACACATAATAGCCAGAGTCACTAAAGTTGAAATGAAGGAAAAACTGTTAAGGGCAGCCAGAGAGAAAGGTTGGGATACCCACAAAGGGAAGCCCATCAGACTAACAGCAGATCTCTCAGCAGAAACTTTACAAGCCAGAAGAGAGTGGGGGCCAATATTCAACATTCTTAAAGAAAAGAATTTTCAACCCAGAATTTCATATCCAGCCAAACTAAGTTTCATAAGTGAAGGAGAAATAAAATCCTTTACAGATAAGCAAATGCTTAGAGATTTTGTCACCACCAGGCCTGCCCTACAAGAGATACTGAAGGAAGCACCAAACATGGAAAGGAACAACCAGTACCAGCCATTGCAAAAACATGGCAAAATGTAAAGACCATCGATGCTAGGAAGAAACTGCATCAACTAACAAGCAAAATAACCAGCTAATATCATAATGACAGGATCACGTTAACACATAATAATATAAACCTTAAATATAAATGGACTAAATGGTCCAATTAAACGACACAGACTGGCAAATTGGATAAAGAGTCAAGACCCATCAGTTTGCTGTATTCAGGAGACCCATCTCACATGCAGACACACACATAGGCTCAAAATAAAGGGTTGGAGGAAGAGCTACCAAGCAAATGGAGAACAAAAAAAAGCAAGGGTTGCAATCCTAGTCTCTGATAAAGCAGACTTTAAACCATCAAAGATGAAAAGAGACAAAGAAGGCCATTACATAATGGTAAAGGAATCAATTCAACAGGAAGAGCTAATTATCCTAAATATATATATGCCCAATACAGGAGCACCCAGACTCATAAAGCAAGTCCTTAGAGACTTACAAAGAGATTTAGACTCCCATACAATAATAATGGGAGACTTCAACACCCCACTGTCAACATTAGACAGATCAACGAGACAGAAAGTTAACAAGGATATCCAGGAATTGAACTCAACTCTGCACCAAGAGGACCTAACAGACAGCTACAGAACTCTCCACCCCAAATCAACAGAATATACATTCTTCTCAGCACCACATGGCACTTATTCCAAAATTGACCACATAATTGGAAGTAAAGCATTCCTCAGCAAATGTACAAGAACAGAAATTATAACAAACTGTCTCTCAGACCACAGTGCAATCAAACTAGAATTCAGGACTAAGAAACTCAATCAAAACTGCTCAACTATATGGAAACTGAATAATCTGCTCCTGAATGACTACTGAGTCCATAACGAAATGAAGGCAGAAATAAAGATGTTCTTTGAAACCAATGAGAACAAAGATACAACACACCAGAATCTCTGGGACACATTTAAAGCAGTGTGTAGCAGGAAAGTCATAGCACTAAATGCCCACAAGAGAAAGCAGGAAAGATCTAAAATTGACACTCTAACATCACAATTAAAAGAATTGCAGCACTATTCACAATAGCAAAGACTTGGAATCAACCCAAATGTCCATCAGTGACAGATTGGATTAAGAAAATGTGGCACATATACACCATGGAATACTATGCAGCCATCAAAAAGGATGAGTTTGCGTCCTTTGTAGGGACATGGATGCAGCTGGAAACCATCATTCTTAGCAAACTATCACAAGAACAGAAAACCAAATACCGCATGTTCTCACTCATAGGTGGGAACTGAACAATAAGATCACTTGGACTCAGGAAGGGGAACATCACACACAGGGGCCTATCATGGGGAGGGGGGAGGGGGAAGGGATTGCATTGGGAGTTATACCTGATGTAAATGATGAGTTGATGGGTGCAGCACACCAACATGGCACAAGTATACATACGTAACAAACCTGCACGTTATGCACATGTACCCTACAACTTAAAGTATAATAATAATAAATAAATTAAAAAAAAAAAAAAGAACTAGAGAAGCAAGAGCAAACATATTCAAAAGCTAGCAGAAGGCAAGAAATAACTAAGATCAGAGCAGAATTGAAGGAGATAGAGACACAAAAAAAAAACCTCCGATAAAGCAATGAATCCAGGAGTTGGTTTTTTGAAAAGATCAACAAAATTGATAGACTGCTACCAAGACTAATAAAGAAAAAAAGAGAAGAATCAAACAGATGCAATAAAAAATGATAAAGGGGATATCACCACCAACCCCACAGAAATACAAACTACCATCAGAGAATACTATAAACACCTCTATGCAAATAAACTAGAAAACCTAGAAGAAATGGATAATTTCCTGGACACTTACACTCTCCCAAGACTAAACCAGGAAGAAGTTGAATCCCTGAATAGACCAATAGGAGGCTCTGAAATTGAGGCAATAATTAATAGCCTACCAACCAAAAAAAGACCAGGACCAGATGGATTCACAGCTGAATTCTACCAGAGGTACATGGAGGAGCTGGTACCATTCCTTCTGAAACCATTCCAATCAATAGAAAAAGAGGGAATCCTTCCTAACTCATTTTATGAGGCCAACATAATCCTGATACCAAAGCCTACAGAGACACAAGAATAAAAGAGAATTTTAGACCAATATCCCTGATGAACATCGATGCAAAAATCCTCAATAAAATACTGGCAAACCGAATCCAGCAGCACATCAAAAAGCTTATCCACCACGATCAAGTTGGCTTCATCCCTGGGATGCAAGGCTGGTTCAACATATGCAAATCAATAAATGTAATCCAGAATATAAACAGAACCAAAGACAAAAACCACATGATTATCTCAATAGATGCAGAAAAGGCCTTTGACAAAATTCAACAGCCCTTCATGCTAAAAACTCTCGATAAACTAGGTATTGATGGAATGTATCTCAAAATGAGAGCTATTTATGACAAATCCACAGCCAATATCATACTGAATGGGCAAAAACTGGAAGCATTCCCTTTGAAAACTGGCACAAGACAGGGATGCCCTCTCTCATCACTGTTATTCAACATAGTGTTGGAAGTTCTCTCTAGGGCAATCAGGCAATACCCTTGAGAAAGAAATCAAGGGTATTCAGTTAGGAAAAGATGAAGTCAAATTGTCCCTCTTTGCAGATGACATGATTGTATACTTAAAAAACCCCATCATCTCAGCCCAAAATCTCCTTAAGCTGATAAGCAACTTCAGCAAAGTCTCAGGATACAAAATTAACGTGCAAAAATCACAAGCATTCTTATACACCAGTAACAGACAAACAGAGAGCCAAATCAGGAATGAACTTCCATTCACAATTGCTTCAAAGAGAATAAAATACCTAGGAATCCAACTTACAAGGGATGTAAAGGACCTCTTCAGGGAGAACTACAAACCACTGCTCAGTGAAATAAAAGAGGACATAAACAAATGGAAGAACATACCATGCTCATAGATACGAAGAATCAATATCATGAAAATGGCCATACTGCCCAAGGTAATTTATAGATTCAATGCCATCCCCATCAAGCTACCAATGAGTTTCTTCACAGAATTGGAAAAAACTGCTTTAAAGTTCATAAGGAACCAAAAAAGAGCTCACATTGCCAAGACAATCCTAAATCAAAAGAACAAAGCTGGAGGCATCACGCTGCCTGACTTCAAACTATACTACAAGGCTACAGTAACCAAAACAGCATGGTACTGGTACCAAAACAGAGATATAGACCAATGGAACAGAAGAGAGTCCTCAGAAATAATACCACACATCTACAGCCATCTGATCTTTGACAAACCTGAGAGAAACAAGAAATGGGGAAAGGATTCCCTATTTAATAAATGGTGCTGGGAATATTGGCTAGCCATAAGTAGAAAGCTGAAACTGGATCCTTTCCTTATTCCTTATACGAAAATTAATTCAAGATGGATTAGAGACTTAAATGTTAGACCTAATACCATAAAAACCCTCCAAGAAAACCTAGGTAATACCATTTAGGACATAGGCATGGGCAAAGACTTCATGTCTAAAACATCAAAAGCAATGGCAACAAAAGACAAAATTGACAAATGGGATCTAATTAAACTAAAGAGCTTCTGCACAGCAAAAGATACTATCATCAGAGTGAATAGGCAACCTACAGAATGGGAGAAAATTTTTACAATCTACTCATCTGACAAAGGACTCATATCCAGAACCTACAAAGAACTCAAACAAATTTACAAGAAAAAAACAAACAACCCCATCAAAAAGTGGGCAAAGAATATGAACAGACATTTCTCAAAAGAAGACATGCATACAGCCAACAGACACATGAAAAAATACTCATCATCACTGGCCATCAGAGAAATGCAAATCAAAACCACAATGAGATACCATCTCACACCAGTTAGAATGGCAATCATTAAAAAGTCAGGAAACAACAGGTGCTGGAGAGGATGTGGAGAAATAGGAACACTTTTACACTGTTGGTTGGATTGTAAGCTAGTTCAACCATTATGGAAAACAGTATGGTGATTCCTCAAGGATCTAGAACTAGAAGTACCATATGACCCGGCCATCCCATTACTGGATATATACCCAAAGGATTATAAATCATGCTGCTATAAAGACACATGCACACGTATGTTCATTGCAGCACTATTCACAAGAGCACAACTTGGAATCAACCCAAATGTCCATCAGTGACAGACTGGATTAAGAAAATGTGGCACATATACACCATGGAATACTATGCAGCCATAAAAAAGGATGAGTTCGTATCCTTTGTAGGGACATGGATGCAGCTGGAAACCATCATTCTCAGCAAACTATCGCAAGAGCAGAAAACCAAACACCGCATGTTCTCACTCATAGGTGGGAACTGAACAATGAGATCACTTGGACTCAGGAAGGGGAACATCACACACCGGGGCCTATTATGGGGAGGTGGGAGGTGGGAAGGATTGCATTGGGAGTTATACCTGATGTAAATGACGAGTTGATGGGTGCTGACGAGTTGATGGTTGCAGCACACCAACATGGCACAGGTATACATATGTAGCAAACCTGCACGTTGTACACATGTACCCTAGAACTTAAAGTATAATATTAAAAAGATAATAATAATAATAAATATTTTAGATACCAAAAAAAATTATTTTTAGAAGCTTACATTTTAAGGACTTTTTTTTAACTACCAGAAGTATATTTTGACATACTTACTTAAAATATGATGTATAATTCATATATTTTGATGTACTATTTTTCTATTTCAATATTCTTATTATTATAGACACAATTATGTTTGTTATATAATGCTATGCAGTTAACTTCCTAAGGCAGTAGTATCATCTTTGTAGAAGCTACAGGAAAATAAGATTTTATAGTTTTTTTGGAAGCTATTCAAAAACTCAGATGACTTAGTAACATTTTTTTCTTTCTGTTTGAGCAAAGATAGCAACTTCTTACTTTTGCCAAGATGTCATTTCATGCAAAGAATTGATCGATTTTTATTTTCCACTTAGAGTGAAATGATTTCATACATTTATGGAAACATGTAAAGAAAAAATTAAGACAAAATTCAAGATGATTTTCTCTCAATGTAGGAGGCGTATTCGAAATGTTTCTAGGCAACTGAGTTGGAAGTTTTTGAATCACCAACAAAGAGAAATATCTCATCAGGAACTAGTGAATAAAAACAAAATCTTTGGGTGTTGCTTTGGATTTGTTTGTCGATTGAAACTTGCTTCACTTGCCTGGGCAACATGGTGAAACCTCATCTCTATAAAAAATTTTTAAAATGTTAGCCATATATGGAGGTGCACACCTGTAGTCCCAGCTACTTGGGAGGCTGAGGTGGGTGAATTACTTGAGCCTGGGAGGTTTTGGCTGCTATGAGCCATGAATGCACCACTCCACTCTGAGTGACAGAGAGAGACCATGTCTCCAAAAATAAATAAATAAATACAATTTGCTTCTGCAGTTTAGCAGGTTGGCTTTAATGGTGAAAGTATAACTTGGTCTCAGAACATGTTAGATTTTCTTCACACATGTATTGGATTATTTCGGAAATAAGATTTCTATTAATTTCAACACAATATTTCCTTTGAAGGCAAAGCCTAAACAAAATTAAAATGTCTGAAAAATATCAAGGAAATATGGAAGAAAAATAAAGCAATGCTTTCTTATTCTAGATTAATCCATGATTTCTCGAGTTATACAAAATGTATACTATCTTTGATTTAAACTTTGAATCTAAACTAACAAGCTGCTGAAAATTTTATTTCAACCAATTTCCTTTTACTGGCAATAACTTTTATTCCAGTTTCCATTATTGTACAATATCACTCTCTTAACTTAGTGGTTTACAACAACCACCACCATTATGTTACGTTCATAGTTTCTGTGTGTTACAAATCCAGAATGGATAAAATCAAAGCTGCTTCCTGTCATCTACAAATTCCGATACCTTAGCTGAGAAAACTCAAAGACCAAAAGTGTATTGATACAGCTAGGAGCCAGAATTATCTGAAGGGTCCTTCTTTATCTTATTTGGTAGGGAGGAATAGAAGACTAAGTCTGCAGATTACTGTACTTACATGCGTACGTACATGTATAAACATGTTCTGTTTATGTGGTTTGACATTCACATAGCTTTGTGACCTTAGAGAAAAAAAAAAAAACAGAACTTTTTTTTTTTTTTTTTTTCTTAGACAGTGCCTTGCTCTGTCGCAAGGCTGGAGTGCAGTGGCGTCATCTTGGCTCATGGCAACCTGTGCCTCCTGGGTTCAAGCAATTCCCCTACCTCAGCCTCCCAAGTAACTGGGACTACAGGCACGCACTACCACGCTCTGCCAATTTTATGTATATTAGTAGAGGAGGGGTTTCACCATGTTGATCAGGCTTGTCTGGATCTCCTGACCTTGATCCAAGCACCTTAGCCTCCCAAAGTGCTGGAATTACAGGCGGGAACCACCGCGCCCAGCCAACAGAAAATTTTATATGGTAACACTCCAAGAATGGGTGTTTCAGGGAGCAAGGCAGAGGCTGCCTCATCTTTAAGTCACATAGAGAGGAGACATAGACCACACTTCTTGATGACAGAAGTTCTACAGTCACATTGTAAAAGAGCGCTTGAAATAGAAGGTATTATTGTAACAAACTCAGGGAGGCTAAAATATGATATATTTCATCTTCTGCCTCCACCTGAAAATTCAGAGCTCATTTTCTGAGTTTTTCTAAAATCTGTGAGTGTGCCAATCCATTTTGCCCTTTCTCTCTACTAGAAGTTGGGGTTCAAAGATAAATAAGATACCTCTTCATTTGTAACAATGGATAAGTAAGAAACTACAGTACTTACTAGTAGTACTGTTAAAAGATATATCTATATCTATACGTATATATACACACACACATATATATATAAATGTGAAGAAATTAAGTATAGAAAGTATGATGGAGACTATTTTTTAAAAGTCTGAAATGATTAGCAGAAATTTGCTAAGAGAAAAAACGAAACTGTTAGAAAGTGTTTCATACAGAAGTACTTTTTTAAAGTTCTGGAAACCTGAGAATATGATCTAGTTGGGAAACAGCAAGTAGTTCAGAATGACAAGAGGTTAGAATATTACAAAGCAATTGTAAGAATTTAGACTGGAAGGATAAATTGAGTCAGATAGTACAAATTTTTGGAAGATGCACTAAAGAAATATATTGAAGCTCTCTAGAATCATGCATGGGTATCAGTGAGGGGAATAAAGAATCCAATTTGAAAGATCAATTGAATTACAGAGCAGAGAAATAATTGGAAGTAGGCAAGTACAGAAACAGGAAGATGAATTAGCACACTAGAGATTATGAGAACTTCAGTG
The DNA here is from genome assembly GCF_037993035.2 of Macaca fascicularis. Classification (NCBI taxonomy): domain Eukaryota; kingdom Metazoa; phylum Chordata; class Mammalia; order Primates; family Cercopithecidae; genus Macaca; species Macaca fascicularis. The sequence continues at coordinate 73,576,416 of NC_088379.1, read as the reverse complement.
ACAATGATGTTGAGAATTATGTGAAGTAGACTTGATTCGTGTGGGAAGTGGAATCAATAGAACTTTGTGATTGATTAGATTTCAGAGATAAAGGAGGTGACCGTGACTGGCATTTGCTTGGGGTTTCTGACTTTGGATACTAGGCCAGTGCTGTTTTTTTTTTTTTTAATTGGGATGATGAATATAGGAGGTGGAGGACATTAGGATTTGAGGACAGAGTTGGTCAGTTGTGAATATAAGGAGAGTGGCTTAAATGAAGATGTACATACAGTGAAGATTAGTCTTACAATATAAATCAGGTCCCAGTAGTGTATACATGATAGATAAAGGAATAGATGCAGATGAAATCTTCTGATGAGACTCAATAGTGTAAGAATGAGACAAAACTAAACAAGAATATGAGGGAATGCTATTGAGATAATTCAGTCAATAATTCTGAGAAGTGGCAGATAGAAAATAACAGGGAAACAGGGGAGTGTCAAAAATTTAATCATTGAAAAAAAGGAATTTGAAGAGCAATGAACAGTGAGCTCTTCTAATAAAAGATAATAATATTCATTAATTGTTTTAACAGGAAGAATTAAGCACAAAGTTTCAGTCAAAGAGTTATCAATGGCTTCATATGTCAATACAAAATGAGCAAGTGGAGCAAAGAATGGAGGTAATTATTTCACTATGTGCTGTAAAAGGAGCAAGTGAGAACAGTAGAAATTCTGGTTATGAGATAAGAAAATCTGAAGTGGTCTAAATGTGAATTCAAACAACAAATACAGAGAAACTGTTCTGAATATAAATATATACAAACTATAGCCATTTGAGGTGATAGATATGTTAATCAACTTGGTTGTGGTAATCATTTCATAACACATGGATATATCAAAACATAATACTGTATACCTTACTTAGATATACAGATTCTCCTTGACTTATGATAGAGTTACATCTGGGTAAATCCATCAGAGTTTGAAAAATACTGTGAACCAGAAGTCACGATATTTTCAATTTGTAATGAGTTTATCCAGACATAGCCCATCATAAATTGAGGAACGTACTGAGGGATTGTAGCTTTTGTATCATTGTAAAGTCAAAAATGTTTAAATTAAACCATCATAAGTTGGGGAACATGGGAATACAATTTTTAAAAAAGAAGAAGACTGGAGAAAATTCAAATAACTACCCTTTTCTTTTCTTATTCTCTTTGGAGACCTGTGAGTTCCCTGGACACTGGATCCAGACTAAACTAAGATTCCAAGAAATATCAGTTGTCTCTTGGATAATTTGAATTTAACTAGTAACCTGCAGTGCATTATTGTTAAATAGGTACTCTAAGACTCATTATCCATAATTAAAATAAAAACAAGCCATGGAAATAGTCCAATTTTCTAACAATTAGAATGACAGAGATTATGAGATCATGAAGCAGAGATGAAATTCAGGTATAAGCCAATAGGATGGACATTAGATAAAGCCTACTGGAATGGAAAGAAATAATGTTTGTAGTAAAATCCAGAGTTATAACTTGAACTAATGGATATAAATAATCTTAGAGTTCTTTTTTTTTCTTTTTTCAGTAAGCTCAGCATCACTGATCATTAGAGAAATGCAAATCAAAGCCATAATGAGATACTATCTCACACTCGTCAGAATGGCTATTATTAAAAAGTCAAAAAATAACAGATGCTGGAGAGATTGCACAGAAAAGGAACACTTACACACTGTTGATGAGAATGTAAATTAGTTCAACCATTGTGGAAGACAGTATCACAATTCCTCAAAGACTTAAAAACAAATGCTATTTGATCCTGCAATCCCATTTCTGGGTATATACCCAAATATTCAAAGGAATATATATATGCATTGCTATATATATATATATATATATATATATATATATATATATAATTTTATTATAAAGACACATGCACATGTATGTTCATTGCAACACTATTCATGATAGCAACGACATGGAATCAAACTAAATGCTCATCAAAGATAGCCTGGATAAACAAAATGTGGTACATATACACTATGGAATACCATGTAGCCATTAAAAAAATGAGATTATGTCCTTTGCAGAAACATGGGTGGAGCTGGGAGCCATTATCTTTAGCAAACTAATGCAGGAACAGAAAACCAAATACTGCATGCTCTTACTTATAAGTGGGAGTTCAATGATGAGGACACATGGATTAATAGAAGGGAACAACACACACTGGGGACTGTCAGAGGGTACAGGGTGGCAGGAGGAAGAAGACGAGGAAATAATTAATGGGTACTCGGCTTGATACCTGGGTGATGAAATCATCTGTACAACAAACCCCCATGACACAAGTTTGCCTATGTACCCCTGAACTTAAAATAAAAGTTAAAACAAAATAATACAACTGAGAAATTCAGCCAGTTCTCAGATGAAAAAGGGCATGGTCTGATCACTACAGATTGAATTATGTTCCCCTCCCCACAATACATATGTTGAAGCCCTAATCCTCAATATGACTATATTTGACTTTAGGAGGTAATTAAGGTTAAATTAGGTAATAAGTGTGAGGTCTCGATTGGATAAGATTACTGTCTTTATAAAAAGCAGTCCAAGAGAGCTCACTCACTCTCTCCATGCCTGTGCACCAAGGAAAGACCATGTTAGGACACAACAGGAAAGTGGACATCTGACAGCTGTGAAGAGAGCCCTCACTTGAAACTTAATCCTACTTGACCTAGATCTTGAACTTCTAGACTCCAGAACTGTGAGAAAATAATTTATACTGTTTAAACTATGCAGTCTGTGGTATTTTGTTATGGCAGTCCGGGCAAACTAATACAATGATGGAGATTTACATTTGAATAGGTAAAGCAGCACATGACACATTATGCCATGTAGAAAGAAGACCACTACCATGGTCAGAGAAACCATATCAGATTTTTTGTCTCAGTGTCTGCTTTAGTCTGTTTTGCATAGCTATAAGGAAATAACTGGGTAATTTATTAATAAAAGTGGTTTGTTTGGTTCATGATTCTGCAGGCTGTACAAGAAGCATGGCACAAGGATCTCCTTCTGGTGAGGACCTTAAGAAGCTCTCAATAATGGTGGAATGGGAAAGGAGAGCCACCATGTCACATGGCAAAAGGTGATGAAAGACAAAGAAGGAGGAAGGTGGCAGGCTATTTTTAAATGACTAGCTTTCACGTGAACTGATAGAGGGAGAAATCATTCATTACCTCAGGGAGGGCACCAAGTCATTCATGAGACATCCAACTCCTTGACCTAAATACCTCCCACTAGGCCTCACCTCCAACACTGGGGATGACATTTCAACATAAGATTTGGGGGGACAAATTTCCAGACTATTTAAGCATTTAATAAATGTTACACATGCTAAGAAAATTCGAGTGATTCACAAGAGAATGGGGAAAGATAGATGGATAGTCAAGGGATTTATCCCAGCTGGGTGAAAATTATAGTTATTAAGAAATAGGATAAATTAAGCAGACAACATTGATGGGATCAAAATATAGGTCTTAATGAAGCATTTGCAGAGTTTGTGTGGACCCATGGGAGCCTCTGGTGGTTGCAACCTTGAAAGATCCAAAGAAATCCCTCTCTATTTACCACAGTTTGGAGGAATTTAAGAAGCCAGAAGTCAAAGATAACAATGATAAATCTTACCTTGAATTGTTGGAATACATTGTCTAGCAAATTAATAAGAATTAGGATTGAATAACAATCATAAGTCTCTTGGTATGAGCCGTGGCTGAGGACTCAAGGCCACAGAAACTTGTGAAGGCAAAATAGAGAAGGTGAAAAATAAAGCTTTCTGGGGCTGCTTGACATAGGAGTTCAATGCACTGGGATCTGAAAATGTTCCGTGAACTAATAGGGACTATCATTAGTTGAGGATGAGATGAGGATGTAGCAGTTGATGAAACTAAAGTTTTCTCAAAAATTGGAATTTTTGAATTGACTTTATGGTAAGGATTTGCCTCTATTTTGTGTGTGTGTGTGTGCATGTGTGTTTGAGGCAGGTTCTCACTCTGTTGCCCAGGTTGGAGTTCAGTGACGCAAACACAGCTCACAGCCTTGACCTCCTGGGTTCAAGTGGTCCTCCCACCTCAGCCTTCCAAGTAGCTGAGACCATAAGCATGTGCCACCAGGCCTGGCTATTTTCTTTGCAAATTTTGTAGAGGTGGGGTCTTGCCATGTTTCCCAGGCTCGTCTCAAACTCCTGGGCTCAAGCAATCTTCCTGTCTCAGTCTCCCAAAGTGCTGGAATTATAGGCATGAGCCACTCCTGACCTGCCTCTTCTTTACATGAATGTATTACTGAGATAAATAGTATGTCTTACTAGTAAACCCTTCCTCTACCTAGTATTGTAAAGCAGAAGACATACAAATTTTCACTCTGGCCAGTATCAATTAAACATACTAAGTGGCAACCTAGAGATTTGCCGTAGTCCACTGATTGTTAATCTGAAATAATATCAGATACCTAGTGTACAAAAGGAAATCATCACTTTAATTAAGAACATGTTAGAAGTTGAAGTGTTGGTACAAACAAATCAACTGTGCAATAACCATGTGTGGTCTGTGAGAAAAGAAGATGACTCGTGGAAATTAACATATTATTGAGTCTTTAATAAAGTAGAATTGCCTATAGCATCATAAGTCCTTGACTTGACGTTGTCTACAAAAAATTTTAAAAAGATAAAGGAGATGGATACTCATTGATTGCTCTTGCAAATGCTTTTTTCTTGATCTTGGTCTCTGGGGAAAAAAAAAAAATAACACTCCAGTCTGCTTTCATGTGGGAAGGATGTCATTTACATTTATCGGATTATGACAGCATTATTTGAATCACCAGATTACAGTCATAGATCAGTTAGGAAAAATTCAGACTTCATGCAGATTCAGAATGGGATAATACACGACAGTGAGGATCTCATGATAATATTATAACTGAAGAATGAGATAGAACTTACTTAAATGCAGTGGTGACACACATGACTAACAGAGACTACTTGATTTATCCAGTAAATATCCAAAGGTCTGTCCAAACGATGAAATTCTTAGGAATAATCTGGAGAGGAGCCACTCATGAGATTCCACAGCAACTGAAAATAATATACTGTCATTAATTTTCCTTGAAATTAAGCAAAAAGTGTACCACATGGTTGGCTTGTTTGGATTTTCAAGGATGCATATTTCATATCTTGCTGTATTGCTAGCTCTTATTTGTAGAACTACTCAAAGGAAGAGTATGTTTGAATGAGGACATAAACAACAACATACTATGTCTGATTTGAAAAAAATAAATGGCTCAATCAATACCTTTGGACCCTTGTTATCCACACTCAAATATGATTTTGGAAGTGTCTGTAAATCACACTTATTCAGACTAGAGCTAATGGCAAAAGCACATGAGCGTTGCATAGCAGTAAGTGCTGTATTATTATTATTATTTTTTTTTTTTTACCAGGCATAGTGATAGCTTACAGGCTTTAGAGGAACAATTATTGGCTTGCTACTGGGCATTAATTTTAATGACTCATATGACTAAAGGACATGAAATAATCTTGAAATCTGAAATAACCATAATTTCTTATGTAATGTCAAACAAACATGCTAATATGGAAGGCGGTGTCCAGAAGAGTTCCATAATGAAATAAAAATGATTTATACAGAAACATCATACTGGAGGAAAACAAGGATGCACTTGCTATATTAATGAGCAAGTAGTCTCTTTTCCTCTAGGGATGACTTTGGATCTACTTAAGGAACTGCTGGAATCCTGTTGCCTTATGAACAGCTGAGACTGGGTAATTTGTAAACAAATGAGGTTTATTTGGCTTACGTTTCTTCTGGTTATACAAGAAGCATGGTACCAGCACATGCTTCTGATGAGGACTTCAAGAAGCTTCCAATCATGGTGCAATGGGGAAAGGGAGTGAGTGTACCACATGGCAAGAGATGAAGAAAGAGAAGGAAAGAGAAAGTTGCTAGGCTCCTTATAAATGACCAACTCTCATGTGAACTAATATAGTGAGAACTCACTCATTACCTGGGAAGGGCATCAAGATATCATTTTTGATTGTTCTTACAGTCAGCAGTCGAACTACAGGGGCCAGGAAGTGTAGATTCCTCCCACTTGATAGATTCCTTGGCTTTTCTAGAGAATGTTAGGAAGAAAAGATAGGTGAGAATATTGGTATGACTGTGAATCTTCCTCAGATTACTTCAACTATCATTTTTTTTAGTGTTATGCAGAAGTCATAGGACTAGGGATGCAACTTTGGGTGTCAGAAACAGGGATGACCTCTCAGCAAGAAACTGTGTAACTGTAATCACTATGCAACTTTGATTACTAAATGCTTAGAAAGGTCACTGGTTATAATAGACAAAATATAGCAATTGCCTGCCAGACAGTCCATAGTGAGCTGTGCATGAATACATATCACTCTTGATTTTGCTGTTGGGAAGTTACAAAATAAACTAAGAAATAAACTAAGTTTCTGACAGGAATAAATTTGAAGGCTTCATAAGGTGGGTCAAAAATTCTCTGGGAATGGTCCTACCCTGAAATGTAGAGTTCTATTGAGTGCCTTAGGTAGTACTCAGACTGATCTTGGTATGACAAGCATTCATTTAACCCTAATATGGAAGACCCAGTATTTTGGGGTATAAAGCATGTATCCTCACTTTACTCAGGCCATTAGTACACAATGGCATAAACATGTATGATAGAATAAAAAAGTTAGTGCATAAGACATGGAAGAACTTTAGGGAAGATAGATTCCTTCTAGACATCATGGGACAAGCTGAATTTACTTTTAATGATGAGAAGCAGTCAGAAGGAAAAGATTTATTAACCAGAATAAGCATATCATAGGGAATAAATAATATTTCAGAAGGATGATCAGGGAAGGGAGTCAGTCTGGAGAGAGGATGAGGCTTCAGTGAAGTGGGTCGGGCAGTCTCAACAAATAATAATGCATATTGCAAGGACTTGGCCTTGAGAAAGTGCTTATACACTGACTCAGTGAAGGGGATGAAGTGAATATGTTAATACAGATGGAGGCTGAAATAGCCAATGTACCATGGCTCTCCATCCTAGCTGCAGGAGTTCAGGGGGCACACTTGTGGGAAACTTATAGGACTCCAAACCTGTAAAATTTATCTGGGGAGGTGCATGCAATTGACATCGATGCACCCTACCTTCCCCTTTCCCAGGAATAGATCAGATAAGACATATCCTACACCATAGTTAGCAGGGATAGGAAACATTCTGGACTCTTATGTCTTCCCTGTAGGAAGGAGTTGGGCCCTGTTATATAACAGCAAACAATAAAAACCAGTCTAAGTAAAAACTTCTGAACTAAGAATGAATGACTGACTTTGTTCTCAACTGACTTAAAATCCAGAAGGGAGTCATATGAAAATATTAATATCGATTATCAAATATATTGAAACGTTAAATTAAAGCCTCATCAGGACATAATACTGCTGTGAAATGAGTGGTTTGAGGACTAAGTGGATTTACGTCTCCATCAGCTAGTTTCTATGCTGAGTTGTTTTGCACAAGTTTATCATGAGGTACAAACAATAGTCTACCAAGGAGGGAAATTGAATAAATTAGTACAAAATATGAAAATGTGTGAAAAATGTATGTCATAGATTAATAGATTGGCTTAGTTCTGTCCTTTATTTATTTTATTATTTTATTTTATTTTATTTGTTTTGAGACTGAGTTTCACTCTTGTTGCCCAGGCTGGAGTGCAGTGGCATGATCTTGGCTCAGCACAACCTCCACCTCCTGGGTTCCAGTGATTCTCCTGCCTCAGCCTTCCTGAGTAGCTGGGATTACAGGCATGCACCACCATGCCCAGCTAATTTCGTAGTTTTAGTAGAGACGGGGTTTCTCCATGTTGGTCAGGCTGGTGTCAAACTCCCAGCCTCAGATGATCCACCCGCCTCAGCCTCCCAAAGTGCTGGGATTACAGGAGTGAGTCACCATGCCCAGCCAGATTAGTTGTTTCTTTAAGTCTAATCCCTTCTCCACACTGATCTTCTAAGTATTAGGCATACTTGCAATGATACTGTTGTTGTATCTGTTATGTAAATGCTATACCAAATGAAGATGCTCAGGAAAATGTAATCTTTTTGTTCTAAGATAGTCTAGGTCAAGACTCAGGAGAAAGGACTATGCAGACAAGAGTTAACTCAGCTGGCCTGTGTTGCTCAAACCCTAGAAATTGCAAAGAAAGAGATGTCTTTAAGACTCATGTTGATCTCCAGAGAGATAAATTCTAAACCCTGAGAATATTTTGCTTGATAAAAGTGTTTTGTATGCCTGAGCTCTTGGGCCATGTGATACCAGTTTTATTAGATAGTTTAAGATAATAATGTAATTTATGGTGAATGCCTGTTTTTACTCTAGAGGGCTAGAGTCTAAGTAGCTGAGGTGTCACACAGGTGACAGATGCCTACTAGGTGAGGACACCTGGAAAGCTGTACCTGAATTTTGATGCATGCTCCTTTGTTCTTTGTTGATGTTTATCTGTATCTTTTCATTGTAATAAACTATAAACATGAGTACAATAGTTTATCTGGGTTTTAAGAGTCCTTATACAAAATCATCAGGTCTGAGAATGGCCTTTGCAACCCTGACACAAGATAAACTTATAGAAGAATTTAGTAGAATTGAGAGTCCAAAAATAAATGCTTACACATATGGCCAACTGATTTTCAACGTGTGTGTTGTGACAACTTAATAGAGAAATTACAGTCCCATTAACAAATGGTGCTAGGACAACTGAATATCTGCATGCAAAAAAAAAAAAAAAAAAAAAAAAAGAATTTGGACTCCTCCCTCACATTATGTAAAACTTAACTCAAAATGGATCATAGACCCAAATACATGAGCTGAATCTAAAATGCCTAACAAAATATAGGAAAAAGTATTTGTGAATTTGATTTGGGGAAAGATATTTTAGCTATGCTACCAAAATCTTAAGTGGCAATAAAATAAATAAAACTAAATCAATAAATAAGTTGGACTTCATCAAAGTTAACATTTGTTTTTGCTTTAAATATACCATCAAGGAAGTGAAGACAACCCACAGATTAGGAGAAAATATTTTCAAATTATATACTTGATAAAGGGTTTGTATCTAGAATATATAAAGAAATCATACAATTCAATAACAGACAAATGATTTAATATTGGACAAATAAATTGAACAGACATTCCTCCAAAGAAAATATGTAGTCATTGGACATATGCAAAGATGCTCAACATAATTAGCCAATGAGGAAATATTAATCAAAGCAACAGTGCGATAGCACTTCACACTCACTAAGGTGGCTGTAATCAAAAATACATCTAATACCTGTTTTCGTTCTAGAGGGCTAGAGTCCAAATAGCTGAGGTGTCACACAGATGACAGATGCAACTGTTAACCAAAATGTGGAAAAGTTGTCACTCACATTAAATTGTTATTGAAAATATAAAATGATGCAGCAACTTTGGAAAATCATCTGGCTGTATCCTAAAAATTTGAGAATAGAGTTACCATATGATCTAGAATTCTACCCCTAGGATTATATTCTAGAGGAATAAAAACATACATCTATATAAAAATCTTGTACATGAATGTTCACAACAGCATTATTCATAATATCCAAAAGGTAGGAACAACACAAATGCCCATTAACTGATGAACGGATAAATAAATATGATATATTTATACAATGTTGTATTATCCAACAATAAAAAGAAGTTTCAACATACATGTACCATGAAAACATTATGCCAAGTGAAAGAAGTCATTCAAAAGATTCATATTGTATGATTCCATTTACATGAAAGATCTAGAATAGGCAAAACTATAGAGACCAAAAATAGATTTAGCCAAGACTGGGGTTGTTGGGAGGAAGTGAAAAGTGACTATTAATAGTTATGAGGCTTCTTCTTGAGGTGATTAAAATGTTCTAAAATGAGTTACAGTAATGGTTGAAGAAATATGTAAATACAATAAAACCATTGAATTTTACACTTATATGGATGAATTGTAGGGGATGTGAATTATATGCCAATGAGCTTTTATTTGTATAAAAGCAATGCACCAGAACTGATTGAGTTCATTTCTAAACATTTCTAAGTTATATATACAATAGTTCCCCCTTTTCTTCTGGGAGATGTGTTCCAGGACCCCTAGTGGATGCCTGAAACTGTAGGTAGTACCAAAACCCACATATGTTTCCTATACATACAAATTTATGAAAACATTCATTAATCAGGCATAGAAAGAGGTTCACAACAAAAACTTCACTAGGCAGTGCCCCAGTGGAGACTCGATGTTGGGGCTCCAAACCCACGTATCCCTTCTGCACTGCCCAAGTAGAGGTTCCCCATTAGGGCTTCACCCCTGTAGCAGACTTATGCCTGAACATCCAGATGTTTTCATACATCCTCTGAAATCTAGGCAGAGGTTTTCAAACCTTAATTCTTACCTTCTGTGTACCCACAGGTTCAATACCACATGGAAGCTGCCAAGGCTTGGGTTTTGCACCCTCTGAAGAAATGGCCTGAACTGTAGCTTGGCCACTTTTAGCCATGGCTGGAGTGGCTTGGACAATGACCCGAGGCTGCATACACCAAGGGTCAGTGGGCCCTGGACCCAGCCCAGAAAACTGTTTTTCCCTCATAGGCCTCCAAGCCTGTGATAGAAGGAAATGCCCTGAAGATCTCTGACATGCCCTGGAGACATTTTCCCCATTGTTTTGGGGATTAATATTTGGTTCCTTCTTACTTATGCTAATTTCTGCCACAGGCTTAAATTTCTTCCCAGAAAATGGGTTTTTCTTTCTATCACATTGCCAGGCTGTAAATTTTCCAAACTTTTATGCTTTGCTTCCTCTTGAATGATTTGCCACTTAGAAATTCCCTTCCCCAGATACCCTAAATCATCTCTCTCAAGTTCGAAGTTCCACAGATCTCTAGGGAAGGGTCAAAATGTCACCAGTCTCTTTGCTAAAGCATAGCAAGAGTCACTTTTGCTCCAGTTCCCAAGAAGTTCCTCATCTCCCTCTAAGACCACCTCAGCCTGGACTTCATTGTCGATATAACTATCAGCATTTGATCAAAGCCATTCAATAAGTCTCTAGGAAGTTCCAAACTTTCCCACATTTTCCTATCTTTTTCTGAGTCCTCTAAACTGTTCCATCATCTGCCTGTTAGCCAGTTCCAAAGTCACTTCCACATTTTCAGGTATCCTTATAGCAGCACCCCACTCCCTTGGTACCAATTCACTATATTAGTCTGTTCTTATGCTGCTATAAAGAAAATAGCCAAGACTGGGTAATTTACAAAGAAAGGAGGTTTAATTGACTCACAGTTCCACGTGGCTGAGAAGGCCTCAAGAAACTTACAATCATGGTGGAAGGGGAAGTAAACATCTCCTTCTTCACAAGGTGGCAGAAGCGAGAAGGGCCAAGTAAAGGGATAAAGACCCTTATAAAACTATCAGATCTCATAAGAACTCGTTCACTGTTTAAGAACATCATGGGGGAACTGCCCCATGATTCTCCACCTGGTTCCACCCTTGACATGTGGGGATTATTACAATTCAAGATGAGATTTGGGTGGGGACACAGAGCCAAATCATGTCAAATATTCTTACCAGAGAATAAGAACTAGGAATGGTGATTAAGGGGGTTCATTCTCCCCACCGATCTTTGAAGATCTCTGAGTATAGAACATAATTTAGTCTCTCCAGTAAAGGTGGAGGATATTAACCACAGCAGTGGCTATAGTTACAGTAAGCAAAATTATCTGAATTTACGAGGTGTTCATTTGGGCACCAGGTTACTTACTTTGTAGTACTAGAAGCATGTTCTAAGAAGGGATAACTCATACATTCTGGCTCCATCATCCATGCATACTAAGGAGCCTTTGGACAAACATATTCATGGGAATGATTTAGAATTGTTACTGGCAAAATGACATAGAAAAATATCATTCTCTTAATGGGAAATAAAGTGACTTGTGCCATTTGACTATAACATTAACAACAATAAGACTTGTCCTGTATTGCAACCTTCTGACAAGGAGACAATTATTATACATGATTTTGAACAATTTTTAACAATTTATGAAGATATTAGTGATATTAGTGATATAACATTTAGCAAAAATGAGAGATAATTGTATTTTTAATATATTACCAAAGTTTTTAATTTTGTTTGTTTGTTTGTTTTTGTTTATAAGCAAAGATGAGGGATAGAGGCCAGGCGCGGTGGCTCACGCCTGTAATCCCAGCACTTTGGGAGGCCGAGGCTGGAGGATCAAGAGGTCAGGAGATCAAGACCATCCTGGCTAACATGGTGAAACTCTGTCTCTACTAAAAATACAAAAAATCAGCCGGGCGTGGTGGTGGGCGCCTGTAGTCCCAGCTACTCGAGAGGCTGAGGCAGGAGAAGGGCGTGAACCTGGGAGGCGGAGCTTGCAGTGAGCCGAGATCGCGCCACTGCACTCCAGCCTGGGAGACTCTGTCTCAAAAAAAAAAAAAAAAAAAAAAAAAAAAAGGTAAGGGATAGAGGCAAATGCGTAATATAATGATAGTATATAACTCTGGAAAAATGTACTAACCTCGACTTTCATAAATACCATTGTAAATGTAATTCAAAATGTCTGAAAAATATGAGATTATTTTTCACAGCTTATGTGTTTTTAAAAGTTTTAAAATATCCCCAACAATACATTTTACCAGAACTTGCAAATAAATGAATCTCTATTATTATAAAGATAAAACTGAAGTACTTTAAATTGCAGAGGTTCACAGAACAAAATATATAAAAAAGACAAATGCAAAATAGCACTTTCAACACTGCCCTCTAAAGATAGAAAGGCCAGTGTTTCTGAAATAAATTTCTAAATTTAAAACATATTCTCTGTATTCAGAATTTTGCATGTGATTAAAATGAAAGAGAAATCTAAAGAGAACAAAACATGAAGTAAAATATGGACATTTGAGCAATTATCAGAGGAGACAAAAGGCCTTGAACCTAAGAACATTTTCTCAAAAGTAATTTTTCAGCTGTGAGATATCAAAAGAGTCCAGGCTCATTCCATGTAATGCAAGACTGCAGAATCCTCCTTTAAAAGCTGTTCCAATATGGAAATAATTCTTTATATTTTATAGCTTTATGAAGTCTTTCATGTAAGAATCTCAAAAAGGAAATAAGTGTAATAATTGAATTTTTTGAATATTAATGACTTCAAGAAAAATGGAAGCAATTAAAAAGAAATAGAAGTCTACTATAATGAAAGCTACTTTTTAATGTCATACATAAGGTTAGTTGGATAGTTACAGAAAAGTGATAGCTGATACCTATTATTTTGTTTCTGAGTTTCTTTCTAAGCAGTATAATTATGCTATATGAGCAGGGTAGAGATGTCTCAGAAGGAAGCATGTGTCTTATAAAAGAGACAGGAAGCTGTCTCTTTTATTTCTATCATAACACTTCTACTCATGAAGTGTTTCCATATTAAAACATAGCCACTGCACCAAGGGCTGTTTACAACTCAAGGCCTCAAATAGAAAAAAAAAAAAAAAAAATCTAAATCTAAATCTTAAAATGCTGAACTACTCTTTACAGTCAAGGCCACTACTCCACAGTAACATATTGGCCTGTGAGATATGATTTACATGCCTCTAAAAGTCCCATCTGCTCCAAAATGATAGCCATATATTTAAAACACTTTCTTAGATGGCCATCTTTATTTAACCCCCTTTAAAAGCAGGGCCTTCACTATGTTATTTAGAGTCTATTCAAATTGCAAAACAAGCAGCAGTTTCAAGCATATTGATATAAAATAGCCTTTCCTCCAGGCTGGCGCAGCCTCAAAACAGAGCAAAGTGTTGGCCAAGCCAAAAAAGTTAGATTCTACTGTCGTCTTGGCTGGATGCCATTGTGCACTGCGAGTACACCGAAGTATCTACAGCACCCTAGTTACACTATGGATAAGTCACTGTTGTCAAAAATGTAGTGTTAAAATTAAAAATGTTATTACCTCAGAAGGCATAACATGTATGTCTTAAGTCATATTAGGGCTTAAGTAAAATCAGTATCATTTTAAACTTTAATTCCATTCCTAAAGTTATTATTTTTTAGAATACATTATTGCTTACTCCTCCATTGTTCATGGAAGAGACATAAATTGTTTGAAGTCCCCAAGAAGGAAAAGTAGAGAAATATTTTTTTTTCTCTACATTTGAGAAGAACTGAGGTACATAATCAAATCTGGGGTAACTTCATAATGTATAGTTCAACTCTTGGCATTTCTCTCTGAATCTTTCAGGGCCACATATCCCCAGCCTCTGTGTATTTTTTTTCCTCTTGAATTAATTAAGCTCCCTATCCCTCTGGAGCTGCAAAGTTTTCCAACAGTTCTGCCTCTTACTGGGTAGAATAATGTAATTTAGGAAAGCAAAATGTGAGGGGGATATATAGTAGTAAACTTTTAACTGTGGATTTATGCCATGTTTTGTAATTATTTTATCACTAGAACTTTGACTCTTGTCTTATTTCTTAATTGATTCAGAAGTTGAAGTTAAGAAGGAAATATAAGATAATATTTTTATACATTAGCTCATCTTCAATAATATTTCTGAACAGTAACCACTAGTGTTGCTTTCTCTAATCATAAACTGTTAAAAAATTTTTGTTTTATATCAAAGAAATTATTTAGATATTGCTAATAGTGTTACTTACTTTGTAGTTTTTATATTTTCAATATCAATTTGTGAAAAAAATACAGGATTTGCTCTCCTAAAACCAGTATAAAATTTTTTGTACAACATCTCGTAAGCAGCTGTTAATCAGGGAAATTCAATTCTACTGCTTTTCTTATAATTAAATGCAAAAGAAGACAGTTTAGAGTATTAAATGGGAAAATATAACAAATAGAAATGGTAGAGTGAAAGAGATAACCCCCAATTGTCTCCCCATTTTAGAACCTTGCCAAGGCATTCCTATTCAATGGCTCTTAGGTAAACAGTTCATACTGAAACACAATTCATTTGAAAGAAAGTGTTGTTAATTATAATACACTTAGAATGGAATGTCCAATAACGTTATTATCTTCAGATGCTACCTATTTGCAAAAGAAAACATAAACACAGGAGGTAAAGTTAGAAAAGCTGTATCACAGAAAGGCACGATGTAGATTTCTGCTCTATCAAAATAGAATGAAATAAAACTAAATGAGCTTTATAATAGACAATCTGTAGAGACCATACCTGATTTTAATGAAGAGAGAGAAATTCATTGAATAAATTATCAAGTTCTGCACAATAATTTATCCAGTTTTTAGTCTGATCATCGAAATATGACCACAAATTACCAACGAGAAGGTAAACAAAATCTAAGCGGACAAATGAAAGAAAATGTAGTAGTGCCCATTTGAAGAGATTCTCTGCACACTAGATCTTCTCACCCAGAGAATGATAAATTATTTCTTCATTTCAAATGAGTCACTGAACAGAGGAAGATCAATTTCAAATGTAATTTCAAGAGAAGTTAAAGGGACAAAAGTGTGTGAATCTCCTGGAGTTCCAGACAGATTAGATTACCTTAATTCAAAGTGAGAATATCTAATCCAGTATCTATCACTGCTGATATGATCAATTTTCCTTATAATACCTCTGAAAAATTTACTAAAACAAATACTTGCTTTTATTTTATTTATTTATTTTTATTTTTTAAGATGGAGTCTAGCTCTTGTCGCCCAGCCTGAAGTGCAGTGGCGCGATCTTGGCCCACTGCAACCTCTGCCTCCCGGGTTCACACGATTCTCCTGCCTCAGCCTCCTGAGTAGCTGAGACTGCAGGTGCCTGCCACCACACTCAGCTAACTTTTGTATTTTTACTGGAGACAAGGTTTCACCACGTTTGCCAGGCTGGTCTCGAACTCCTGACCTCAGGTGATCTGCCTGCCTTGGCTTCCCAAAGTGTTGGGATTACAGGTGTGAGCTGCCACACCCAGCCAACAAATACTTTATTTTCTATCCTACTATTTAAAAAAGTAAGTTACTTATCTGTGTACAAACATATAATACACAGAGCTATCATTTGTACAATCACATCTATATATTTTCTAATGAAATAATGAAGTTCATTTTTGCTAAACACGGTTGTTGTGTTTTGTTTTGTTTTTTTGAGATGGAGTCTCACTCTGTTGCCCAGGCTGGAGTGCAGTGGCGCACTCTCTGCTCACTGCAAGCTCCGCCTCCTGGGTTCACGCCATTCTCCTTCCTCAGCCTCCGGAGTAGCTGGGACTACAGGTGCCCGCCACCACGCCCGGTTAATTTTTTGTGTATTTAGTAGAGACGGGTTTTCACTGTGTTAGCCCAGGATGGTCTCGATTTCCTGACCTCATGATCCACCCGTCTCAGCCTCCCAAAGTGCTGGGATTACAGGTGTGAGCCACCACGCCCTGCCAACACGTTTTTTTTTTTTTTTTTTTTTCCTTAAAAAAAAAAAAAAAATCTACCTTACTCAATGTGGAAGTTTCATAAACTAGTCATGAACTACTTGATGAAAATTGGGAAGCAAATGGTAATCCAAACACATGAAAGCTAGTAATAATGTTTAATCAAAATAAAACCTATTTCAAGAACATTAAAATAAAAATAAAACTAGAAGCTCTATATTCAGAACTTTCAAAAATGATCACAACTCAGACAATGCAAGAAAATATTTAGAATACAAAAAATCAAGGTCAAATGTTGATAAAAGGTAATTAAAATAGCCGTATACCACAATATAAGAGAATTTTGGAAGAAATTACTTAAATCACCATTTTAGTTTCTTCATATACAATACTATACATGAATTTAGGAGTTGTAAAGGTTAAACGGCATAACTTGTCTAACCATTCCTCTGTAAGTGATGAGGGAAGGCCAAACTGAAAGGAACCATAAACCTGATTCCCTTTCCAAATTACGGAAAGAAATTTCTGTCAGAGTGAAACACAACAATAAATGCTATAAGTGGGATTTTAATGTTATTTACCAAATAGTATTTTAGGCAAGCCTTAACGATATATCTAAACAGTAGCTTATATTCCACAATTTTATCTCTAGCAGTAGGCATTTAAGAGGAAGTAATATTTGAGTGCATCCAGAATAGTAAACTGATCTGATACTTTTTCTTATTTTTTAAACTTAAATTTAGCATTTTACAGATGCTTCATTAGAGGGTTAAATAAAACATGAACACATATATGAAATAAAATGATCACCTTATAATAAACATTTATTTTTAAATCCGCCTTTCATCATATATTATAAAAGTCTTTTGTGTTATATTTTCAAATGTTGCATTTTAAATGTAGCAAATGAATTCACCCTTTTAAGATATATTGAAGGATAACTCTGGCATAAAGTGCATCCTAATTTAAACTACAAGTGGATATAAAAGTTAAATATTTGTGAATGGAGTTCTAAATCTTCAGGCTCAGTTCAACTATTCATTTGATAACTACTGATGCTTTTTAAAAAATACTCAGCACTGTCACAGAGAAAACTGCAGTTAAGAGATGATACACTTTAAAAACATAGGAACATTCAAAAGTCACGAATATAACTAGAAAAAATAATGCTTGAAACATTTCACTTATTTCAAGGTTTCTAAATGAAAGCATAGAAACACAATCCCCCTAAGGAATGTGTTTAAACCACATTGTCTGAATCATTTCAATTCCCATAAGGTCTATTTCTTGAATGGTTTTTACATGTAAGCAGAACAACCTTCTGCAATTGACTTCAAATATGTTTCAGTATATTTTATAGGAACAAAGATGAGAAAAAAAATGTGTTACAGCTCATGAATACTGGAGACTAGAATACACATAAAGTTACTTTTAAAGACTGTCTACAAAGTACAGCATGAATTGCTAATTTGGCAACACTCTAGTCAATGTAATCAAAAACAAAGACAAAATTCAGAATAAAATGCCAGCTCAGAAACTGGTGTATGGTAATTGCGAAGCTGTTTCTTGACCTTGCAATACACAAATCATCTCTCAAATTAAATAATTTGAAAATTTATTTCTGGAGAGTCTGCTTCCGAGAAGATGGAGCAGACACTTTTTCCTATGCCTTCCATTAAATACCCAAACCTGGACATCTTCTATAAAACAAACATAGCTTTTCAAAAGTGGAGAGAAAAAAGCAGATAGGAAACTTGAGACTCAAATAAGTGACATAGCCATAAGTTCCCCAGTTTTCTTTTTGCCTCCTATACCTCAGACTTGGAGCTGAAGATACAGCCACCTGGAAATACCAACAGGCACAGACAATAAAAACCCCAGCAAAAGTCTGCTCTCTCTAGCCAAAGGAACAGCTTAGCAGGACAGAAAAACTTTAAGACACTAAATGCTTTTCTTTTTTTTCTTTTTTTTTTTTTTTTGAGACGGAGTCTCACGCTGTTGCCCAGGCTGGAGTGCAGTGGCGCGATCTCGGCTCACTGCAAGCTCCGCCTCCCGGGTTCCCGCCATTCTCCTGCCTCAGCCTCCTGAGTAGCTGGGACTACAGGCGCCCGCCACCGCGCCCGGCTAATTTTTTTTGTATTTTTAGTAGAGACGGGGTTTCACTGTGGTCTCGATCTCCTGACCTTGTGATCCGCCCGCCTCGGCCTCCCAAAGTGCTGGGATTACAGGCTTGAGCCACCGTGCCCGGCCACTAAATGCTTTTCTATAGCCAAATGACACAGACATTTAAAAGACAAAGTGCAAAGCCAAGACTTCCACTCCTGGCAGGCTATAGCAAGGCACCTGTGATAGTTAATTTCATGTGTCACCTTGATTGAGTCATAGGGTCCCCAGGCATTTGGTCAAACATTATTCAGTGTTTCTGGATGAAATTTATATTTAAATCAATAAACTGAGTAAAGTACCTTGCCCTTCTCAATGTGGGTGGGCCTCATTCAATCAGTTGAAGGCTAATGGAACAAAAAGGATGACTCTTTAACGAGTAAGAAGGAACTCCTGCCTAACTGTCATCAAGCTGGAACATTTGTTTTTTCCTCCCTTCAGACTTAAACTGAAACACCGGCTCTTCCTAGACCTCAAAGCTGCCTGATATCAGACTTGAACTACACCATCATTGGCTTTCCTGGGTCTCCAGTCTGCTGGCTCTAAATCTTGAAACTTATACACAGTTGTCTCTTTGTATCTGCAGGGGATTTTTTCCAGGAGCCCCATGTATACCCAAATCCCCACATACTCAATGCCCACATTTGGCCCTATGGATCTTGTATATATGAAAAGTCGGCCCTGCATATCTGTGAGTTTCACATCCTGCAAATACTGTATTTTCAATGTCATTCGTCTGTGGATGCAGAACATGCAGCTACACAATACCATTTGTACTTGCTGAAAACAATATGCATATAAGTGGACCTGTGCAGTTCAAACCAGTGTTGTTCAAGGGTCCACTGTATGTATGTATTTGTATATAAATACGCATGTATGTATACATGCTCATCCTATTGGTTTTGTTTCCCTGGAGAAATCTGACTGATAAAGCATTTCTACCTCTCCTTCTTCCAGCAAGGTGGTGTCAGAAAAGGCCAGTTAGGGAGTCAGGACATTCATGCACACCAGACACGTAATGGCCTCCGTCTTTATGGTGTCTGTCAGTGGCAGTCATGAGGGAGCCTGGCTTCTACCACCACTAGATAATAATCAGCTGTCCCTCCTACTCCCCCTGTGGTGATGTCTCAGAAAATCTGCTGGAGAGTCAGGCCTTTCGCTACCTCCAGCTAGTAAGTTTTTCTGCCGCTGTGGTGTCAGTGGAGACCTGTGGGGATTAGTAAGGAGGCCTGGTGGAGGCCCAGTGTACGCCAGAATTCTTACACATGTCCAGGAACAATGAAAAACTTTCCCTTGTGTGTGGATCATGAGTGAGGGACCTAGATTTCCATGCCCATCTGCCAGCAACAAGGCAGTAACCCATCTCCACACACATACATCTTGTGTCAGCATGGTTTCATGAAACTATGGCTTCATAGAAAGCCAGCTAAAACTAAAGTAAGATCTCCAGTCTCATAACATAATAACCAAAGTGTTTAAGCTTTAATAAAAAAACACTTGTTGTATCAAGAACCATAGATATCTTCAACAGAATTTTAAGACAGTCAATAGATGTCAACACCAAGATGACAGAGATACTAGAATCATCTGACAAAGATTTTAAAGCAGTTGCCATAAAAATGCTTCAAAGAGCCTGGGCGCGGTGGCTCAAGCCTGTAATCCCAGCACTTTGGGAGGCCGAGACGGGCAGATCACGAGGTCAGGAGATCAAGACCATCCTGGCTAACATGGTGAAACCCCGTCTCTACTAAAAAAATACAAAAAAACTAGCCAGGCGTGGTGGCGGGCGCCTGTAGTCCCAGCTACTCGGGAGGCTGAGGCAGGAGAGTGGCGTAAACCCAGGGCACGGAGCTTGTAGTGAGCTGAGATCTGGCCACCACACTCCAGCCTGGGCGACAGAGCGAGACTCCGTTTCAAAAATAAAAATAAAAATAAAAAAATAAAAAAGCTTCAAAGAAAAATTACAAGTACAATTGAAACAAAACAAATATAAAACATCTTATAAAAATTGAACAAATAATTTCAAAATATGAGGAAGAAACAAATAAAAATGTTTGAGTTGAAAATACAGCAATTGAACATTTAAAAACTCAGCATATGGGCTCAAGAGGATCATGAAGGAGACAGAAGAAAGGATCAGTGAACATGAATAAATAATGTTTAAAAATTATCTTTTGAAAAAGAGAAAGAAAATAGACTGAAAAATAAATGAATAAAAAGAGCATCCAGAACCTGTGGGGATATAACTGAACTGAAAATTCATATAATTGAAGTACTGGAAGAGGAGATAGAAGGTGAGAACTGATTTCTTTTCAAAACCACTGAAGCCAAAAGGAAATGGTCTACCATTTTTCAAGTGCAGGAGAAAAGAATGGTCACTCCAGTATTCAATATTCAGCATAAATATCTTTCATGAATAAAAAAGGAAGTAAAAAGTCTCAAATGTATTAAAACTCAGAGAGTTTGTCGCCATCAGAGCCACCTTAAAAGAACAGCTAATACAAGTTCTCTAAATAGAAAATAAACAGCAAATAAAAGAACCTTATGGTTTCAAGATGGAAGAGAGAACACATTAACAAAAAACAAAAGATAGATAAATACTATAAACTTTTCTTATTTTATCAAGTCTTGTAAATTATGTTTGCAGATAAAGAAAAATAAAACTGAAACTGTCTGATGAGGTTCTAAATGTAATTAGAGAAAACATTTATGAAGGGCATTGCATATGGAAGATCAGGAGACATAAAGGGAGATAAGCTGTCTACAGTGAACTTGAACTAACTGGAAACAGATTGACCCCAGCAGACTATGATAAGTTATGTTAACACAATAAAATACTGACTGCAACAACTAACAAAGTTGTGCAAAGAGATACACTGTGATACAGACTGAATGACTGTATTCTATGATAATTTCTGTGTCGAAATCCTAACCCCCAATGTGATTGGACTGGAAGATGAAGCATTTTATAGCATATTAGTTCATGAAGGCAGAGAGCTCTCATGAGTAGGATTTAATGTTCTTATGAAAGAGATCCTGGAGGGCTTCCTTACTTCTTCTACTATGAGAGAATACAGGAAGAAGAAAGCCATACATGAATGAGGAAGCAGGCCCTTATTAGAAATCAAATCTTACAGTATCTCAATAGTGGACTTCCCTGCCTCCAAAACTGTGAGAAATAAATTTCTGTTCCTTATAAGCAACCTTTTCTATTCTATTATAGCAGCCCAGACAGACTAAACCAACTTGAAAACACGATAGATAAATCAAAATAGAATTTTCAAAAGGGTTTCAATGTTTTCCAGAAAGGCAGGTAAAAATAGATAACAAAAAAAATCAAAAACCAAAGCCAGAAAACAAACAAAACAAAACAGAAAGCAGAAAGCAAAATAACAGACATAATCACTAACATAGCAAGAATTATATTAAATATAAATGAACTATATACACTATCTAAAACAGAAATTGGCAGAGTAAATTTAAAACATGACTCAATTATATGCTCTCTGCAAGAAACTCACCTTAAATAGTCATGCATTGCTTAAAGATAGAGAGGCAAGTCTTTACTATTGTAAATAGTGTTGAAATAAACATACATATACAAGTTTCTTTATAGTAGAATGATTTATAATCCTTTCGGTATATACCCAGTAATGGGATTGCTGGGTCAAATGGTATTTCTGGTTCTAGATAGACTGGATAAAGAAAATGTGGTACATATGCACCATGGAATACTATGGAGCCATAAATAAGAATGAGATTGGCCAGGCATGGTGGTCACCCCTGTAATCGCAGTACTTTGGGAGGCCGAGGCGGGTGGATCACAAGGTCAGGAGATCGAGACCATCCTGGCTAACACAGTGAAATCCCATCTCTACTAAAAATACAAAAATTCGCTGGGCGTGGTGGCGGGTGCCTGTAGGCCCAGCTACTTGGGAGGTTGAGGCAGGAGAATGGTGTGAACCGGGGAGGCAGAGTTTGCAGTGAGCCGAGATCTGCCACTGCACTCTAGCCTGGGCAACAGAGTGAGGCTCCATCTCCAAAAAAAATAAATAAATAAAACGAGAGAGAATGAGGCCATGCCCTTTGCAGAGACATGGATGAATTTGGAAGCCATCAAAATTGTTAGTCAGCAAACTAACACAAGAACAGAAAACCAAACAACACATGTTCTCATTCATAAGTGGGAGTTGAATAATGAGAGAACACATGGACACAGGGAGGGGAACATCACACACCAGGGCCTGTCGGGGGGACGGGAGAATGGGGAGGGAGAGCATTTTGACAAACACCTAATGCATGTAGGGCTTAAAACCTAGATGATGGGTTGATAGGTGCAGCAAACCACCATGTACATTCTGCACATGTATCCTGCAGCGTAAAGCAAAATTTAACAAAAAAAAGATGGGGATACATTTTGAGAAATACATAATTAAACGATTCTGTTGTTGTATGAATATACGTACATCTTAGAGTGTACATATATAAACTTGGATAATATAGCCTAACTAGGATATATAGTATATCTTATCACTCCTAAGCTATAAACTGGCATAACATGTTACTATACTGAGCACTGTAGGCAATTATAACACTTTGATAAGTATTTGTATATCTACACATATCTAAACAAAGAAAAGGTACAATAAAAATATGATGTAACAGATAAAAAGTGGTGCACCTCTATAGGGTGCTTGCTATTAATGGAACTGTAGGACTAGAAGTTGCTCTGAATGAGTCATTGAGTGATAAGTGCATGTGAAGGCTTAGGACATTATTGTACACTACTGCAGACGATAAACTGTGCACTAAGACTACACTGAATGTATTAAAAACATTGTCCATCTTAGCTTACTGCAATTTTATAAACATTTTTTGCTTTTTAAACTTTGATTCTTTTATAACAACACTTTAAACACAAATTGTATCGCTATAAAATTAGTCTTTATATCCTTATTCTATTTTTTCTATTTTAAAACTTACTATTATTTTGCTTTTAATTTTTTTGTCGTTAATTATGGAGATATACATTATCCTAGGCCTAAACAAGGTGAAGACCATCAATTTCCCTGTCTTCCACCTTCACATCTTCTCCCACTGGATGGTTTTCAGGGGCAATAACACATAAGGAGCAGTTACCTCCTATGATAACAATGGCTTATTTTGAAATATTTCTTGAAGGACATGCTAAAGGCTATTTTTTTGGGTAGTAGGAGTATACTCTAAAAGAATAATTTAAAGTATTGCAGAGTAAATACATAAGACAATAACATAGTCATTTATTATCATTATGAAGTATTATATACTGTACATAATTATACATGCTACACTTATATACTTGAAGTGCAGTAGGTTTGTTTATACCAGCATCAGCACAAATACATGAGTAATCATTGTAGTGTGACATTATGATGACTATGATGTCTCTAGGGAATAAAAATTTTTCAGCTGCATTATAATATAATCTTATGGGACCACTAGCAAATATGTGGTCTGTCATTGATCAAAATGTCATTACACAGTGTATGACACTTTGACAATATCAGCATGCTGAAAGTAAAATGATAGGAAAAGATATATCAGGAAAAAATAATCAAAATAAAGCAAAAGTGGCTATGTAAATATCAAATAAAGTGGATTTCAGAGCAAAGAAAAGTGCCAGGCAGAGAGGAGCAATATATAATGGTGAAAGTGTCAATCTTCAAGGAAATTTAGCTCTATCACATCATGCATATTTGCTGAATGTAGCACTGAAGAATATGTGAAACAAAGATTGATAGTACCTGTTGGAAAAATAGCCAAATTAGAGTCGGAAATTTCAACAACCCATTCTCAACAATTGAAAAAAATATCAATGAAGTAGATCTCTACACCATCAATACACATGATATAATTGATATTTATAGAGCACTACACCACAAAACATCAGAGTACACATACTTTTCAAGTGTCTGTAAAATATATACCACAGAGATAATATCCTGGGTCATAAAACAAACTTCCACAAATTTAATTGCAATCATGCAGAATGTGTTCTCTGACTAAGTTGGAATCACACTGAAAATCAACAATATAATAAATATTTTTTAAAAATCTGAAAACTTGGAAACCAAACAAAACACATAGGTTATAAAAAATCCATTGGTCAAAGAGGAAGTCTCATGGGAAATTTGAAAATACACGAAGCTGAATGAAAATGAACATGCAACATATCAAAATCTGTGTGACACAACTAATGCAGTGCTTGTAGAGAAATTTTTTTTTCAACTTTTATTATAGGTTCGGGGAGTACATATGCAGAATTGTTACAAAGACGTGTTGTGTGATGCTGAGGTTTGGAGTAGGAATTAATTCATCTCGCAGGTTGAGAAACTTAGAATACTAAATAAACATATTAGAAAAAATCCTCGTTGATGGGGCAGCACACCAACATGGCACAAGTATACATATGTAACAAACCTGCACGTTATGCACATGTACCCTAGAACTTAAAGTATAATAATAATAATAAATTAATTTTAAAAAAAGAAATTAATTAAATTAAGTGATTTGCTGAAGGTCACAAAGCAACTCAAGAATGGACTCAGGAATCAAATTCTGTTTCTGATTTATGAATTTAGGGCTTTTTCCTATTGTACTAGAAATCCGTATTGTAACTATTAGCATCCCCTGTACACATTGCTTGTATAAATTTTGAAATGAAGCAGATGCTCATTCATGACCTGCTAAAAAAAAAAAAAAAAAAGAAAAAGAAAAAGTCCTCAAAACAATAATCTAAAGTACCTTCTTAAGAAACAAGAAAAAGAACAAAATAAGTCCAAAACAAGGAAAAGAAAGAATATAATAAAGATAATAGCAGAAAATAAAATTGAAAAGAAAAATAAATAGAGAAAAAGTATTGAAACAAATAGCTGGTCCATTGAAAAGTTTTCCCTACACACACACACACACACACACACACACACACACACACACACAAAAGATAAAGCTCTAACAAGATTTACAAAGAAAATGAAAGAAGTCTCAAATTGCCAATATGAGGAAAAAAATATAATATTATTACAGATCCAGCAGGCACCAAAAAGATAATTCAGTTTTACAAGCAACTTTGCCTGTATAATTTTCACAAAATACATAAAATAGACCATTTATTGTAAAAACACAAACTACCACAACTCACGTAATATGAAAAAGATAATTTTGGATAGCACTATATCTGTTAAGGTAATTTAATTTGTAATCAAAGAAAAAGACCAAAGAGAAATCTTTAGGCTGAGATGTTTTATTGGAGAATTCTATAAACATTTAAGATGAATTAATACAAATTATTCACAGACTCTCCTCTGACAAAATAAAAAAGGAGAGAACACTTCCTTTTTTACTCTCTTAAGTCAGAATTACACTGATATCAAAAACAGAATTTACAAGAGAGAAAAAAAGCCACAAGCCAATATTCTTCATAAATATAGACACAGACATCCTTAATAGCATGTTAGAAATAGAATTCAGCAATAATAAAAAATAATGACAAACTATGACCAAATGGGGTTTACTCTAGGGATGCAAGGGTGCTTCAATATTGACAAAAACAATCAATGTGATCCATCATATTACCAAGCTACAGAAGAAAATCATATGATCCTGTGAGTCAATATACACACACATAAAAAGACATTTGAAAAAAATCCACATTTGTTCTTTATAAAACTCTCAGAAAACACAGGGATAAAGGCAACTTGCTCAACACAACTACTAACATTGTACTTAATGGTGCATGAATGGATGCCTTCCCCTTAAAATCAAGCACAAGTCCAGGATATCCATACTTACAACTTTTACTGTATTAGTTTGTTTCCACACTGCTATAAAGATGCTGCCTGTGACGGGATAATTTATAAAGAAAAGAAAGTTAATTAACTCAAAGTTCACATGACTGTGGAGCTATCAGGAAACTTACAATCATGGTAAATTGTAAGTTGGAAGGAGTAAGTATGGCGAAGGAGAGGTAAGTACCTTCTGCACAAGGCAGCAGGAAAGAGAGGAAAACAGGGTGAACCTCCAAATACTTATAAAACCATCAGATCTCATGAGAACTCACTCACTTTAATGAGAAGAGTATAAGGGAAATCGCCCCTCTAATCCAATTACTTACCTCCCTCAATACATGAGGATTACAGAACCCTCCCTCGACAGATGGGAATTACAATTTGAGATGAGACTTGGGTGGGGACACAGAACCAAACCATATCATTTACTCAAAGTAGTGCTGGAAATTCTAGCCAGTGTAATAAGTGACTATATACAATTGACCCTTGAACAACATGGGAGTTAGAGGCAACAAATCCCCTTGCAGTAGAAAACAGCATAACTTGTGACTCCCCAAAACTTTGCTAATAGTCTATTGTTGAATCTTTACCAACTACATTAACAGTCCATTAATACATATTTCTTATGTAATATGTATTATATACTATATTCTTACCATGAAATAAGCTAAAGAGAGAGAAAAAAAGTGTCATTAAGGAAATCATGGTGTTGGGGTACCTGGCTAACCGTAGGCAGAAGATTGACGCTAGGCCTGTTTATTGAACCATATACAAAAATCTACTCAAGATGGATTAAAAACTTAAATATAAAACAAAAAACTATAAAAACCCTGGAAAGCAACCTAGGAAATACCATCCTGGACATAGGAACAAGCAAAGGTTTCATGACAAAGACATCAAAAACAAATATAATTAGATCCCATTTGTCCATTTTGGCAACAAAAGCAAAAATGGACAAGTGGGATCTAAATAAACATGAGAGCTTACGCACAGTAAAAGAAACTATCCAGGGTAAACAGACAACCTACAAAATGGGAGAAAACATTTGTAAACTATGCATCTGACAAAGGTCTAATATACAACATCTATAAGAAACGTAGAAAATTGACAAGAGAAAAATAATTACATTAAAAAGTAGGCAAAAACTTGAACACACAATTTTCAAAAGAAGATATACATGTGGCCAAGAATCATATGGAAAAAGCTCAACAACACTGATCATTAGAGAAATGCAAATCAAAAGCACAGTGAGATACCATCTCACACTATTCAGAATGACTATTATTAAAAAGTCAAAAAATATCAGATGCTGGTGAGGTTGTAGAGAAAAAGGAATGCTTATACACTTTTGGTGGGAATGTAAATTAGTTCAATAATTGCAGAAGACAGTGTGGCCATTCCTCAAAGAACTAAAAACAGAAATACCATTTGACTGAGGAAATCCATTACTGGGTATATACCCAGAGACATATAAATTATTCTACCATAAAGATATATACACGTGAATGTTCCTGGCAGAACTATTCACAATAGCAAAGACATGAAATCAAAATTAATATCCATCAATGACAGATTGGATAAATAAACTATGGCACATATATACCATAGGATACTATGCAGCCATAAAAAAGAACAAGATCATGCCTTTTGCAGGAACATGTGTAGGACTGGAGGCTATTACCCTTAGCAAACTAACACAGGAACAGAAAAAAAAATACTGCATGTTCTCACTTGTAAGTGGAAGCTAAATGATAAGAACTTATGAACACAAAGAAGGAAACAATAGACACCGGGGTCTACTTGAGAGTGGAGGCTGGGAGGAGGGAGAGGAACAGAAAGGATAACTATTGGGTACTGGACTTAATACCTGGGTGATGAAATAATCTATACAAAAAAGCCCTGTGACAGGAGTTTATCTATGTAAGAAGCCTTCACATGCACCCCTGAACATAAAATAAAATTTGTAAGAAAGAGGAAACAATAAGAAAGGGAAAATGTGTTTAATATTAAGTGAAAGTGAATCTTCATAAAGTTATTTATCTTTGTTGTCTTTGGTTGAGGGGAGGTGGTCTTGCTTTCTCAAAGGTGGCAGAAATGAAAAAAAAAAAAAAACTGTGTATAAATGGATCAGAGCAGTTCAAATCCTTGTCATTCAAGAGTCAACCAAACTTACAATGGACACATGGGGACTGAAATTAGAAAGATACCATTTGCAATTGCTTTAAAAAAATGAAATATTTAATGTCAATCCAACAAAACATGTATTGCACTTAAATGCTAAAAACAACAGTGTTGTTAAAAGAAGATGTAAATAAATGGAGAAACCCTGTGTTCATAAATTCAAAAATTTACCAAATTAAATATATCAATATTCTCAAAAATGATATAAAGATTTGTCACATTTCATTTCAAAATTATAGCAAGATAGATGTAGATAAGGTCACACTAAAATCTGTACTCTAAGGGAAAGAAATTATTGCTAAAGAATTTTTTAAAAGAATGATAAATTGAAAGATATTCTATAATTTCAGTTACATAGCTCTAGTAGTCAATAATGTGTGGTGCTGGAAGAGAGACTGATGTTAGACTAATGCAACATAATGCAGCTCAGAAGCTTATGTGCACAAATTTTATTAACTAGTTCTTGCCAATTGTGCAAAATTAATTCAATAAGGAAAAGTAGCCTTTTCAACCAATGATTCTGGAGTAATTAAATATTCTTAGGTTAAGTATAAACATTAGCCTCAGTCCCACACATTATGCAAAAGTTAACTCAAAATGGAACTCAGAGTTTAAATGTAAAACTAAAAACCTTTTAGGAAAAAACAGAAGCATAGATATCTTTGAAAACTATAGCTAGGCACAAAATCTTTAGAATTAATGATAAGGTATATGCAAGGAAAAAAATGATAAATTAGGCATCGAATCTTCTGCTCTTTGAAAGCTCTTGTTAAGAGGATAAAAACAAGCTATAGACTAGAAGAAAATATTTGAAAAAAACATATATTCAACAAAATACTAATATCTTGAATATATACAAGAAACTGGAATATATTTTTAAAAACTCTCAAAACTCATGAAAAACAAACAAAAATATCCAATTAGGAAATGGTCAAAAGACAAAACAGACATATAACCAAAGAGGATACACAAGCATGATATAAATACATGGAAGATTGTTCAACATCATTAGCCTTTAGGGAAATACAAATTAAAACCACAGTGTGATATCTATCTAAATGGCTAAAATAAAAATGATGGTGAAGAAACCGATAAGTCAAATATTTCTGGTGAGAATGTAAAATGGTACAGCTACTCTGGATACAGTTTGCTAGTGTCAAAAACAAAACGAAACAAAACAAAACAAAGATTCAAATGCATTTATCCCAGAGAAATTTAAACTTTCGACTAGACACACCTTGTACATGATTATTTATAGCAGCTTTATTTGTAATAGTCAAAAATTGGAAACAATTAGATGTCCTTCCATGAGTGAAAGATTAAATAAACTATAGTACATTAATCCCATGGAATATTACGAATAATAATAATAAAAAGAAGTAGGCTATGTTAGTCTATTCAGGCTCTTATAACAAAAGACCATCAACTTTGTGGCTGTTAAACAAGAGAAGCCTAGTTCTCACAGTTTTGGAGGCTGAGAAGTCCAAGATGAAGGCACCAGATTTGGTGTCTGGTGAGAGCTTGCTTTGTCGGTCATAGACGGTGCCCTCCAGCTGTGTCCACACATAGTGGAAAGGGCAAAATGTCTCTCTCAGACCTCTTTTATAAGGGCACAAATTCTATACATGAGGACACTTCCCTTAAATCTATTCACCTCCCAAAGTAACTGCTTGCTAATATGATCATCACATTGGGGTCTGGAATTTCAACATATGAATTTTGAGGGACAAAAACATTTAGATGATAGCATAAACTATTCATACATGCAACAACCTGGTTGAACCTCCAGTGGATTGTACTGTGTTCAAAAATGGCAATTCCAAATGTTATCTAGTATATTATTTACATAACATGCATGCAATGACACCATCGTAGAAATGGAGAAGACATTAGTAGTTTCTAGCAGTTGGCAGAGGGGTTGATATGCCTATGTAAGAACAGTGCGAGAAATCCTTTTGATGATGGAAATGTGTGTATCTTGATTGTATCAACATCAATACTCTGATTATAATATTGTAGCATAGTTTTACAACATGTTATCATTGAAATATATGCAATTATGTCAAGTAACATATTTAATTATAAATAAAATGTATATAATTATATCTTAAATGTAATACTTTAGTAATTAAAAGTTTTAAGGTTGTAATATACTAGCAACTGAAAATTTTAAGATTGTGTGACTGATGTCCTACCGTTAAGTTTTAGTCTCCAAGATTTTTCATATTATAAGTTTTCAGAAAAATAATTCTTAGAACATGATGACATGATAATTAATCTAAACTAGAAGATAAAGTGTGGTTAATATCAACACCAAGATGTCTACCAAAAAATAAAAATAGAGCAGGTCTCTGCAGTATAATTCTGTTTGTATAGTATATAAGCCTGATTTTTGGACCAAGTCATTACGAGGTTTTGCTTTTGTGAATGCGATTGTATTACTGCCTTAACACTTTAAAAAGGATTCTAATTTAACCATTTTAGTGATGGATTCAAAGTACAGGAATGTAATTTCTCAGTAGTCTAAGGATTAGCTTGGGAATCCTGCTTCAAAACTCCAGTGTGTCACTGACTAATCATTACCTATTCATAAATGTGTTACTACATATAGATCATAATGTTAACGGAAATTGAGGCAAAATATGGAATTTACTTTCTTTTTTTTGCAGTAATAATAATAGTTTTAAATGTAGCTAGCATTTCTGGGCAAAACTATATGCTATTCTAAGCATTTTACCCGACATCAAAAGAGGGTTATCATTTTACATATTTATTATATAATACTTAATATACTCTTGGTTGAATGTAGAACTTAGGGATATATCTTAGCTGATGTTAGAAGTGGCAAGAATTCATGATCATTTACTAAATTTTACTCAAGAGATGTTTATTATCAGTATATACTGTTACACTGATTAGAAACAAGGTAACTACTATACCAACCAAGTAAGTACTTGGCCAAGTTTAGAAATTCTACCACTCATTTGCCTCTACTGGCAGTATATTTTTAAAATTCATTTTGGCTTCAATTCATCATGTTTAAAATATACATATTTCATTACATTGAAAAAACAAAATTGCATATTTTCCTGTCACGAAATAGTTTTAGCAAAGAAGTAGACTGTAGCAACTTGAAAATGATAAATGTTACAATAACATAGTTTTGAGAATAACAATACATTTTGCTATACATGTTTTATCTTGAACCAGTGTGGTTTTTTTACTGTATTTTCATAGACTTACCACAAAATAATTATAATTGGAAGAAAATTGTGGTAACATTGTACTTCTCTTTATTTTTTTTCTTTTTTAGATGGGGGCTTAACTGTAACACTTTTTTTGAAAGAAATATTTAATGTGCAAGACATATGAAAAGATGATCAAAATTCTTGCTCAATAAAATTAAATTATAGTTAAGTAATTTACTACCTATCCTGGAATCCTAATTCCTGACCATATAAAATTATTAATGAAATATATATGCAAAAGACAGAATATATGCATATTAAACACAATTTGAGTATACAATAATCCTATGTATATAAATTCTTATCTTTACCAAACCTGTCAATCCATTGAGATAATTTCATTTAGCTAGAGTAATATATATACACACACATACTAAAATACACACACGTGTGTATATTGTGTGTATTTTATATACATATATTATATATGGAGACATATATTATATATGGAGACATATATGTTTCTCACCTACTCTGATTATTTATCCACATATACAAACAGATATATATTTGAAAACAAGTTCAAAATGATTCACATTTTCAGTAGGTATCTGCAGTTACTATCTAGTATTATAATTAACTAATCCATTCATAAAGAAATAACATGAGATAAAAATTAACTACCTAGTGCAAAATTGTTTAATCTAATTATAAAGAACAAAGAAGCAATTTTCCAAATAAAATATAATTAATCAGAGTAGGTGACAAAACACATATAGGTATTATATTGGACAAACCTTTTGCCCTTCCCTTTCTCTGTTACAGGAGGCACAAAGAATGAACACTTACTAAGCTTTAAAATATGACACACTGAAAATAGGACAAAAATTCACAAAATAGAAATGACTGACCAAAGATTTTTTTTTTTATTTCATGTCCCTTTTTTATTATCACATTTATTTCCATTTATTTTAAAGCATATCTCCTTGTTTTTTGTCCTTGTTACTTGGCTAACTGAATCATCAAGGAGGATTAATGTGACTTTCAAGGACCTTGGACTTTTTCCTTTTTCTTAGCACCCTGCCTACCTACCCCAGGCTGAAGGTCCTTTGAAGTCAATGGGAAGTCCACATCAGATGTGAGTAGTAGGGTACAGGGCAAACAAGAATAGCTTCCTAACAAAGCCGTTACAGCTTCCTAACAAAGCCGTTATCTTTTCCACAAATATCCACATCCTGGAGTGTCACAACTCTTTTTTAAAAATCTGAGTAACTTACCTGTTCAATCATTTTAGTCCCTGTGCCTTAGATCCAAGTAAGGCTATTTGTTTGACAGCTTGGGACAAATCTGTCTTTGGGTCACATATTGAACCATGAACTTTTTCTCTCAGGACTTCTCTCGTATTGTGAAACTGTCTCTCTGTGACATGCTTCAGAGAATACTGTAAAGGACCTGAAAAGTTATGACAGAGTGAAATGGAAAAGGTAGCTGCTGACAAGCACAAAAATGATGAGACGGATACATTTTGAGATGGCTGCTGAACCCTGACAGCTGACTGAAAGCTAATCAGGCAAAGCGCCTCTCCCAATGCCAAAGAGAAGTCTGGCACAGGAGAGGAGCATGCTCTCATAATTATGGGAAATCGAGTAGCATGTTCTAATGGAATGAGGACAGCCTTATGTTCTGGATCTGCCTCTGTTGCTAACCCATGCATACCTCTGGGCAAGACAATCTAACTCTTTGGGCCTATTTCTTAATAAAAGAAGGCTAGAGAAGAAAACATGTAAGTTTTCATTCCAGCATTCTTCGATAAGAAATGTCATCAATTTCTCATCCAAATGTTTTTATCATTATCATTATCACCTTGCAACTTATTGTTTTTATCATTATCACCGGTATGGAGACTAGCTGGGATTTAAAGAAAAAGAAGTAAAAATAATCCACAAAGGACCATTAAAAATAAAGAGAAAAACAGGAAACAAGACAAAAATAAATCAATTATCACTTCTTGAGAAATGTCACTGACATGGAAATGAAAACTGAAAAGTAGAGTGGCTATAGCTAGCATAATGTTGCACAAGAAGGTACTGATTTTGGATGGAAATGTCTCCTTGTACCTCACATATCATCCTGTCATCTGTAGCTAATTTTATTTTGAACTCAGTAAAAATATTAAAGAAAAAATCTTGCTGCCAACCTTGTCATGATGTTTTGATATTATTCTTTTCTTAGTAAAGCAGACACAGGATTCTTGGATAATTTTCTTATTAGCTTTTTAAACAATTTATATGTTTAATGACTTATGATAAGAAACTCATAATTGCTAAGATTTTGCCAGATCTAATGTACCTCTGGATAGCTTAGAAAGTAAAAATAACGTATTAAAATCAGAAAGCTGCAAATCTTAGAAATTCCATTGCACATTTTTTGCTAGTACATGTATAAACAGAAACCTTGGCAGTCACATGATTTTCATAGCAACCAGCAAAGAATTAAGAAGTGGAAAGGAAATCCACTTCCCACAGAAGCTAAACATTAAGAGTAAATTAAGTTTATTTTGATTATGAAGAAACCATTTTATTCACTGCAAGACACAGCCCAAGGATGTTTTACTGCATGAACATACGAATTCAAGGAAAATCCACAAATATGAGCCAATTCTCTAGAAAATAAAATATAGGCAAAATTATTTTATTTGTGAAAAAAATTGACAAGGGAGTAGAAAAATCCATCAACTCTGACACAAAGTATAATTTTTTCAGAACCAAATTAACTCTGTGTTTTTAAGAAATATCAGTTATTTGATAATGCGTATGACATGAAGAATAGTTATCAGCAAATAAGATATTGCTTTCTGACTGGTAATTTTTTTTTCTCCAGTAAAATAATTGGTTTCTGAGTCAATGTCTTTCCAAACAGTAATTAATAGAACTACTGACATTGTTGGCAAAAGGAAACCATATTCGCAGTTCAACTATGAAAAAAGATTTGTTCACTGTCTCTGTTTATGGGATCAATTGTTAGTTACATAAAGAAAAAATAATGTAAAGAAAAGAAAAAATATATCCTTGTTAGTATAATGTCATAATTATATTGGCTTATCTAAATAAGAGGTGAAGTCAGATATGAGCACATTTAATTATTATGGTGTCAATGGTATGAGTTATATAATGATAAAAAGATAAATTCAACATCAGAATAGTTTGCTGTTTCTAAGTAATTGTTAGGGAAATCAGAATTACCTTCAAAATTTATTTCTAAACCTTGGCCATATTCTTACTGTTCACTTTTATGTACTGAGAAACATTGTTGAGGATCCTGAAAAATTTATTCTTCTTTTTCAAGTGACTCATCTGTTTCAATAAGTTACCAATATATAGCATACTAATAGAGTCCAAAGGTATATTTGAAGTTTCAGAGAGAAAGATATTTAAACCTTCATTTTGTCTATTATTTTTGAAAATATAAATGCTTACAATATAAAAAAATGTAAAATATCCTTGCAACTTATTGGTTTATTAAATGTCTGTATTCTGTGTGCTGAAGATAAGTAGGAAAAGCTGGAATGAATAACAAATGGCTATTTTTAACTTGTTGAGTGCTTTGCTCACAAGTCCATCAACACATCTCAATGATAAGAGTTTATTACAAGTCAGTCAGAAAAATCATAGAGAGCTGCAAATAAGCTGCTGTTATCTTAAGGCTGCAGTATAATGCAGAATAATTATTCCACTTACTTTTCATTCACTATTTATGTAGTGCCAGTTTCCTAGGTATTTTTAAATGTATCACCAAATTTTATCCCCATTTTGCAAATGAGGAAACAAATACACAAATATATTTACTGAAAAGAAAGACACTAATCATTATACTAAATTACAGATTGGCATGCTCTGCCAGACATACAACAGCTAATACTTTATTTTGAGGGTTAAAATAATTATCTGAGTATATTTCCATAAGAAAGCTAATTGTATGGTTGAAGAAAATTTGATGGAATCAAGAAATGTGTCATTAAAGATGGTTTAAGCAAGAGCCTTTGGGCTGAAAATTAAAAATGAAAGCAGTTTCTTATAGGAAAAAAATGATAAACAAGCTTCTTTTCTTACAAAGTAAAAAGAAGAAATTAGG
Organism: Macaca fascicularis; assembly: GCF_037993035.2. Taxonomy (NCBI): domain Eukaryota; kingdom Metazoa; phylum Chordata; class Mammalia; order Primates; family Cercopithecidae; genus Macaca; species Macaca fascicularis. The sequence continues at coordinate 73,540,442 of NC_088379.1, read as the reverse complement.
GAGGGAAGGAAGGAAGGAAGGGAGGAAGGAAGGAAGAAAGGAAGGGAGGGAGGGAAGGAGGGAGGGGGGGAGGCGGGGAGGGAAGAAGGGAAAGAGGAAGGAAGGAATCATTATTTTGTTGGAGTTCTTTTAACAGGTTTAATGTAAATAACAAGCATGTATTTCCCGCTAGTAAATTTGTGTAACACTGACCTTTTGGACACATTTTGCAAGTGAGAGAAAATCATAAGAAGGTAAGATATTAGGAAAGGCCAATATTAAATATTATTTCTCTATCGTGAGAGGATAATTAAATATATGTAGAATGAATAAATAAATATAAAATGTGTGATAACTATAAGGGCGGTCCAAAGAAGCTAGGTGCCCTAATATTAGAAAACATTTCCAAGTAATATGCACCCTGCCACAGAACATCTTTGTTAAGAAAGAAACTAAAGATCTTCAAGGAAGATTATAATTGCACCTTCAACAAATGTTAAGTGCAGAGCCATCATGTATGGATCATTCAGCATTGAGGGATATCTTTCCTAAGGCATTCATGGGCTGTTAACTGTTCTAGGTGTGCTACAAATCTATGAATTACTTGGTCACCCATCAGCGGATGAAGTATGGGTGGGAGAGTAATCTATAGAATTGTAGTTTATTGACAAAAACAAAAAGTACTGACAAAATGCTAGCTTAATAATTTGTTTCCCTTTTCTGTTGCAAAGCCCACTGGGACCCTCAGTCACTAAATTTTCTTTCATAGGAAAGTACCAGAGACTCACTTAATAATATAGAGTAGTAAGTTCTGATGAAATTTACTTTCCACAGAAACAAAGCAATATTCTGCCAGTGTCCTGTGGAAGGTGGTTCTTCTTAAGTTCTGTCAAAAGTTGTCTTGAGGTATATTGGATTTGCTCCTTTAAGAGAAGACAGTCCTCACATGGCTATGAGGTAATACCCCTCAGCAGAAAAAGGGCGGAGGGGTGGAGTGGTGGGGAGGGTAGGCAAAGAGATCCTTTCAGTATTTGCCTTGTTATTTATTTTATTTAGGCACCTAGCCTTACATAAAGACTGGATCATGAAATATTCCATTTTTAAATATAGATGTGAGAAAAATAAGTGCATGCTTGTGAATAGTAGCTAAACATCCTAATATAAAAGCTTTTGTTTTAGATAGGGTTTGAAAGAGGAAAAGTTCAGTGATACAGAAAAAGGGGATTTATTACAAGAATTAGACCTTAAGTAGTTATGGGAACTGGTTAAGCATTCCGTCATTGCTGTGGCCTCTGCATGTGCTTTTCAGCCTGAAATTAGGCCTAGAAGGCAGAAAAGAAAGATACATATATAGTGGACAAAGAATAAGAACTAACCGGAAGCCACATCTGTCTCTCACCACCTCCAACCATTTAGATGAGGCTGACCTACAGGACAGCCTGGTACTCTTCACTGTGAAACTGCACACTCCCTGGCCCAGGACTCAGAGAAGTTGAAGAAGATCTAGTGGGAGGGAAAAGAGCTGGAGGTCTCACTGATGCCCATTAATGAGTCAAGCCAACAGATGAGTGAAGAAGCGCAGAAGCTGTAATAGCACTTGACCCTACACCAAGCTTTAGAGCATTAAAAATGGTGCTTTTCTTCTCACACAAATATATCTTATAGCCAACTTGACTAGACACCATCCAGTGAAGAAAATCTGTGAAACATAGCTGCTACTTAGCTAAATTGGCACAGTGAAAAGCCACTTGAAAGAAATCAAAAACACTGACACAAGTCATTTTGTACTGTGTATCTTAACTGGGAAGATACGTAGGAGTCTTCCTAGACTGTCCACAGGCTGCCTCCAATTGCAAAGAAATTTTCCTAAACTTTAGTTATAACAAAAGGAGAATCAACATTTTGCTCAGTCCAAAAGAGGTCAGAAGATTCCCACAGTGGGAAATAAGCTAAAACATAAAACAAAATCTTTGTAAAAGTTGTTTTTATTCAAACAGTCTCTTTACATCTTTATAACTAGAGAGGATATAGATATAGATATATGAGTTAAAATAAAATAAATTGGAAACCATGCTTGAGAATTTTTTCAGCAGACAAAAGTCAGTTAAGCCATGGAAGCAACACTGACCTTACTTGATCTGCAAACATAAGCAAAACGTAACTTGGGCTATTTTTAATAAATGTCTATATTAAAGAAAACAAAATGTAAGCTTAACCAATCAGAAGCTTCCAATTAATTTATACAGCTAGGGACTTCCCGGTAGAATAAATAAAATAAGGCAACTACATAATTGTAACCAATCAAGTTTGCCTTGTTTCCATGTTGACTCGTAAAACCCTTCCCTTTGTGTTTCCTCAGCAGAGCCTAAAACTACCTTTGGTTTGGTGTTTCCTGACTCAGGAATTACTGTTTGTACCAATAAACTCTACGATTTTATTATACCTCAATTTACCTTTTAACAATAGATACATACAATTTTGGATTATCTATTCTGTTTTTGTAGTTGAGGATATACCAGTACACCCAGCCACGGAAAATTTGGAGTCTCTGAGTTCAAACTGACACTCTAAACCTGAGGCATTATTGAACTCTTGTTCCATAAGCTAAACTAGCCTTCAACTCATCTTCAAAATAGAGTTCCTCTTATTGCTGATCCAAAATTTTTATTCTTTTCACATTTAGGATTCTAGATTCCCTCCAGACCTTTAATTTAGCAAGAAACAAGTGAAAAGTTCATATAATAATGGGAAAAAAATCCATTTCAGTTTCAAGAAACTGAAGAGAATAGAAATTGTTTTGTTTTTCTTTTTGAAGAAAATAAAAATATTGCCACTACTGATCCCATGCAGTTTTAAATAAATGTTTATTAAATTTCTACTTTATATTAGGCATTTCAGGGAACCAAGTACTTACTATCTTATGAAATATTAAATTCTAATGCAATATATAGTACATATGAGTTAACATAGTATACTGAAGGAAAATCTCTATGTGTTGAAAACCATATCAAATACTTGTTTTAATAACATGCAATTATGTGTTTGACTATTATTACAAGCAAAGATGAAGACAAGTAAATAACTTTACAATATATACCCTTCATTTATCTCTAATTGCTATGCTTTGTTCAAAACAGATCCTTGGGCATTTAGCAGTATGGTCCTCTCAGTGGCTAAACAGGATGTTATAATTTACACTTTAACATCCTCCTCCTAGGGCATTCACTTGATGATTGCATAAGTGTCTTATAGCATGACGGGAAAGTTACTGAGTTAAAGTGGGCTATTGCATACTAAACCGTGGAAATAAACTAAGCAAGAAATGAAAAAAAGTGAAAAGAGAATTAAGAGAAAGGGGAAAAATGTAGCATTCATTTGTTGACTAGCCACCAAGTGATAGTGCTATGCTAAGCAGATTCCTTTCTCTCTCCCAACTTTCTCTCTCTCTCTCTCTCTCTCTCTCTCTCTCACACACACACACACACACACACTCAAAAGTATTTGTTGAGCACTGCTAGAAGACCTGTAAACACAATAATGACTAAGACACAAGGAACTGAGAACATAATTGAGACAGTTTCTAGCCCACTGTGTTGTCATCCCACCAAAACCATAGTTCTCACTCAGCTTCTAATAAGTAATAATCCATTGTCATGGCTAAACTTGGTATCTTTTTTTGAAACTTTTCTTAACCCTACCAAATTAGCCTTCCCAATTTAGTGTGGTCTAAATTATTATTTTCAATAATTTAAAATAATCACCTTGATTATTAGTAATAATTACTATAGCAATACTTTATCAAGGAAATATCTTATAAGAAGTACAATAGTTTGGGGCATGTTGAGTTTGAGAATGTCTGGGAAAATGTGTCCGTAGGCAGTTGTAACTTGAGCTACAACTATGCGCCTTGAGCTTGGAAATTTTGTTAACTTTAATGGTAAATCTTCAAAACAAATGTCTTTTTACCTTTGTTAAAGATAAGACATTTGAAACCTACAGATATGTTTTTAATTTTATTTTATAAAATAAATTTTATTTAATAAAAAGTCTGATAATGAGTAAAAAAGTAAGATTGACTTCAGGTGTTCATAATGCTAATACCTATCTATCACCACATTGCAATCATCTATATAACAATTCTATTCTCTGTTTGTCTCCAAGCACCCAGCAGAGGATCCAACTCATATAAATGCTCAATAAATATTTCTTATGCATCCAAAGTCAATACGCATTTGGTTATTTTGGTTGTATTCGGTTGTTGCCTGTTCTGGTTGTTCAGCTTAAGCACCTTACAAGTTGCAAAATTTGAATTAAATTCTGGCTGCACTGTTTACCTACCCTACATTGGTATCATATTAAAAAATAATAATAATAAAGAAAAACATCAATAACACCACAGGGTACTCTTAAATGTGCTAGTGAAAGTCAGAAAAGTCCTCATCAGCAAAAAAAAAAAAAAAAAAAAAAAGATAAATAATATACATTTTTAATGAATGCATACTTATTGGATTTTTAAAAAAGTATTGGTTACAAGGTTTGATACCTTTAATAGACAAAGTTTTGTTACATATATGGGTCAATAAACATTTCTATATGTAAAATAAAATATTAATACTTACAAGTGTCTATTAGTTAAAATAAATACATCCAAACTCTTAGACACCAGAAATGAGGGTTTTATTTCATTACAACTTTAAGAATCAGAGTGGAAGGAAATCTTATGGCTCACAGTGTGCTGACTCATTAAAAAAAAAAAAAAAAAAAAAAAAAAAAAGATTTAAAAGAGCAGGTAGCTATGAGTTTAATGTTTGTAATATGGTTTGGCTCTGTGTCCCCACCCAAATGTCACCTTGAACTATAATCCCTATAATCTCCATGTGTCAAGGGTGGGACCAGGTGGAAATAATTGAATTGTTTGGCGTAGTTTCCTCCATTATGTTCTAGTGATAGCGGGTGAGTCTCACGAGATCTGATGGTTTTATAAGCTTCTGGCATTTCCCCTGCTTGCACTCATTCTCTACTTGGCTGCCCTGTGAAGAGATGATCCTTCCTTCATGATTGTAAGTTTCCTGAGGGCTCTCCTGTCAGGCAGAATTGTGAATCAATTAAGCCTCTTCCTTTATAAATTACCCAGTCTCGAGTATTCTCTTATGGCAATGTGAGAATGGGATAATATAGTAAATTGGTACTGAGGGAGTGGGACACTTCTATAAGAATACCTGAAAATGTGGAAGGAAATTTGGAACTGGGTATTAGGTGGAGGTTGGAACAGTTTGGAGGGCTCAGAAGAAGACAGGAAAATGTGGGAAAGTTTGGAACTTAGACATTTGGAGGGCTCATAACACAGAAAGATGTAGGAAGGTTGGAACTTTCTAGAGATTTGTTGAATGGCTTTGACCAAAATGCTGATAGTGATATGGACAATGAAGTCCAGGCTGAGGTGGTCTCAAAGGGAGATGAGGAACTTCTTGGGAAGTAAAATAATGGTGACTCTTCCTATGTTTTAGCGAAGAGACTGGTGACATTCTGCTCTTGTCCTGGAGATCTGTGGAACTTTGAACTTGAGAGAGATGATTTAGGGTAACTGGCAGGAGGAATTTCTAAGGTGCTAAGTGTTCAAGAGGAAGCAGAGCATAAAAGTTTGGAAAATTTGTAGTGTGACAATATGAAAGAAAAGAAAAACCCATCTTCTGGGGAGAAATTCAAGCCTGATGCAGAAATCTGGATAAATAACAAGTAGCTGAAAGTTAATCACCAAGACAATGGGGAAAATGTCTCCAGGGCATGTCAGAGACCTTCAGGGAAGTTCCTCCCATCACAGGCCTTCAGGCCTAAGAGGGACAATTGGTTTCCTGAATTGAACCCAGGGCCTTGCTGCTTCGTGCCAGCTGGAGACTTGGTGCCATGTCCCAGCTGCTTCAGCTCCATCAGTGGCTAAAAGGGGCCAATGTACAGTTCCGGATGTTGGTTCAGAGGGTGCAACCCCTTAGCCTTGGCAACTTTCATGTTATGTTGGGCCTGCTGGTATACAGAAGTCAAGAATTTGGGTTTAGAAACCTCTGCCTAGATTTCAGAGGATGTATGGAAGTGCCTGGATGGCCAGGAAGAAGTTTCCTGCAGGGGTGGAGCACTCATGGAGAACTTCTGCTTGGGCAGTGCAGAAGGAAAATGTGGGGTCAGAGACCTCACACAGAGTCTCCAGTGGGGCACTATTTATGGGACATATGAGAAAAGGTCCACCATGCCCCAGACCCCAGAATGGTAGATCCACTGACAGCTTGTGCTGTGTGCCTGGAAATACTGCAGACACTCAGTGCCAACCCAAGCAGCCAGGTGTGGTCCTACACCCTTCAAAGTCACAGGGCCAGAGCTGCCCAAGGTTGTGGGAATCCACCTCTTGCATTGGTGTGAGCCGAATGTGAGACATGGAATCAAAAGAGATCATTTTGGAGCTTTAAGGTTTCATGACTGTCCTTTTGCATTTTGGAGTTGCAAAGGGACTGTAGCCCCTTTTCTTTGACCAATTCCTCCTATTTGGAATGGGTGTATTTACCCGATGCCTGTATTCTCATCGTATCTAGAAAGTAACTTCCTTTTGATTTTACAGAGTCATAGGTGGAAGGGACTTGCCTTGTCTCAGATGGGACTTTGGACTTGGACTTTGAGTTATTACTGGAATCAGTTAAAACTTTTGGAGACTGTTGGAAGGGCATGATGTGTTTTGAAATGTGAGAAAATCAGATTTGGTGGGGACCAGGGAAGAATGATATGTTTTGGCTCTGTGTCCCCACCCAAATATCACTTTGAATTGCAATCCCCATAATCCCCTTGTGTCAAGGACAGGACCTGGTGGAGGGAGTAGAATCACGCGGACAGTTTTCTCCATGCTGTTCTTGTGATAATGAGCGTGTCTCATAAGATCTGATGACGTTATAAGCTTCTGGCATTTTCCCTGCTGGTACTCATTCTCTCTCCTGCCACTCTGTGAAGAGGTGCCTTCTGACATGGTTGTAAGTTTCCTGAGGCCTCCCCAGCTATGCAGAACTGTGAGTAAATTAAACCTCTTTTCTTTATAAATTACCCAGTATTTCTTCATAGCAGCATGAGAATGGACTAATACAGTTGGTCACAAAAAAGAATGAGTGGAGGAGAAAAATACTATGGGATACATACAATTGATTTGTGTATCTTTTAGATCAAAATTTAAGGTTTGGTAACATTCCATTATATTGACAGGAATCCTGTTGCTTAGCAATTCCCAAATTTCCCTGATAATAATAACAACCAAGTGTATTAACATTCAGAATTAGTCAAGGTCTTTAGTGAAGGAGTTTGAGAATATTCAATGATTGTGATCATGCACATTTGCAGATCAAAAGTTGAACTTTAGAATAAAAATATATAATTTAGAGTCTTAGCTTTCATATTATCCACATAACTTCTTACATAAGTTTTCTTTAATTAATCCTAGCAGAATTTAAAGGAGTGCCTATCAGCTTAGAAAGGACTGTATGCTCGGTGTTATAGATCATTATTTTATTTTATAAAGTGATAGGCTCAAAAGAGATACATTCTAATGTCTTTACAGCTGCAAAATGTGGAGACCATGAAACAGCTCCATTTGTGTTTTGTTTATCTGTTGGTTTGTGTTATTTTTAAGAGATTTATGGGAACATAATTTAAATTGGAAATGCAGAGATGAAAGGGATACATTAGCAGTTTAAGCACATTGAGATTATCTCAATAGCTTTCCTATATAAGCAATTTCAGAAAGTCTATTAACCTAATCAGATAAGAAACAGCTATGATTATATGAGTCACTTGTATTCAGAGAGTTTTTTGTTTTAGAATGTTAAAGCAGGATAAAGAAAAATAAAATATTTGTATTTGATGTTGCCAGTTGTGTGCCAATCAGTTGTGTGGTGATCTGGATGAATACTTCATAGAATACAATTAAACTAATTTATATAGAAAACCCATAATAATATACTTATAAAAATATATGGCCTAAATTTGAAGATCAGAAAATATTTACATTGCCTCCAAGTTTATTAATCTATATAAATATACATATATATGTTTTGAGTGTGCTAAAACATATCTTCAATGTAAATTGGTTATTGGGATATACTCACATTAGAATAATCAGTAATTCACTCAAGAAACAACTGTTTATCAAAAGGAATTTCAAATTTAGAAATAGGTGTATTCCATCTTTAGAAGAAGATGGAATGGAATATGGGTATATTCCATTTTTAGCTCTGAAAAGACAAATAGGTGTAATTTTATTAATCAGAGAAGATGCAATGATCAACAATATAATCATTTTTGTGCTATTGATGAACTGAGTAGCACTGAAGTAATAATACTATGGAGAAATGGTAAGTTGCATAAATTATCTGAGAATTATAAATATTATGCAATAAAATTGAAATAATCCTATAAATATAGCATAATAATACCAAGATAATTATTTACTGTTCAAGGAAGTAAACATTTTCTATTTTTGCCAATAGAAACTGCACAGTATAATACACTTATATGCACATATATACATATATATATGTATACATTTGCCTGAGAAATTTTATTTTTACGGGCTAAAATCTCGAATTTTCATATAATGAAAAGTCAGGTTATGCATATTTTTAATGTTGATAAATATTATGAGTCTTCAAATATGGCATAGCAATTCGGAAATATTCAGCAACATATGAGAGTACCCACATTGTCATCATTCATAGAAAACATTCCTTTTGCCAACCTCATATGTTATTTTAATTTACATTTTATTTATCAATTCTAAAGATATTATTAACTTGCATGGTGACCTTTCTGTTCATATTCCTTTCACGCTTTTCTTCAGAATGTATTTCTTTTATTTACTTCTTAGGCTATTTTAAAAATCAGAATTGTTAATAATTTTTTCATATAGCCTGAAAATGTTTTTCTAACAATATTTCATTTGTTCTTTGACTTCGTTTATTGTACATCTTACCATTTTAAAATTTTTACATTGCCAAATATGGATATCTTTATTGGTCAGGGGCTTTCTTTCTGGCTAGAGAGGATGGTCTACATCTTGTGTCTTTTTAAAGGATTTTCCTAATATTTTTCTTATTTCTGTGTGATTTAATTTATTTGTCTTTAAATTACTGATGTATTAGGAGTTATTCCTTCACAGCAGTGAAATAAAAACACAGATAATATATTCTTGCTTTCAGATGGATGATCAATTAAAATTATTAAGGCCGGGCACAGTGGCTCATGCCAGTAATCTCAGCACTTTGGGAGGCTGAGGCAGGTGGATCACCCGAGGTCAGGAGTTTGAGACCTGCCTGGCCAACATGGCAAAACCCTGTCTCTACAAAAAATACAAAAATTAGCTGGGTGTGGTGGCAGGCACCTGTAATCATAGCTACTATGGAGGCTGAGGTGAAAGAATCACTTGAACCCGGGAGGCCTAGGTCGCAGTGAACCGAGACTGCACCACTGCACTCCAGCCTGGGCAATAGATCAAGACTCTGTCTTAAAAAAAAAAAAAAGGCAAGATTATTAATAATCCTCCCCTTTCCCCACTGAATTGAAATGTAAACTTATTTTTGAGTTAATTTTAATTGACTATGTATTCTGCTATATTTATCTAATTCACTAGTCCTAAGACAATATTATGTGATAATTACAATGGTTTTATAAAATATTCTACATCTGGTAAACTGGGTCCTTTATAATTCTTAGTTTTTCTTTTTTTTTTTTATTTATTATTATTATACTTTAAGTTCAAGGGTACATGTGCATAACGTGCAGGTTTGTTACATATGTATACTTGTGCCATGTTGGTGTGCTGCACCCATCAACTCGTCAGCACCCATCAACTCGTCATTTACATCAGGTATAACTCCCAATGCAATCCCTCCCCCCTACCCCCTCCCCATGATAGGCCCCTGTGTGTGATGTTCCCCTTCCCGAGTCCAAGTGATCTCATTGTTCAGTTCCCACCTATGAGTGAGAACATGCGATGTTTGGTTTTCTGTTCTTGTGATAGTTTCTTAAGAATGATGGTTTCCAGCTGCATCCATGTCCCTACAAAGGACACAAACTCATCCTTTTTTATGGCTGCATAGTATTCCATGGTGTATATGTGCCACATTTTCTTAATCCAATCTGTCACTGATGGACATTTGGGTTGATTCCAAGTCTTTGCTATTGTGAATAGTGCCGCAATAAACGTACGTGTACATGTGTCTTTATAGCAGCATAATTTATAATCCTTTGGGTATATACCCAGTAATGGGATGGCTGGGTCATATGGTACATCTAGTTCTAGATCCTTGAGGAATCGCCATACTGTTTTCCATAATGGTTGAACTAGTTTACAATCCCACCAACAGTGTAAAAGTGTTCCTATTTCTCCACATCCTCTCCAGCACCTGTTGTTTCCTGACTTTTTAATGATCGCCATTCTAACTGGTGTGAGATGGTATCTCATTGTGGTTTTGATTTGCATTTCTCTGATGGCCAGTGATGATGAGCATTTTTTCATGTGTCTGTTGGCTGTATGAATGTCTTCTTTTGAGAAATGTCTGTTCATATCCTTTGCCCACTTTTTGATGGGGTTGTTTGTTTTTTTCTTGTAAATTTGTTTGAGTTCTTTGTAGGTTCTGGATATTAGCCCTTTGTCAGATGAGTAGATTGCAAAAATTTTCTCCCATTCTGTAGGTTGCCTGTTCACTCTGATGGTAGTTTCTTTTGCTGTGCAGAAGCTCTTTAGTTTAATGAGATCCCATTTGTCAGTTTTGGCTTTTGCTGCCGTTGCTTTTGGTGTTTTAGACATGAAGTCTTTGCCCATTCCTATGTCCTGAATGGTACTACCTAGGTTTTCCTCTAGGATTTTTATGGTATTAGGTCTAACATTTAAGTCTCTAATCCATCTTGAATTAATTTTCGTATAAGGAGTAAGGAAAGGATCCAGTTTCAGCTTTCTACTTATGGCTAGCCAATTTTCCCAGCACCATTTATTAAATAGGGAATCCTTTCCCCATTTCTTGTTTCTCTCAGGTTTGTCAAAGATCAGATGGCTGTAGATGTGTGGTATTATTTCTGAGGACTCTGTTCTGTTCCATTGGTCTATATCTCTGTTTTGGTACCAGTACCATGCTGTTTTGGTTACTGTAGCCTTGTAGTATAGTTTGAAGTCAGGTAGCGTGATGCCTCCAGCTTTGTTCTTTTGACTTAGCATTGTCTTGGAGATGCGGGCTCTTTTTTGGTTCCATATGAACTTTAAAGCAGTTTTTTCCAATTCTGTGAAGAAACTCATTGGTAGCTTGATGGGGATGGCATTGAATCTATAAATTACCTTGGGCAGTATAGCCATTTTCACGATATTGATTCTTCCTATCCATGAGCATGGTATGTTCTTCCATTTTTTGTGTCCTCTTTTATTTCACTGAGCAGTGGTTTGTAGTTCTCCTTGAAGAGGTCCTTTACATCCCTTGTAAGTTGGATTCCTAGGTATTTGATTCTCTTTGAAGCAATTGTGAATGGAAGTTCATTCCTGATTTGGCTCTCTGTTTGTCTGTTACTGGTGTATAAGAATGCTTGTGATTTTTGCACATTAATTTTGTATCCTGAGACTTTGCTGAAGTTGCTTATCAGCTTAAGGAGATTTTGGGCTGAGACAATGGGGTTTTCTAAATATACAATCATGTCATCTGCAAACAGGGACAATTTGACTTCTTCTTTTCCTAACTGAATACCCTTGATTTCTTTCTCTTGCCTGATTGCCCTAGCCAGAACTTCCAACACTATGTTGAATAGGAGTGGTGAGAGAGGGCATCCCTGTCTTGTGCCAGTTTTCAAAGGGAATGTTTCCAGTTTTTGCCCATTCAGTATGATATTGGCTGTGGGTTTGTCATAAATAGCTCTTATTATTTTGAGGTACGTTCCATCAATACCGAATTTATTGAGCGTTTTTAGCATGAAGGGCTGTTGAATTTTGTCAAAAGCCTTTTCTGCATCTATTGAGATAATCATGTGGTTCTTGTCTTTGGTTCTGTTTATATGCTGCATTATGTTTATTGATTTGCGAATGTTGAACCAGCCTTGCATCCCAGGGATGAAGCCCACTTGATCATGGTGGATAAGCTTTTTGATGTGTTGCTGAATCCGGTTTGCCAGTATTTTATTGAGGATTTTTGCATCGATGTTCATCAGAGATATTGGTCTAAAATTCTCTTTTTTTGTTGTGTCTCTGCCAGGCTTTGGTATCAGGATGATGTTGGCCTCATAAAATGAGTTAGGGAGGATTCCCTCTTTTTCTATTGATTGGAATAGTTTCAGAAGGAATGGTACCAACTCCTCCTTGTACCTCTGGTAGAATTCAGCTGTGAATCCATCTGGTCCTGGACTTTTTTTGGTTGGTAGGCTATTAATTATTGCCTCAATTTCAGAGCCTGCTATTGGTCTATTCAGGGATTCAACTTCTTCCTGGTTTAGTCTTGGAAGAGTGTAAGTGTCCAGGAAATTATCCATTTCTTCCAGATTTTCCAGTTTATTTGCATGGAGATGTTTATAGTATTCTCTGATGGTAGTTTGTATTTCTGTGGGGTCAGTGGTGATATCCCCTTTATCATTTTTAATTGCGTCGATTTGATTCTTCTCTCTTTTCTTCTTTATTAGTCTTGCTAGTGGTCTGTCAATTTTGTTGATCTTTTCAAAAAACCAACTCCTGGATTCATTGATTTTTTGGAGGGTTTTTTGTGTCTCTATCTCCTTCACTTCTGCTCTGATCTTAGTTATTTCTTGCCTTCTGCTAGCTTTCGAATGTGTTTGCTCTTGCTTCTCTAGTTCTTTTAATTGTGATGTTAGAGTGTCAATTTTAGATCTTTCCTGCTTTCTCTTGTGGGCATTTAGTGCTATAAATTTCCCTCTACACACTGCTTTAAATGTGTCCCAGAGATTCTGGTATGTTGTATCTTTGTTCTCATTGGTTTCAAAGAACATCTTTATTTCTGCCTTCATTTTGTTACGTACCCAGTAGTCATTCAAGAGCAGGTTGTTCAGTTTCCATGTAGTTGAGCGGTTTTGATTGAGTTTCTTAGTCCTGAGTTCTAGTTTGATTGCACTGTGGTCTGAGAGACAGTTTGTTATAATTTCTGTTCTTGTACATTTGCTGAGGAGTGCTTTACTTCCAATTATGTGGTCAATTTTGGAGTAAGTACGATGTGGTGCTGAGAAGAATGTATATTCTGTTGATTTGGGGTGGATAGTTCTATAGATGTCTATTAGGTCTGCTTGCTGCAGAGATGAGTTCAATTCTTGGATATCCTTGTTAACTTTCTGTCTCGTTGATCTGTCTAATGTTGACAGTGGAGTGTTGAAGTCTCCCATTATTATTGTATGGGAGTCTAAGTCTCTTTGAAGTCTCTAAGGACTTGCTTTATGAATCTGGGTGCTCCTGTATTGGGTGCATATATATTTAGGATAGTTAGCTCTTCCTGTTCAATTGATCCCTTTACCATTATGTAATGGCCTTCTATGTCTCTTTTGATCTTTGATGGTTTAAAGTCTTTTTTATCAGAGACTAGTATTGCAACCCCTGCTTTTTTTGGTTCTCCATTTGCTTGGTAAATCTTCCTCCATCCCTTTATTTTGAGCCTATGTATGTCTCAGCTTGTGAGATGGGTCTCCTGAATACAGCAGACTGATGGGTCTTGATTCTTTATCCAGTTTGCCAGTCTGTGTCTTCTAATTGGACCATTTAGTCCATTTACATTTAAGGTTAAGATTGTTATGTGTGAACTTGATCCTGCCATTATGATATTAACTGGTTATTTTGGTCGTTAGTTGATGCAGTTTCTTCCTAGCCTCGATGGTCTTTACATTTTGGCATGTTTTTGCAATGGCTGGTACCGGTTGTTCCTTTCCATGTTTAGTGCTTCCTTCAGGGTCTCTTGTAAGACAGGCCTAGTGGTGACAAAATCTCTAAGCATTTGCTTATCTGTAAAGGATTTTATTTCTCCTTCAGTTATGAAACTTAGTTTGGCTGGATATGAAATTCTGGGTTTAAAATTCTTTTCTTTAAGAATGTTGAATATTGGCCCCCACTCTCTTCTGGCTTGGAGAGTTTCTGCCGAGAGATCTGCTGTTAGTCTGATGGGCTTCCCTTTGTGGGTAACCCGACCTTTCTCTCTTGCTGCCCTTAAGATTTTTTCCTTCATTTCAACTTTGGTGAATCTGGCAATTATGTGTCTTGGAGTTGCTCTTCTCGAGGAGTATCTTTGTGGTGTTCTCTGTATTTCCTGGATTTGAATGTTGGCCTGCCCTACTAGGTTGGGGAAGTTCTCCTGGATGATATCCTGAAGAGTGTTTTCCAACTTGGTTCCATTTTCCCCCTCACTTTCAGGCACCCCAATCAGACGTAGATTTGGTCTTTTTACATAATCCCATACTTCTTGCAGGCTTTGTTCATTTCTTTTTCTTTTTTCTTCTTTTGGTTTCTCTTCTCGCTTCATTTCATTCATTTGATCCTCAATCGCAGATACTCTTTCTTCCAGTTGATCGAGTCGGTTACTGAAGCTTGTGCATTTGTCACGTATTTCTCGTGTCATGGTTTTCATCTCTTTCATTTCGTTTATGACCTTCTCTGCATTATTTACTCTAGCCATCAATTCTTCCACTTTTTTTTCAAGATTTTTAGTTTCTTTGCGCTGGGTACGTAATTCCTCCTTTAGCTCTGAGAAGTTTGATGGACTGAAGCCTTCTTCTCTCATCTCGTCAAAGTCATTCTCCGTCCAGCTTTGATCCGTTGCTGGCGATGAGCTGCGCTCCTTTGCCGGGGGAGATGCGCTCTTATTTTTTGAATTTCCAGCTTTTCTGCCCTGCTTTTTCCCCATCTTTTTGGTTTTATCTGCCTCTGGTCTTTGATGATGGTGATGTACTGATGGGGTTTTGGTGTAGGTGTCCTTCCTGTTTGATAGTTTTCCTTCTAACAGTCAGGACCCTCAGCTGTAGGTCTGTTGGAGATTGCTTGATATTTTGTACAATATTAACAACTCGGAGAGCGACCCGGAGGAGGCGGGAGAGATCCGGGGTCCCCGATGTTAGGGGGCGTCGGGCCGCAAGGACGCGGCGCTGGCGACGGTTTCGCAGGGGCGCCCGTTCCCCTGGGGCGCGGAGTCCCTGCTCCGCCACTGCCCCAACTCGGCTCCGAAGTGCCTTTGTCGCAAGACTTGCTGAGCTTAGCAGTCTGCAATTCTTAGTTTTTCTTTTATGCTTTTTGATTTACGGAATTTTTGCCTTTAGTAATTAATAGTAGAATCCAGAAAACTTTCCTGGGGACAGTTATTGGAATTTTCTTACAGTGATACATTATTTTGGGGGAATTATTTCTTTTTGAAATTAAATCTTCCTGGTAAGAACATAAGTCTCTATTTCTTCTTGTAGTTTTAATATCCTTAAAAATTGGTTGCTTCCTTCCTGTAAGTCTTATTTTAGGGCTACATTTCTCATTACATTTTTTCCTCGGGTTCTTACTTCTTTGGCCACTATTTTGAATATATGCGTCTGTGCATGTGTATGTTTTTATTTCGATTTATATGTAGCTTTTGCTTGACTTGGAGAAAAACAAAGTTTTTGCATTTATCTTATATCAAACTATGAAAATCTTTCACTTATTCAAGTGTTTTTAATCAGAGACTTTTAGTTTTTCTTAAGTTAGAAATCCAATTATTCCTCGCTCCAAAAAATAAAATAATTCGGCAATGCTTTCCAAAACATATAGAAACTTTCCCTCACCATGAAGAATAGCAAGAAAAAATAACTCATTTTTTCCTCCTGAATTTAATGGAGAAAAGTCTTGAATACTTCGATGTGTTGTCTGAAGTTTTCTATTGTGCTTGAAAAAATTAACTGTATCCTGTTTAGTTTCCCTCTATATTTTACTTAGAATTTTACTATGAACTACTGATGCATTTTATCAATTGGCTTTTTAGAATCTATTGTTAAATAAATTCACTTAAAAAAAACTTTTTTCCTTTGCAATGAATTTCATGGAATAAAAAATAACTAATTATATTACACTGTTTTATGAATTGCTAGCTTCACTATGCTAATATTTTATTTTGCATGTTTTATTTGTATTTATGTGACTATAAATTTGTATTGTCTTTATTTTCTAGAAGATTAAGTTTATGTTAAATTCTTTTTTTTTTTTTTTTTTTTTTTTTTTTTTTTTTTTTTTGAGACACTATCTTGCTCTGTCGCCCAGACTGGAGTGCAGTGGTGCGATCTCAGCTCACTGCAACCTCTGTCTCCCAGGTTCAAGTGATTCTTCTGCCTCAGCCTCCCGAGTAGCTGGGACTACAGGCATGTGCCACCACACTTGGCTAATTTTTGTATTTTTAGTAGACATGGGAGTTCACCATAATGGCCAGGATGGTCTCGAACTCCTGACCTCATGATCTGCCCACCTCTAAATTCTAACTATTATTATGGTTGAAAATATAAAGAAATTACCTTATTTATGTAATAGAATCCACTGTTAACCCACTAATGTTCAGTGTCTCCCTTTGAATGGTGAAGTTTTATTGCCTTTCTGATCACTTCATTGATATTCTGTTTTTAAATCCTCTTGTGTAAATTTGTTAGATTACATTTTCTTAGAAAATAATCATTTTACTCCAGATTTTTCTAATGTATAGCCATTGTATTGCATGTAATCTTTTCTTATAATTTTAATTTTTCATTGGTAGGTTTTCCTTGTTTCTTTTTTCTTTTTTTTTCTTTTCTTTCTTTCTTTCTTTTTTTTTTTTTTTTTTTTTTTTTTTTTGTATTTCTGAGTTACAAGTTAAGATGCATTGGACAACAAGTCAACAAAAATTAAGAAGGAATCTGGAGATAAGACAGACCTAAGTCTGGTTAAATCAGAAGCTCAACAACATCGCTGATGGCCAGTTTTCCCTAGCACTTCCCCTCAACCATTCTGAGCAAAGCACTTTTCCTCTTAAAGCAGTGGTTCTCAAATTTTATCCTCCATCAAAATTAGAGAGACTTGTTACAAGAGAAAGTTTCTGCTTAGTAGCTCTGGGCTGGAGTAGGCCCTAGATTTTGTATTTCTAACATGTTTCCAGGTGATGTTGATGCTACAGGATACAGCACAATTTGAAGAAACAATCTCAGACTGACTCCTCTCATTACCTAAAAACAGCTGAAAATTTTTCAGAGTTTTTGGATATATTACAGCATCTTTAGGCAGGAAATGAAATACTCCTACCTATTTTCCCGTACTGAAGGAATTTCTTTTTACAATATCCATGTAATTGCCTTTCCCTCAATTCTTATTTTCAAGAATTTTGCCACATGTCTGTAACTAAACCAAGGTCTTTGAAAGATGATTGAGTGTATATCTATTTGCTTAAACTGTACAACAATATTCACCATCTACGGCTCTCCTGAAGACCATCGTCACTTGAAGGACAGTAAACAAAATCAAAGTTTTATTACCTAAAAAAAAATAGAATGACTGTAGATAATAACTTAACAATGCTGAAACAATAACAAAAACCATCGTAAATTGTGTCTCTTTCTTTTGACGTCAATCAACCAGGCAAAGATTTGTTGGTCTTTTAAAAATAATTTGATATTATTGTTCCTTTCTACTTTTTTCATATTTCCGTTGTAATAGCTTAATTTCTCAATTACTTTGATTTACCTTGTGGTCTTTAGTTCAGCTTCTCAATGTAAACTTTTAATTTCTATACTTTTAATTTGACACTTTTAATAAATAAGTTTACAGTGACAACTATTTATCTAAATCCATTCTTACTTGATTTCCATAGGTTTACTGAATTGCTTTGCTTTTTATTATTTTCTGGTTTATTTTCAATTGGTTTCCTTTTTAGATATCTTGTAATATTCTATGGTTATTTTAGAGAATAATTCTAAATTTTTAAATCCAAAATTTTTAGACCATATTTCTACTCTTGATTTATAGGTTTCTTTTAATTATATCATTTAAAATATTTACCCTTTTGGAAATAAATAAACGTATATTTATAATTTAGACATTATAGGATACATTTTTGTAAGTGAGATATGTATATTTTTAAAAGTGTGCATTCGCTTTGGACAACAAAATTATATATAAGTAATGTTTGTAAACATTTAAGATTTTTGATTATGTATGTTCAAATCTTCTGTTATAGCTCTGTATTTGGATTTCCATATATTCGTCTTGTTACAGTCTGAAAAGAGTATGTTAAATCACCCATTACTCTTGTTTTATGAGTTGTTCTGGTATTTTTAAGTGGTTTTCATTCATATATTTCACTTCTTGTCTTTGGTTCATAAATGTTTACTGTGTTCATCCATTTTAAATTTTATAATTACACGTGGCACTCTTTCTCCTATATAATGCTTTTGGGCCCTCAACTTCAATTTGTCTAACATTTATAGTAACTATGATTTATTTATTTGTATTTGCTTGGCGTATATTTGTCTGACCCTGAATTTTCTCTTTTTAGTGTTTTATTTATTTATTTATGTTTTAGTTTGTTTCTTGTGAACAATAGCTAGCTGATTACCTTTTCTCAATATACTAACCTCACTGTGGACTGGTTTTATAATTCTAGAGTTTGGACTGAAATCATTTCTTTCCTTTCTACAGAAAATCCACCTCATGATATACAGGCCAAACATGAGCAATCCCTCCTTCACTATCCTGAGTGTCAGTGGAAGGGGAAGTTCAATAGCCAAAGATGAAGTAGAGTAAGATACTGTCATCCCTCAGGGTGTTAAAACACATGCTGAGAGTCTATTTAATCTCAGAGATTCCTAAGTGAATGATTTTCTTCCTCTCATTTCAAAAGGGGCATTGAAGACTAAAGTCAGGCTGATAAATTATAATATATTCAAGGTCCAACAGCCAGGTCATATTAAGCCTTTAGGACTCAAAGCATTTAGGGAGCAACCTGCTGGCCAACATGATCAGGTCTGTTTATGGGGCTTACAAAAACTTAGGAACTCCTGTGGGAAGGCCTGTTCACAGTCTGTCTGGCTCTATATCATAGTGGCGGTTTCAAAGTTTGTTTACAGGTCACAAGGGGACTTTAACCAATACATCCAATCTGATAATGTCTGTACTTTAATAAGGGGTTAAATGAATCCACGTTTAGTATAATAACTGGCATTCAATTTGATTCTTCTTATTTTTATCTGTTACTTTGTTACAATTCTGTTCATTCATCCTTTATCTTTCCTAGTTTCAAAATTGTGTTCTGTATTTTACTTTTGCCCAATCCAAGTTGTGTTTCTTTATGATTTCAAATTTAGTTATCCAGATGATGTATTCACCAACAGCTTTTCCGTCAAAATGAAATGAAATGTTCTGACTGCCCCAGAGGTTGAGAGGTTGAGGCAGGAGTATCACTTGGAGCCAGGAGTTAGAGGTTGCAGTAAGCCATGATCATGCCACTGTACACCACCAGCCTGGGCAACAGGGCAAGACCCTGTCTCAAAATAATAATAATAATAATAGTAATAATAATAATAAATTGCTTTGAGTAATTTACTTTTCTGTTTCATTCTCCTCCAACAAGAAATCTTCACTTAGATTTGTTTTACTCTCCTGATTAGCTCTGTCTTTATCCTCTTAGTTCTGGGTCATTATATATTTTTCCATACATTTTATCTTCTACTTCAGTAATAATTATTTAATTACTTATATTTTAACTACAGTTACAATATTATCATGTATCTGAAGTTAGTCATAAATAGTCTAAGACTTCTTGCTAACCACTGTTTGCTTGTTGTATCTTCCATATCTTGAAATATCCATACTGATGCAACTGATACCTGGGTAAGAGTGCATGTGAGTAAATATTTTCTGAATTCTTGCATGCATGTCTAACTATGTAGCATTTTTATGTTGACAGAGAAAAGATATACTGGCTGTCTAGAGATTTCTGGAATTGCTATCATTTTCTCTCAATAGTTTGCAGGTGTCCATTCATTATCATTAGTATCTACTACAGCAGATAAAATATTTGTCAGTAAAGTTTTCTTCTGCTATGAAGGTTGCTAAGATATCTGGTTATCCTGGAAATTCAAAAATATCACTGCTATGTCTAAGAGTAACTCTTTAAAAATAAATTCTTCTTAAATTATTGAGTTTCTTTAATTCAAATTTTTTTTTGCTTAAGGAATTTCTTTTATGTTCAATTATGGTCTCTGCAAATGTTTTCTGTTATATTATTCCCATAATTTACATACATAATTTTCTTCTTCTGTTCTCTATATGTATTACATTTTTCTTATGAATTCAATTTCCATATATATTGAAAGCAGAAAGAAAAAACACCATTTATATATATTGACTTGATCTTTCTCAATAATATTTTTTTCTGAATAGTAACTATTATTTTTCAGTTGATCTATTGACTTTAAAATTTTTTAATTATGGGATTTTTTTGGTTCAGTAAACTTTTTTTTTTTCATATGTGTGAGCTTTCTCATTACTTTTTGTTGTTGCTGTTAGTTTTTTTCCCAATGAAATTCTATCTCTTTCATTCAATAAACTTTAAAGAGAGGCTTTTGTTTTGAATGTCCACCTTGAACATACATCTTCATTGCTTTTTAACATGTTTCCTTAATTGAATTGTAATTATTTTCTCTTCTTAATTATACTTTGAGTTCAGTAAGCCCTGATGCTTTCTGTTAGGATTCCTTTCTCAGTGGCAAGGTGAATGACAAATAGAAGAGTAGATTCTTCTCTAGGAAGCAGGTAGAGAAAAAGCTGCTGGATATTTACTGTATTGCTGATGCACGGTAGGAATCTCCCATCCCAAGCTTTCCTTGTGCATGTCAAACGTTCTCCTCCAAGCAGTGAGACTATAGGGAATCAGCTAACAAGAGCAGTTACCTAGGAGTTCACTGAAGACAGCAAGATATTATAGACCCTCACTAGATAACACTCAACCAACCAATGCACATTCCATCTCTGATGGAATTTACTGGCTTCCTACAGAGCCTCTCAGGAAATCTTGAGATCCTTATTATTTTCCTTGAGTCTAGAAGAAAAGCACAATTTCTCATCTGCTGTAGACCCTATTCTTTCACTCCATATAGAGAAAAGTGAAGTACCATGTCTGTTCTTTCTCATGAAGATATTGAGGTCAAATAAATGTTCTAGGCTCTGCCAAATTTTATCACCTATCAAAGATTTTGGGAAGAAGAAAGGATACATATGGCAGTAAATAAAATTTACTATATGTCCAGGCATTTCTATAAAGATTTTTTTCTGTGTTTTGTTTTGTTTTGTATTCAAACATTAATTTCAACGTATACATGTATACACACTAAGAGACAGATTTATAAATTTACAGGAGACATTTCAAAAAGGTTTACAATAGCATTTTTGTTTACCAAATTAGCTATTTATTAACTTCAAGTGTGCCACTAGATACTTAAAAATAAGCTGGATTAATGCAGTAGTGACTCATATAAATATTATATACTTTACTCTGTGCAGTTTCTCAACCTTGATCATTTTAGCATGTGGGTGGGGCTTAATAATGTTGTTGTTGGAAACTCTGCTCTATACTGTGGGATGTTTAATGGCATCTCTGACCTTACTCACTGGATGCTAGTAGCACCCACTCCCCAGTTGTGACAACCAAAAAATGTCTCAAGACATTGCCTAATTTCCCCTGAGAAAAATATTGGCCCTAGTTAAGAACGACTTCTCTAGTATTTTTCCTCTTGGATAACATTCTTTACAGTGACAAGAAAGAAGTTATACACTCATAGATTTTATAGGGGAAAAATGGCAATTTTAAATTTTAAAAAATCCAATTGTTAACCTGCCATTGCCAATTCTTATCTCAGACTGCCTTAATGATCATTCTTTAGTGGAAATATCATTTCTGAGAGCTTTTAATTCATGATCCCTACAGGATCATTTATAAATCTCTCTGTCCCAAGCCACATCAATCTTGTCTTCTGTTCAATTTCTTGAAATAATATCTGTAATTCATCATGAGAATAATTGCATTCATCCTAGTTCTAGTCTTTCCTCCAGCTGGGATTGAGATGTCTAAGATTCTCTAATTGGTGGGGCTTCCAACAATAGTTAGACACACTATCCAGGCAAGAAGTCTAGTAGAAAACTTACTCTATAATATTTAATAAGTCACTGGATCTGAGAAGCTGAAAATCTACTGAAATGTACGCAAAGAAAAACAAAGACTAAGGTCTATAATCCAGTTTTCCTTGAAACTCTTACTTTGGCATTGATATTTTCTTTGTTGAATAGTAACTTGCAACCTTCACTTGGCTCTCTAAGCCTGGCACATAGCCATATGCCTTTGTTCACTACTGACAAAGTGATTTTCATATCTAAGAAAGGCATTATCAAAGTAGTCACATTTTTGGCACAAATATGCTGAATTTTTACTTCTAGAGTTTGCATTAAGATAGATTGTGCTTTGAGTAGTACCTGGAACTTCATAAAATATATAAGTGAAACATCATCATTAAATCTTTCAACTTTTTAATTCTATGTCAATCCCTAGCCTTGTATAAGTTAGCCATTTATCAAAGTTACATAGTGTAAACATAGGCATAAACATCTCTTGAGTTTTGGGAGTGCCACATATATACACAAACAGCTTTCTAATTCAGAATGGGCCCTCTCCTCTCTTTGACATATTGTAACAGTTCTCTCTGTAGATTTCTAGCACTTGAATATTACCTTTGCAAGGTAGTTTCACATATTGTTTTATGGTGTGATACCTAAGCTCACCTCTGAATGTTCCTACACTTCATATAGGGGAAAGTTCTCTGATTTTGCACTAGGAATTATGATATATCTCAAATTCCAAATAAAATATTGAAAATAAAACTAATACTCATAATATCCTAACATTTCACAAATTCTTATTTTTTGATAAGAGGAATTACTGCACTGCTGCTCTTAATATTTCTACTTATTTTTACAATAGCCCTAGTATTACAGTTCTCTTGAGTAATAAATCCCCCTCAAAATCTTTATATCCAATGCCACACATAGTATATTTCAAGCTGTGAGCTTTAGTTGTCAAACCCTTGAAAGTAACTTCAGGTCTAAAGTAAGAAAAGCATGTATAATCTCCTTCCATTGCTGGAAAACCAAACATAAAGTTTTGAAGGAGAAAAAACAAAAACTATGTTGCTTGTCAGCTACAAGCACTTAGTGTCCAAAATAATGCATGTGCACTACAATTAGTTCATGTTGCTAATACATATTAAATTATTTTATAATATTTTAACTATATGGTACTTTTTTATTTAAGCAAAGACTTTACAATTAGAAACTGTTGGCAGGTAGAACTGGTTTTCATTCATGCCTAGTTAAGGCAGAAATGTCTGATTTTCTCTAATGAAGCTAAATAGTGTCTACTGCCCTAGGATCTACAGTTTCAGTTCTGGGTCCCTCACATATTAGTTATATTATTGTTAAATTGTTTATTTTATCCAGGCTTTAGTTTTCCTATTCATGAAAGAAGGATTATATTTGAAATCTTCTTAAGTTTGTTGTGAAGATTAGATTAGATAATGTATGTCAGTACATTTGAATAATGTCAACATATTTGCATAATGAGCAAAATTCAAAGTGTTTACTACATTAGCTGCTAATAGCATTTCAATATATCTCATCATTCAACTCTAGTATGAATAGAGGTTCCTCCTGAGGACAAATGCATAAGACTGCTTATGATCATACCACTTCACACTGCCTACACACCTGCCCCAAGACAGATTATAGGAATAGATTCATGGACCACTTAAAGATAAATGTACACTACTAGATATATTCATTTAGGAGGTTGATAGTCCAGACACTGTATTTTTATCAATTTACTACAGAGTCCCGAATTGTCAAATAAAGTAATCCTGGAACAGCATATACCTAGCTTTAGAACCAAATGCAGCCCAACTACCTTCATTCTCCAGGGCAGCTAGAGAGGAATGGTTCTCTGTGTGAACTCAAGGATTTATTTCCCTAGTACTATACATTTTAGCAACTCCCAGGAAGTTTCATGAAGTACCCCTGATTAGATGTAGTTAGAGGAAAGAAGCTTCCTCTTTTAATCCTCAAGTAATCAGCTCGGTAACGGTATAGGGTGAAGTAATTGTACCCTTTTCAATATCCTCACACTGCAATTCTGGCCCACGAATGAGTTTCTTGTCATACCCAAGACTTACAGGGAGCTCTCTTTTCCACCTTCTATTCTTCCTTCCCCGTTGGATGACCTTGTTAATATTAATGGCGAAAGCCTTACTGGGCCTTATTTCACTAATAGTCAAGAACCCTATCAACAGGTAAAATGGCAGTGAGGCTCACATATAGTGTATCATTTTACTATCTTTGATTTCTCTACTTCCATGGGACAAAGCACACCCACCATGGCTTGTTTTGCCAGTTTTGGATAGGCCAAGTCGTTTCTCTTTTTACCGAAGTAAGTTAAGTGATGTAGTCACCAAGGCAGCTCACTAGCCTTGGAGTATGCCCAATAGGATCAGTCTTACCTCATGGTATATAGGGGGACCTGAGCAGATGAATCCAAATTTTCATTTTAAAGTAAAAATTGGAGAGATAGCATTTTAATATCAAATAAAAGTCATGTTTTCCAAACTAGCTTTGATTATACTATTCCTTTGTACTGGGGAATCCAAGCTTACACATTTTTTTTTCCTTTTATTAATCCCCCTTTTTCTGCATCACATATTTATTAATACAACAATATTTTCCCATTTAGCGATTTTCTTTGAGTGCATATCCTGTATTGGAAGAACCCAAAGTAGAGGAGAGTTAAGGAGCACCTCAAATTTACTATAGAACGATAATACTCTGATATCTGCATTAATGGCAGTGATGTAAAGATTTTTCTTCTAGAGAGAGCAGGAGCAAGCAGAGTCTCAACTCAATTGCCAAAGTTTTAGCAGGCTGTGTTAGCAACACATAAGTTCATTAACAACCCATAAGCCATATATAGCAGGCAAAAAAAAAAATGTCTTGAATTAGGATTTTCTGTTTGCAAAACTCTGCTTCAAGAGTACAGCTAGATTCAGGTCACCCTGCAGGAAGAGTCCATGGTGGACAGATTTAAGAAATCCATGAGTTTATCAGAGAAATTGAGAGAAGGAATTAATGAAAATTGCCAGAAGTCTTCCTACTAGAATAGAATGTGAGCACTTAGAGAGTTTCTAATGACCTTATCCTGCATTCATGGTTTAGATATTTATATTCCTTAGAGTGTTGAAATTAAACTTAAAATACAACAATGACAAAAGGACATTTGTCCTAAAAATTATTTTATTGCCCATTTGTTTCACCCAACTTTATGAATGAGTGAGGAGAGGCAATATCACCCCTGCTAATATAAAGTCATTCATTCAAGAAGAGACATATCTAGAAGAATCTCACAATATAGTTTCCTTTTACCTTATGCCATATTGACCCGGAACAATTCCAAGTTGCTTTTTACTCCCAATATTTAAAATGCTAGAGGTCTGCTACATTTATAGCTGGACACAAGCCTTGAATTGTTAACCAGGTATCCCATTCTTATAATTTTCTCATTATACTGTAATTTGTTGTGCATTTGGGAAAATTGTCAGAAATACCACATTAAATAATACTAAACATGTCTCAATGAGGTGAATTATTATATACAGGATGATAGTAAAATATGTGCACATATGAATTTTTCCCAGCAATGAACTAAAAGTATATGGTAAAAAATGTGTGGTTTTATTTGCAAAAGTTGGTTGTTTGATTATTCAAATTTTGTACAGGAAAAATATAGCGACTGAGACTAAATATCTTTTGAGTCAGACAAACCTTCATTTAAATTCCACTCTGCTTTCTACTGAGTGTTTGACTCAGAAAATGTCTTAATCTTCTGAATTTTTTCTCTTTTATACATAATTTAAATAAGAGTTCACTGAATTACTTTCAGTGTAAAGAGAAGCTCTATGTAAAATATTGATCATTGTGCATTGTGAAGTATTCAATAAAAGTTGTATATTTTTATATATATATAAATATATATATTTGTGGTTGCACAAAGGTGACAACTAAGTTGTATAATTCAATTATCACTTTTTTAGAGATGACGACACACTATGTTGTCCATGCTGGAGCGCAGTAACTATTCATAGACAAAATCATAGAGCAATCTAGCCTGGAACTCTTGAGCTCAAGTCATCCCCCTGCGTCATCCCACTGAGTAGCAGGTATTACAGGCACACGCCATAGCATCAAAGAATCATGTCTTTATTTCTAAAATATGTCAAGCCCTGTGGAAACTTCAGGGATTAGAAGATAAACGAACATATTGTTTACAAGCTGTGGGAGAGATACGCATTAGGCAAATAATCATATTAGTCAATGTGCAATTATGGTTGCAATTAGTGATAAGAAAGAAATACATCAGGAGTTTTTATACTAAAACTAATAAAATTAAATTAATTTTTAAAATAGACATATTGCTAAAATATGTCTCGAGTATTTTAATATTTTCCTAAGAGCATAAGAAGTGAATAACATGTTTATAACAAGGTGCTAATATGATCAGTTATTTGTTTCAAAAGTTACCTTTAATCACAGTCTGAGCAACAGTTGTTGGAAAGACAAGAATAGATTAGGTGAGGCTAAATGTCAAACAATTGCAATATTCTAACCTGAAGATTGTAGCAGAATGTGGTTGTGAAAACTAAGAGGAGTCAAAATATTTCAGAAAAATTTATGACATAAATTGACTAAATGTGGTAATAAATGAATAAGGATGATGAAGGACAGGAAATGTCAATGACATCCAGTTTTTTGACATGTGTAATGAGATGGATAGTGGTGCCATTTCAACATCATCAATAATAATTAATAATGATAATAATATATTTGGAAAAGTGCCTGTTAAAGGCTGAGCAATCACTTTTATTCATCCTATCAAGATTAAACGTCTTTCAGAAATGTAACTTATCATTAAAAATGTGTTGGAACATAGAGCAGTTGAATGTTGACGAGGTGAGGAAAATGTCATTGTTTTCAATATTTTCTGATTCCAGAAATTGCAAAGGTCAAAAAACTGTGGATAGTAGTTCTACTTCAAGATTTTGATGATCAAGATGTAGTTATAGGGATTAGATTTACTTCCCTTCTTAAAACAATTAAAAATGGCAGATTAGTGATCCCTGAGAAGTAAGAAACAAGCAAAATAAATTTTGTCAATATTCAAGCTTATAGGCTTGATAGGGTTTCCAGATGTGCTCCAGGGAAAATGAACCCAGGCAGAGTCAAATGGGCATCCTGAGTTGAAGAGGCAGACCTGAAAGTACAGAGACCAAGGTAGCTAAACTTTGGAGGAAAGAATACAGAAATGAGAAAAGAGGATATGGAGAAAATTTCAGAAATCTAAAGAGTCTCTCTTGAGTGTTCAGCTATCGATTAGTAAGTCTGTAAAGATAAGGAATCTAAGACTAAGGAAAGAAGCACACACACAAATTTGGGGT
The DNA here is from genome assembly GCF_037993035.2 of Macaca fascicularis. NCBI lineage: Eukaryota > Metazoa > Chordata > Mammalia > Primates > Cercopithecidae > Macaca > Macaca fascicularis. The sequence goes on along the minus strand of NC_088379.1, from coordinate 73,512,914 downwards.
AAAAGTATTCAGTAAGCATTCTGGACTGGGAATAATGCCTGTTTCCATCGGTTAGACTGGAAAACCTCATAATACAGTGGCAGGTGGTATTACATAGCAGGATACGAAAGAATACAACTGTTTCCAAGAAACAACATCCCAAAACAAAGCTCTAAATTTGTATAATCATTTTAAGTTACCCAGAACTGAACAAGGCAAAAAAATCACGAAGTCCAGTACACAAGAAAGACTTACAAACAGTAAAAATAAATGAGAAAATGCAACTCATAATAATAAAAGATGATCAATTAAAAACTACCCAGAAATGATAAAAATTTTCAAATTAGCAGATAATGACATTAAAGCTGTTATCATAACTCTATTTACATGCTCAAAATTTAAACAGAGACATAGAAGATATTAAACAATTAAATAAATTAAAATTCTAGCGATGAAATTAGAATGTGCAAGAGGAACAATTATCTGGGAGAGATTAATTACCTATTAGACATTACAGAAGATATGATTAGTAAACTTAAAGACATCACAATACAATTTTAAAAATAAAACAGAAATTAGAAACATGAATTTAAAATAAAAATAGAGGTCAGTAACCTGTGGTACAACTTTAAGTGCTCTGATATGTACGTAATAGAGGCTTGAAAGAAGAGGAAAAACAAGTAGAAATAGAAATATATATATATATATATATATATATATATATATATATGAAGAAATATTTACTGAAATTGTTGAAATTTTAAAATACATAAATCTGTATGTCCAAGGAGCTCAGCAGACTCTGGGCCCAAGGAACATATAAGTAATACACCAAGAAATACCATAATCAAATTGACAAATTAAATTAGTGTCACTAAATTAGTGACAATGAAAAAAATCTCAAAATCAATCAGATCAAAAAAGGAAAATATACAGATGACTGAAAATCAGTAGTCAAAAACAATGAAAGATATCAACTTAGCAAGATTTTTTTTTTTATTATACTTTGAGTTCTAGGGTACATGTGCATAACGTGCAGGTTTGTTACATATGTATACTTGTGCCATGTTGGTGTGCTGCAGCCATCAACTCGTCAGCACCCATCAACTCGTCATTTACATCAGGTATCTTTAAAGAACTGAAGGAAAATATATCAACTTAGAGGGCTATATTGATGAAAAATTCCTTAAGATACTGGGGATGAAAAAATATTTTTTCCAATCTTGCCAAAGATGCAATAATTTTCACTAGTAAGACCTAACTATATGCTTCTTAGAAGAAGTATTAAGAACAGTTTTTATTATTTAAACCTCTTTAAAAGATAATTGTCTTTTCAAACAAAAATTAATATATTTCAGGTTTATATCATGGGTAAAATTAAAATGTCTGAACATATTACAAAGGCAGGATGAAATAAAAGTATAGTATTATACAATACTTATACAATACATAAAATATATCACAACAATCAAATATAAGATGTTAATGTTACACCTATTATATGCATATATAAAATTATATATTATATAACAATTTCATTTATAAAATGTAATCTGTATGAAATCTTTAAAATAATAAATTATATCTTTAAGTGACATATCTCCTCTAAAGCAAACTCTAAAACAACATAATGAAAACTGATATCTACTAAACCAACAAGAGAAAAATAAAATTTAAAATATTTTCTTCAATTTTATTTTAATGCAAAATATGAGGACAAAGTAGAAAAAGAAAACAACAGATTGGATAAGTAAGAAACAAGTAAAACGTAGACGGTGTATTTAAAATGATATATAGATAACAAAAACCACATGATTATCTCAATAGATGCAGAAAAGTCCTTCGACAAAATTCCACAGCTGTTCATGCTAAAAACTCTCAATAAACTAGGTATTTATGGGTTGTATCTCAAAATAATAAGAGCTATTTATGACAAACCCACAGTCATAAATAGCTGAATGGGCAAAAACTGGAAGCATTCCCTCTGAAAACTGGCACAAGACAGGGATGCCCTCTCTCACCACTCCTGTTCAGCATAGTATTGGAAATTCTGGCGAGGGCAATCAGGCAAGAGAAAGAAATAAAGATGATTCAATTAGGAAAAGAGGAAGTCAAATCATCCCTGTTTGCAGATGATATGATTGTTAATGTTGTATATTTAGAAAACCCCACCATCTCAGCCCCAAATCTCCTTAGGCTGATAAGCAACTTCAGCAAAGTCTCAGCATACAAAATCAATGTGCAAAAATCGTAAGCATTCCTATACACCAATAACAGACAAACAGAGAGCCAAATTATGAGTGAACTCCCATTCACAATTGCTTCAAAGAGAATAAAATACCTAGGAATTCAACTTACAAGGGATGTGAAGGACTTCTTCAAGAAGAACTACAAACCACTGCTCGATGAAATAAAAGAAAACACAAACAAATGGAAGGACTTTCCATGTGCATGGATAGGAAGAATCACTATCATAAAAATGGCCATACTTCTCAAGGTAATTTATAGATTCAATGACATTCCCATTAAGCTACCAATGACTTTCTTCACAGAATTGGAAAAAACTACTTTAAAGTTCATAAGGAACCAAAAAAGAGCCCTCATTGCCAAGACAATACTAAGCCAAAAGAACAAAGCTGGAGGCATCATGCTACCTGGCTTCAAACTATATTCCAAGGCTACAGTAACCAAAACAGCATGGTACTGCTACCAAAACAGATATATAGACAAATAGAACATAACAGAGCCCTTGTAAATAATACTACACATCTACAACCACGTGATCTTTGACAAACCTGACAAAAACAAGAAATTGGGAAAGGATTCCCTATTTAATAAATGGTGCTGGGAAAACTGGCTAATCATATGTGGAAAGCTGAAACAGGATCCCTTCCTTACACCTCATACAAAAATTAATTCAAGATGAATTAAAGACTTAAATGTTAGACTTAAAACCATGAAAACCCTAGAAGAAAACCTGGACAATACCATTCAGGACATAGGCATGGGTAAGGACTTCATGACTAAAACATCAAAAGCAACGGCAACAAAAGCCAAAATTGATAAATGTGATCTAATTAAACTAAAGAGTTTCTGCACAGCAAAAGAAACTACCATCAGAGTGAACAGGTAACCGACAGAATGGGAGAAAATTTTTACAATCTACCCATCCAACAAAGGGCTAATATCCAGAATCTACAAAGACTTAAACAAATTTACAAGAAAAAAATCAAACAACCCCATCACAAAGTGGGTGAAGGATATGAACAGACACTTCTCAAAAGAAGACATTTATGCAGCCAACAGACACATGAAAAAATGCTCATCATCACTGGCTATCAGAGAAATGTAAATCAAAACCACAATGAGATACCATCTCACATCAGTTAGAATGGCCATCATTAAAAAGTCAGGAAGCAACAAGTGCTGGAGAGGATGTGGAAAAATAAGAACACTTTTACACTGTTGGTGGGACTGTAAACTAGTTCAACCATTATGGAAGAAAGTGTGGCGATTCCTCAAGGATCTAGAACCAGAAATACCATTTGGCCCAGCCATCCCATTACTGGGTATATACCCAAAGAATTATAAATCATGCTGCTATAAAGACATATGCACAAGTATGTTTATCAGGGCACTATTCACAATAGCAAAGACTTGGAACCAACCCAAATGTCCATCAATGATAGACTGGATTAAGTAAGTGTGGCACATAAGCACCATGGAATACTATGGAGCCCTAAAAAAGGATTAGATCATGTCCTTTGTAGGGACATGGATGAAGCTGGAAACCATCATTCTGAGCAAACTAACGCAAGGACAGAAAACCAAGCACTGCATGTTCTCACTCATAGTTGGGAATTGAACAATGAGAACATTTGGACACAGGATGGAGAACATCACACACCGGGGCCTGTCATAGGGTGTGGTGAAGGATAGCATTAGGAGACATATATAATGTAAACGATGAGTTGATGGGTGAAGCACACCAACATGGCACATGTATACATATGTAACAAACCTGCACGTTGTGCACATGTACCCTAGAACTTAAAGTATAATAAAATAAAATAAAATAAATAAATAAATAATGTAAAACATAAGTGGTCCAAACCAAAAGGCAGAAATATTTAGGCTGGATGAAAAAAAAAAAACAAGACCCAACTACATCCTACTAAAATGAAGAAATTTTAAATATAAAGGTACAAATAGGTTAAACATAAGAGAATGAAAGAAGATATATCATACTAATATGAGTCTAAAGAAAGCAGGGGCATCTATGTTAAAATAAGACAATGTTGATTTTATTTTACCTTTTAATTTTGTTTTGTTTTTGTTTTGTGGTTTGTTTTTGTTTTTCTAAGGCAGAATCTTTCTTTGTTGCCCAGGTTCGAGCACAGTGGCACAATAACAGCTCACTGGTTCTCCCAGACTCAAACAATCCTCCAACCTCAGTCTCCTGAGTAGCTGGTACTACAGGTGCACACTAACACACTCAATTAATTTTATTTCTTTATTTTCTTTCTTTTTCCTTCCTTCCTTCCTTCCTTCCTTCTTTCCTTCCTTCCTTCCTTCCTTCCTTCCTTCCTTCCTTCCTTCCTTCCTTCCTTCCTTCCATCATCAATTTAATACAGAAAAATCCATTTGGAAAAATCCATATTTGATTATTTTTCACAGATTTTGCTATTGGATATCACTTCAAAATTAACTGCAATCCATGCTGCATTTCATATGAAAAATTAACAATGTGATAATTGACATAAATGTAAAATCTAAAACTATAATTGTTTTAGAAAAATTATAGGAGAAACTTTTTGTGACTTTGAGTTAGAAAAAGAATTCTGTGATTTAACACAAGAATCATAATACATAGATTAATTTGTCCTCCTAAAAATTTTAAATGTCTGCTTTTCTGAAGTGATGGTTAAAATCATGAAAGACAAGCCATAGACAGGGAGAAAGTATTTACTAAGCATATAACTGATTGAGTCACCAAAATACATAAAATAATTTCAAAAGTAAATTTTTAAAAACAACAATATAAAAATCAACGAAAGTAGCCAGGTGTGGTGGCTCACGCCTGTAATCCCAGCACTTTGTGAGGCTGAGGCAGGTGGATCACTTAAGGTCAGGAGTTGGAGACCAGTCTGGTAAACATGATGAAACCCCATATCTACTAAAAATACAAACATTAGTCAAGCATGGTGGCATGCTCCTGTAATCCCAGCTACTCAGAAGCCTGAGGCAGAAGAATCACTTGAACCTGGGAGGTGGAGGTTGCCGTGAGCCAAGATCATGCCATTGCACTCTAGCCTGGGTGGCAGGGAGAGACTCTATGTCCAAAAAAAAAAAAAAGAAAAAAAGAAAAAGAAAAGGAAGAAGAAAAGTTGACAAACGTTTTGAGCAGATGATTTACCAAAGAAGATATATTAAAATACTTATAATCATTCATTAGTTATTAGAGAACTATAAATTAAAACCACAGTGATATACCACACTATCCATGTTTTAGAGTGGCTAAGCTAAAAAATGCCAATTATACGAAATGCTGGCAGATCTGTTTGTATTGGCCGAAACTGAAAACAACCTGATTATCCACGAACAGGTGAAAGGAAAACCAATGTGGGATATCCTTGCAATAGGAAACTATGCAGAAGTAGAAGAGAATGACCTCTTTACACATGCTACAACATAGATGAATTTTAAAATAATTCTACTGATTAAAGAAACTAGGCCAAACAAAAAAAAAAAAAAAAAAGAAAAGCACACATTCTGCAAGTCACTTTAAATATATTTCTAAAATGTGAAATCTAATCTCTAGTGAGAGAAAGCAGATGAGCGATTGCTTAGGGATATGATGAACAGAGAACAACAAGCAAGAGGTATTACAAGGGCATAAAGAAAATTTAGGGTAATGGACATGATAATTATGTTGATTTTGTTGATAGGTTTTCATGCATATGTATGTCAAAAATTATCAAACTTTACACTTTATATATGTGCACTTTATTGCCTGACAAAAAGGCTCTTAAATTTAAGAAACTCTATTTATTTATCAAGAGACATCACAAAGTCAATAAAAAGATGAACGGAAAAAACAACAAAAAGCTATGGACCTTTTTAATTAGCACATTCATCATTAACCTAAAAGGTTTCAGCTGGAGGTGCAGAGGTGCATTGTGTCCCACGAGTAAATGGCTCAATCAGCTCTGCGGACTTCTAACCATGTCGTTTTAAGGATTGTCATAAACACCAGTGTTTAATAATGAGCAACTAGAGAAAATAATGATAAAAAACGAAATGTCCAGATAGACACGATAATCTCATTAACATTTTCTTTTGTGTTCTCACTCCAGAGAATTTATGCTGAAGGTTTAAACCTGTATGTGATGTTCAGAGCTAAAGAAATATTACAATCATGTGTTTGACAGATGTTGGTCCACCCAGAAGACACATGATGCCTTTTATTTCTGTCAATATCATATGCCATTTTAAATTAAAATGTTTATTTAAAGTATAAAAATATAATCTCCTATTAGGAATCATGTAATTTGTAATTAGCAGTTAGAATAACAGTTATTATGTGGATTAAACAGGTATTAAGGATTTAAATTATCGTGAATATATCTCAAATGCTACCTTGATCACATCAGTGAGAATAACCAAGTTATGCACAACAAAGTAGAACAGAAAAAATTTTAGCTCTTTTTTAAGGATATTTATCATTAAGAGGTACATCATATGCTACCTAATCATTCTCATATATTTTTATTTTATAATTTTGATACTATACACAGTTATAGTAATAGAAATAAAAATATTTCAGCCAAACAAATAGCAGGATAAGACTATGGATGTGTACATTATCTCGCCAATATTTATATGGAAGATTTTCTCTGTAGGCCTTGAATTTACATGATAAATATTCAAACTCTGGACTGAGTATACGTCTAGAAAACATATTATAAAAGTCCAAGGCACTTTCTTTTATCTGACAAGTTATGTTAGGTTTCCCCACTGCCCTAATTATCCCTTTCCTTTGAATCACAACAGGTCTTATGTAGCAATGTAAGAAAATAGCCAAAGGTTCTTGACCCCTCTTCTGAAACTAATCAGCGAAGTCCCTCCAAAAGCAAGAGCATTTCAATAGCCATCTTTAATCTTTCATGAGGCTTCTGACCTTCAGTTATGTCTGGATAGCTGCTTCTAGATGGCGTGGTTCTTTAAAGCAATCGTTTTAGGAAACTTTGTCTATGTACCTATCAACTGCCTTTTTACACACCAGAAAACCCAAACATGATCTCAGAATTTCATTCTACGAGAGGAAAAGAATCCTCAAAGAAAGCAATAATTTCAATATCAAAAACCACAATTACTTTTGCACTAACCTAATAGCAGAATGGGACAGAGTTATGACAGGGTTGAAAAATGACTGAAAAATAACAGAAATGTGAGAAAACACAGTAATAAACAAAGCAAGGACGAGGGGAGAAGATGAGAAAAGATTGCTTCAAGGAAGAATTCAGGGAAACAGTGGGGGGGAAAAAAAAAAAAAAGAAAACCTTTAAGTCTAAAACTGAAGAATGCCAAGAAAACTTGTATTGGGGTTACACGACAAAAATCAATGAACAACCAGATTGAAAACAGCAATTTATAAACTACACAGTTGTTTGTCTGTGATAATGAACTTTATCTACTTCTTAGAAACGTTTAAATCAGTTGCTATTTTAATATTTAAACATTATTTATCAAATTAATTTTTAAGACACAAAAATGTACTTCTTGTGAAAGACAAAAATAAATAAATAAATAAATAACATTCATAGAACAAGTCTTCTTATTTTAATTCAGGAATACTGATAAAAAGTCAAATAGACTCCTAACACCCACATGTCTATTATTTTACACTTATTACTTGAAACATTATATTTTAAAAACTAATGTAAAATTATACATAATAAACTATATGTGTAATTTTAGTATTTTGGAGGTTATATAACATAATTTACATATTTAAAATAATGTAAAGCATTAATATAAGTTGGGGAAAGTCAGATTTATTTTATTGTCATTTACCCAGAATGTTAAAAGCCAGTTTGCATAGAATAATGTTGAACACAAATATAATGTGATTTAAACACCAGGTAAAAGAAAACACTGTACGTTGCCTTGAATACTTATTTAGGCATCACATGGCAGCACTGCAAATGGGAATTTTTTCAGTCTTTTTTTTATTTGAAAATTTAAGAATAATGTTATTTATATTCTGAATATTTTAAATCAAACTCTCCTCTCTACTTTTGCTTCCTTAAGAAATTCTCCATCCCAGCCATTGCCACAGTTTTAACACAGTCATCATTCTCACCCCTCTGACCTAAAGATCTTTTTAATCTGCCTCCACACTCATTGTTGTCAATTCTCTCTTCTACATTGCATGATAACAGATTATTCTGTATTGCATATATGATAGACATTTCCTTATGTTAAATGTTTTAATAAATGTCCATATTTATAAAAATAAATTCCAAGTTCATCCTGTACATGACTTAATGATCTCAGTCTTACATACTTTATCCAGCCTCAAGTGTATCATCCCATCCTTGATTTTGTTTGAGCATTTCAAAAACTATGGATTCCACCTGATCCAAAATAGCTATTTGAGACTTTTTCTTATCTGAAAACTTAGAATCACACTGTTGGCCCAAAAAACTTAGTTGGTTACAAGTGATCTTTCTCTTAAAGAGTTCATTAACACATTAACAAATGACATATAGAAAAAAAAAAAACTCAATGTTGTGTGTTGGGACAAAGCATAGTAAAATTTAAATACAAATTCAATCACTTGTATAAGTATATATTGTGAAAATATGAAAGGTCAGGCACAAGTGAGTCTTCAGGATTTCAAGACCAAGAAAGAGTTCATAAAGAACTCAGTCTCTAAAGAAAGAAAAGTTGGACTTTGCAGTCAGATAAAAAGCCACCACATGTGAAAACTCAGGGTTTAGCTCCTCATTTTCAACTTCAGAAATGGTTTTATAGTTGTTTGTTTGCTTCATGATACTTTGCCTTTGTTGTTGAACGTGTTAATGAAATTGAGAAGAATTAAGGATTTGCCAGTGACAGTAAAGGCAGCCTTCTCAGCCCTCGCAGGGGTCAGAATGGGGACAGAAAGGACAGCAGCTTATAGTTCAAGGTAAGGGCAGCAGGGAGGCAATAGGTGCCTCAAAACAGACCTAAAAGTATCTAGTTAAGTGCAAAGTGAAAAGACAGAAGTAGGCTGCAGCATGGATTAAACCAAGAGTGAATTTGAAAACGAAGAAGGAGGAGGAGGAGGAGGTGGTGGAGGAGGAGGAGGAAGAGGAGGGGAAGGAGGAAGAAAAGGAAACTGCTTAAATGAAATATTGTGGAGACAGTTGACATTGAAAGTGGTGCGTAAGTCAACCCTGAGTTCTCCTTGAGGGAAAAAAAAAAAAAAAAAAAAAACATTTTTTCTGAAAACAAAAACAAAACCCTCTTTCTGCATTCTTGATTTCACATGAAATTACCTGAAAAATTTTGCAGGCACGGCTTGTCTCTACGGGTATTACAGCTATCTAAAGTAGGTCACTTTGAAATAATTCTTTATAAACGTCTTGTTCATTCAGAAATCACTATGATAAAAATAATATAACTCATAAGTAGAAGGATGCCAACTGTTCATGAAAGGTAATTTTTACCTGCTTGTGTGCATGAGCATATGAACAAACTCTCTGAATTGACAGGAGATTGCGAAGAAACAGAGAAATGGTGTTCCATTTGCTGACTTCTGATGTGTGTTGTTTATAGTACATATAAGGGGTAAGAAAAGAAGTTTCACAACTTCATGAAATTTCATACATGGAATTTCACAGTCAGGAGAATGATGAGGGAAGCAGATGGCATAATCATTTATTAAAAAATCAGCCACTTTCTCATATATTTGATAGCTCTTTCTTCATTCTTTGGGATTTGCATTTTAAATGATTAAGGATACAGTAAGACAGCATGAAACCTCATTAACAAAGATATATCTTCGGGCCTCTACCTGAAGGGAAAGTGGTGATTTTTCCACCTCATAGCCCTCAGTTTAAATACCTGCTGATTTGTTTTATCTCTGCTTACTTCAAAGTATTTCAGCCACGTTAATGCGGCTTTTAGCTATAGAAACCAACAGAATACAAAATCAAGCTTTTAGCTATATCCTAAAACAAACCAGAACATTTTTCATTTAGGAAGTTTCTATTGTCTGTGGCAATATGTAATATATGAGGTTAACCAAGTGCTTCCCTTGATGCTAACGTAAGAGGGGATAAAAAAATCTCTATGATTTTTGAAGTTAATTATGAGAACTACATAGCAGATTTGCTTTTAAACAGATGTGGTGTCTTTAACTACTGCTTTGACGTAAGATACTAGAGCAATAGTGGTGGTAGAGAGTATATATTCTCACTGTACATATAACAAGCAATGTAATAATTAAGGTTTAATCAGAGCATTCTCCTGCGGCTTTCCCAACAACTGTTGAGGCAATAATGACATTATAGATTAGATAGCAAATTGCAACAGAGTTAGGCAATAGCATCATAAAAAGCAATATTGATGTATAAAAGAATTAGGTAAACTTAGTCAATGAAGCATAACACCTTATTCATATTAACCTCCAGGAGGGCCCTCACAGTCCCAGGCATTGATCCAATGATTTGCTTGCGTAAGTATTTTCCACCTTCTATGCATCACTTATTTCTTCTCTCTAATACCCACTCTGTTCTGTAGAAATGCTTTCTGTTCTCTCTTTTACAAGGTAAATACTGAGAAAAAGAAGTGGGAGGCTATTTTCAGCAAAAGACAGTATTAAAGCAGTTAAAGCTGCATGCACATAAAAAGCATTAGAATCTGTGGACTGTTTTTATACTTGACTCAGTCCTAAAACGTTAATTAAAGCATGGCAATCCTACCAACTTCACAGAATAGTGGAAGTCCCAGGAGCATAAGTTCTTTTAGTTGCTAATTAGGATCAAGGAGAATACTGGTGTGTGCTTTTGTGGTGCACACTTGTGTTGGTGTTTGTACATGTGTTTTCTTTTGATGGTTTACTCTACTTTGTATTATAATGGTGATTACATTCCAATAAAAGTTTTCAACCCTACTTCCATGATAAAAATATACATATTTTATAAGCAATAGTGAGCATTGAAGTCTGTGAGGATAATAATAATTGTCATTCTCAGAAGAAAAAGAGTAATCTGGATGAATGTGGGAATATGAGAGCAGAGGACTTAAGTGACCTCTACAGATTCCACTGAGAAGTTTTCTATCCCAATTCCTGTAAAAATATAAAGAATGATTACTGTGTGTCTCAATACTCTACCCTGTGAGATGATAAATAAGCCTTCAGTAGTTCCAGGAAAGTGATAGAGGGTATTAAGTCAGAGGCTCACTTGGAGACACATTGACACTTAAGATACAAAGCAATACAATAAAACATACAAAAAAATGTTCAAAAATGTTTCCTTAATATATGAATTTTCTCTAATTCTTCTGTGGCTAGTAACAATTGTACCCACAGGTTGAAAAAGAGAAAAATGAGCCAACCCTATTATGTTAAAATACCAAAAATAATCTACCATAAACTTTTTAAAATGTACTTTATCTGTTAAAAATAAAAATAACTGGCTATTCAAGTGGGTCAACATCTGAATAAAATATAATTATTGTAATAAAAATATGTTCATTCTTAAAAGCAAATTTTTATAAACATTCCACGTGCTTGTTGACATGGTTTGGCTGTATCCTCACCCGAATCTCATCTTGAACTGTAACTCTCACAATTCCCACATGTCCTGGTAGGAACCCAGTGGGAGGTGATTGAATTGTGAGGGCAGATCTTTCCTGCACTGTTCTTGTGATAGTAAATCAGTCTCACGAGATCTTATGGTTTCAAAACAGGGGAGTTTCCCTGCACAAGCTCTCTTCTCTGCCATCATGTGAGACATGGCTTTCACCTTCTGCTGTGATTGGGAGGCCTCCCCAGCCACATGAAACTGTAAGTCCATTAAACCCCTTTCTATTGTGAATTGCCCAGTCTCAGGTACATCATTATCAGCAGTGTGAAAATGGACTAATACAGTAAACTGGTACCAGTAGAGTGAGGTGCTGCTGAAAAGATACCTGAAAACTTTGGGAGGCCAAAGTGGGCAGATCACGAGATCAGAGAAGATCAAGACCATCCTGGCTAACATGGTGAAATCCCAACTTGACTAAAAGTACAAAAAAATTACTCGGGCGTGGTGGCACGCACCTATAGTCCCAGCTACTCGGGAGTCTGAAGCAGGAGAATCTCTTGAACCCAGGAGGTGGAGGTTGCAGTGAGGTGAGATCACACCACTGCACTCCAGCCTGGTGACAGAGTGAGACTCCATTTCAAAAAAAAAAAAAAAAAAAAAAAGGCAGAAAATGTGGAAGCAACTTTGGAACTGGGTAACAAGCAAAGGTTGGAAAAGTTTGGAGGACTCAGAAAAGACAGGAAAATGTGGGAAAGTTTGTATCTCCCTAAAAACTTGTTGAATGGCTTTGGCCACATGCTGATACTGATATAGACAATGAAATCCAGGCTGAGGTGGTCTCAGATGGAGATGAGGAACTTGTTGGGAAGTGGAGCAAAGGTGACTCTTGTTATGTTTTAGCAAAGAGGCTGATGCCATTTTGACGCTGCCCTAAACATTGTGGAATTTTGAACTTGAAAGAGATAATTTAGAGTATCTGGCAGAAGAAATTTCTAAGCAGCAAAGCATTCAAGAGGTGACTCGGAGGTTGTTAAAATCATTCAGTTTTAAAAAGGAAATACAGCATAAATGTTTGGAAAGTTTACAGTCTGACAATGTAATAGAAAAGAAAATCCATTTCTCTGAGGAGAAATTCAGGCTGGCTGTAGAAATTTTCAGAAGTAACGAGGAGACAATGTTAATCCCCAAAACAATGGAGGAAATGTCTCCAGAGCATGTTAGAGGTCTTTATGTCCGCCGCTCCCACCACAGGCCAGGAGGCCTAGAAGGAAAAAGTTTTTTCCTGGACTGGACCCAGAATCCCCCTGCTGTGTGCAGCTTAGGGACCTGGTGCCCTGCATCCCAGCCACTCCAGCCAAAAGGGGCCAACATAGAGCTCAGGCCATGGCTTCAGACAGTGCAAGCTTTCAAGTTTCGGCAGCTTCCACATAGTGTTGAGCCTGCAAGCCACAGAAGTCAAGAATTGAGGCTTGGGAACCTCTGCCTAGATTTTAGAGGACATATGGAAATGCCTGGATGGCCAGACAAAAGTTTGCTGCGGGGGCAGGACCTCATGGAGAACCTCTGCTAAGAAACTATAGAAGGGAAATGTGGGGCCAGAGCCCCTACACAGAGTCCCTATTGGAACACTGCCTAGTGGAGCTGTGAGAAGAGGGCCACCGTTCTCCAGACCCCAGAATGGTAGATTCACCAACAGCTTGCAGCATGCACTGGAAAAGCCACAGACACTCAACACCAGTGTGTGATAGCAGCCAGGAGGGAGGCTGTACTCTGCAAAGCCACAGGGGCAGATATGCCCAAGACCATGTGAACCTATCTCTCGCATCCGCATGACCTGGATGTGAGACATGGAGTCAAAAGAGATCATTTTGGATCTTTAGGATTTGACTCCCCCTCTGGATTTCAGACTTGCATGGATCCTGTAGCCCCTTTGTATTGGCCAATTTCTCACATTTAGAATGGCTGTATTTACCCAATTCCTGTATCCCCATTGTATCTAGGAAGTAACTAACTTGCTTTTGATTTTACAGGTTCACAGGCAGAGGGACTTGCCTTGTCTCAGATGAGACATTGGAAGGTGGACTTTTGAGTTAATGCTGAAATGAGTTAAGACTTTGGGGGACTGTTGGGAAGGCACGATTAATTTAGAAATGTGAGAACATGAGATATGGGAGGAGTCAGGGGCAGAATTATATGGCTTGGCTTTGTCCCCACCCAAATCTCATCTTGAATTGTAATTCTCACAATTCCCACGTGTCATGGAAGGAATCTGGTAAGAGGTGATTGAATTATGGGAGCAGTTGTTTCCTGCGCTGTTCTCGTGACAATGAATGAGTCTCACAAGATCTGATGGTTTTTTAAAAAAGGGAAGTTTCCTTGCACAATCTCTCTTCTCTTGTCTGCCGTCATGTGAGACGGGCCTTTCAACTTCTGCCATGATTGTGAGGTCTCCCCAGCCATGTGGAACTGTAAGTCCAATAGACCTCTTTCTTTTGTAAATTGTTTAGTCTTAGGTATATCTTTATCTGCAGTGTGAAAACAAACTAATACACATGTATTAAATAATAGCATTGAATATTTGAAAGAAAACATTAATTCAAGAGAAAAATATAAGCATTTAATTGTGTTTTTTATTAATCATGGAAATCAGTTTCATAGTACAAAACATTTTTCATAATCTTTTCATAAGTCGCTTTGTTGCCAATCAATCCAGGGGTTTTCATAGAAAACATCACAATAAACAGAGATAGTGCTGGCTTTATTTCTAACACTCTCTCTTAATAGTGGATTATACTAGAACAAAATCACCTACTTGCCTTCTGTCATTGGCAAAAGACATATCCTCAAATTTGTTGTCCTACTAAAAGAAAATCTGATTTTTATCGAAATATAGATGAACAGGTTACATGAAACTTCCTTTCTGGTCAAAATTTTTATATTGTTTGATCAAATGGATAGAATTAAATGTATATTTATCTTAGTCTCTGTCTCTGCCTCTCCCCCTCTCTCATCTTTCACGTTCATGCTCTATCTGCAGGACAGACACAGTAAAAGTCACCAGCCCCCATTTATTTTTTTTAATAATTACTTGTCCTTGAAATTTTTCTTATAGGTGTTTTATCCTCTAGATCTTTCACCTCCAGATGTTAATGTTTGCTGGAGTCCAAAAGTGCATGATCCTGAAAAAATTTTTTAAATAATAATGCACAGAGACAAGAAGATTCAAGGTCGCTTCAAAGTTATATCTCATGAACTATTTAAGTAGTTAAAAATAAGAAAATATACCTGAATTAACTAGGAGAACCGAGGAAATTACATAAGTAATTTAATAACATTATCTGACTAATTTAGATATATGAAATTAAAGTATCTTTCCATAAACAGGATCCTCACATCTCCACTTCAACATATTTATTTTCTTTTTTCTCTCTTCTTCACTTCTGAAATAGAGAACATGTTAGAGGGAACAAGTAGAGTGCATTTAGTGCAGGAAAAATATTAATTGCTTGAAAATGCAAAGTGAGGAAAGAAATCAATTGTGAGTAAACAGCACGGAATGAAACCTCTTGACCTTGTCAGATGCTTTATGGGAGAGACCCTTCAATCAGAAATGTGCTGATGCTAAATTATCACAGGATTTGATCTATCTTTTAATAATTGAAAACTCCCACTCCTGGAAGAGAACCAGTTCTCTTAACAGCCACTCATTTTTCAGAGTGGAAATTTAGTACCTGAAACGATTGCAGATTTATCCACTAAGATTTGTATTTATATTATATGGCACATCATATTCAATATTAGGCTCTGATTGTAAATAGCCACATTGTCTTTTGAGATGCACTATTCTGTGATGTTATTACAATTCTTTAAAATGCTGAATATAATTTAATATCTTTAGTATCATTCATTTAAATACCAAACCATAAGCAAAGATAAATGCCATTATCTACAACATCAGTTGCTTATATGTTGCATAAAAAGAAGATGCTAACTTTGAATTCATCAGGTATTTTTGTACAGACATAGAATAAAGAGAAGAATAATTAAAATTGTTATTCAAAACTTTCAATTTATTTTATATGTACAATATACTTGTGTTTTAAAAACTGGTACATTACTGTAAGAAAATTTATCAATGTTAATCAAAATTATAAATGCACATTCATGTGGTCCAGCAATTCCATGTCTAGGAAGTTATCTTCTAGATATAGTCACATATGGACATGTGTCTGAACAAAGTTACCCATTGCAGCATTATTTTTTAAAAACATATTATTTTATTGTGGTAAAATACACAACGTTTACACCTTAACCATTCTAATGTAGTGCAGTGATATTAAATATATTCATCATGTTGTGCAACCATCACCATCATCCATTCCCATAATTCTTTTCATCCTGTAAAACTGAAACTCTGTTCCCACTAAATAATAACTTCTCTTTCTTCTTTCCTTCCAGCCTCTGGCAACTACTATTCTACTTTCTGTCTCTACGATTTAGCCTAATCTATCTACTTCATATAAGCAGAATCATACAGTATTTGTCTTTTTCTGATTGGCTTATTTCACTTAATGTTCTGAAGGTTCATTCACATAATAGCATGCGTCATAATTTTCTTCTTTGAAAGTTTGAATAGTAGCCCATTGTATGTATGTTTCCTGTTTTGTTTATCCATTCTCTGTCAGTGGACAATTGAATTGCTTCCACATTTTAGCCCTTGCTACTACTGTGAACATGGGTATACAAATATCTCTCCAAGATCCTGCTTTTAATTATTTTAAGTACATACACAAAAGTGAGATTGTTGAATTATATGATAATGCAGCTTTTAATTTCTTGAGGACCTCCATACTGTTGTTATCCACAGTAGCAGCTGTATCATCTTACATTTTCCCACCAACAGTGCATGAATGTTCTAGTTGCTCCATATCTTTGCCAATACTTGTTATTTTTGAGGTTTTATTTTTATTGTTTTCACACGCTCCTACTAGATGTGAGGTAGTAGTTTTGATTTGCATTTTCCTAGTGATTAGTGAAATTGAACATCTTTTCATGAACTTATTGGCTTTTTGTATATCTTCTTTGGAGAAATGTTAAAATCTTTGGGTCATTTTTGAATTGGGTTGTTTGGTTTATTTTGTTATCCTCTTGAGGACTTCTCCACATATTCTGGATATTAAACAGATATATTATTTACAGATACTTCCTCTCATTCTTTGGGTTGCTCTTTACTCTATTGATAATGTCCGTATACACACACTTTTAAAAAAACTTTTCATGGAGTCATGTTTGTCAATTTTTCCTTTTGTTAAATGTGCCTTTAGTGTTATATCAACGAAGTAACTGGCAAATCCAATTGCATGAAGCTCCTTCCATATGTTTTCTTCTAAAAGTTCTATAGTTTTAGGTCTTACACTTAGGTCTTTAATACATTTTGAGCTAAGTTTTGTATATATAATATTAGGTAAGGGCTCATATTTACTCTTTTTCATGTGAATATTAAAATTTCCCAGCACCATTTGTTGAAAAGATTGTTCTTTCTTCATTGAATGGTCTTGCCACCCTTGTCAAAAATCATTTGACCCTATACATGAGGGTATTTTTTTCTAGGCTTTCTATACTCTTGCATTGTTCTATGTATCTGTATTTATAACAGTATCACACTGTTTTGATTACTGTAACTTTGCAGTACATTTTGAAATTAGAAAGTGTAAGTCCTACAGCTTTGTCCTTCTTTTCCAATATTTTTTGGCTGTTTGGGGTCTTTGAGATTTTGTATGAATTCTAGGAAGAGCTTTTGTATTTCTACAAAAAATAGTCATTAGAGTTTAATAGGAATTGCATTGAATCTGTGGATCATTTTGTGTGGTATTGATATCATTAATAAAAACTTTCAAATTAGAAAGAAGTAAAATTATCCCTATTCACAGATTATGTGATGTTGTATATAGAAAATCCTCAAGATTCTACTAAAAAAACCATTATAATTGATCATTGAATTCAGCAACATGGCAGAATAAAGTCAACACACAAAAATCAATTGCATTTTTATACACTAACAATGAACAATCTGAAAGAAAATTGTAAAAACAATTTCTTTTACAATAGCATCAGAAAGAATAAAATACTTAAGAATTAACATAGCCAAGGAGATAAGAGACATGTAAAGTAAAAACTATAAAACATTGCTGAAATAAATGAAAGAAGACATAGATAAATGGAAACACATCACATATTCACGGACTGGAAGACTTAATGTTTTTAGGAGGTAAATGTTATCCAAAGTAATCTATTAACACATATTGAATATATTCCCTATCAAAATTCTAATGCCTTATTTTATCATTTAAAAAAAGCTCACATCCTAAGATTGTTTCTAAATAATAAAAGTATGTAAAGAAAATCTCAAACTGATGACTCATGTGAATATGTAATAAAATTACTCTAGATGATTTTGCTGGGTATTAAACAGCTAGTTTAGAGATACCTAGGGGACATAAAATGACTTCTATTTGAGGATTTAATACCTCTGATACCTAATTAATAGCTCTTTTCTATTCAGGTATGTGTAGAAACTAGAAGAGAAAAGATACTTATTACCTGAACTTGCATATTTACAGCAACACTAGTCACAATAGCAAAAATATGTAATTAGCATGAGTGTCCATCAATGGAGAACTGGATAACTGGATAAAGAAAATGTAGTGTGTGTGTATACACAAATCATATGCCGTAGAATATTGCTCAAAAATAAATAAAATAATGAAATCACGTCTTTTGCAGAAACATGGATAGAACTGGAGTCCATTATCCTAAGTAAAATGACTCAGAAACAGAAAGTCAAATACTGCATGTTTTTACTTATAAGCAAGAGCTAAACGAAGGGTACACATGAATATATAGATAGTATATAGAGTAGAATGATAGACATTGGAAACTACAAAAGATGGGAGGACGGTATAGAGTTGAGGGTTGAAAAATTACCTATGTGATAGAATGTTCACTCTTCAGGTGATGGGTACACTGAAAGCTTACACTTCACCACTACATGATATATGCATGTAAGAAATCTGCACTGTACCCCCTAAGTCTATAAAAATAGAAAGCACGTTTAAGGAAAAATAAATAGGCCAGGCACCGTGGCTCATGCCTGTAATCTCAGCACTATGGGAGGCTGAGGCAGGTGGATCTCCTGAGGTCAGGAATTCAAGACGAGACTGGCCAACATGGGGAAACCCAGTCTCTACTATAAATGCAAAAATTAACTGGGCATGGTGGTGGATGCCTGTAATCCCAGCTACTCAGGAAACTGAGGCAGGAGAATCACTTGAACCAAAGAGTCAGAGGTTGCAGTGAGCCAAGATCATGCCATTGCACTCCAGCCTGGGCTACAAAAGCCAAACTCCATCTAAATAAATAAATAAATAAATAAATAAAATAAACTGTACTATCTTCATTAGTTGAAAGATAGATAAAAAAAGAAAATGAATAATTTTATTTAAAAATTTAAGAAAGATACATCTCCCTTTATGCATGAAAACTTGTGTAACACATTTGTAATATTTATTCAACAGACTAATTTGAGCACTTACTCTCCACTAGGATGCACAAGATGCTAAAAATACAATGATTAATAAGACAAAGCTCCTGCCCTCAAGGAACCTAGTATGAGATCCAGATTGATTTGATAAATGCTGCAATTGTCATAAATATCAAAAGAGTTGAGTAACTGTGGAGTCTTTATGTCTGGGCTGTGGAAAGTGGTTAGGATTGACTCTTAAAGAGAGATTTTCTCATTAAAACTTGAGCAATCTTACAAGATTTTAAGCAGGAAAGTGACATGATCTGATTTTCTTTTTACTTAGCCAAAAACCTTCATTGAAAAGAAGAAATAGTGATTTAAAAAAAGTAACATGTAGAACAACCCTTTGGACCCATGAGAAGAAAATTAAATTGTTGTAGAAGCTGCTTCCAAAAACTAATGCCAGTGACACTGGCAACACAGACACTCAGGAAAGTGTTTATTCTTATGTCTATATTTCATAAGATCTACTCCAGGCAACAATTTCCCCTGGTATCTTTCCTGTCAAATTATATGTATTTTCTTCATCTAAAACTATTCGGACAAATACCTGTAATCTTAGGTCAGTATACTCCCCCAGATAACCTAATACTGTCTTGCCTGCTGATGTGTTAGAATGTCAAATTCTGATAGAAGAAAGGACAATTTTGAAGTAGAGATAGACCCAGATGGTATGATGCATTTTGAAAAATAATTTCTCAAACATCTTAAATGACACTTTCTTAACCTCTTGAGAAAGTTGCAAAATAAGAATGATAATTATTTCATAGGATTTTTGAGAGGCTAAAATGAAGAAAAACATATTATGGAATGTAACGTAAGCTCAGTGTATTTATGTTCTTTATTTTTCTCTTTAAATATGATAATCATCTTATTGGACGAATTAAACCCCTTATTTCAGCTTTCTGATTTCTCTTTAGGTATTTGTTTGTTTGTTCCTTTGCTTATTAGTGAGTTAGATAGCCATTGTTTTGGTGCCTTTTTCACTAACTAGACTTGTAACTTACTGTAAATCTCTTTACTTCTTTGCAACTGAAGGTATTCTTTGGAAAACTAAGCACATTGAAGCTTGTAATCCCTAGAATTCCCTTTTCTTTTTTCCTTTTTTTCTGAGATAGAGTCTTGCTCTGTCCCTCAGGCTAGAGACCAGTGGCGTGATCTTGGCTCACTGCAATCTTTGCCTCTTGGACTCAAGCGATCCTCCTGCCTCGGCCTCCCAAGTATCTAGGACTACAGGTGTGGACCATTTTGTTCAAACAAAGAACGATATTTTTCTAAAGCGAAATGAGAATTAATAGCGTATTAAGCACCAGAACATAAGTGAGTGGAGAAAGCAAGTATTCATTATAATGTAAAAGAAACTCCAAAGTCTAGAATAGAAGTATGTGTAGAAGTATTTCAATGCCTGAATGATGGACTCTAACACATATAACAAACACGCAGAAAGAGGTCTTTTTAAAGGCAGCATTCAACAAAAGAGTCTATTTACCTGATTTTAATACTACAAACAGAATTGTTAATCAAATAATAGGTTGGGTTATGATTGCCAGATAATATGAAAAGTCCAGTTAATTTTGAATTTAAGACAAACAAAATATTTTAGTATAAATATGTCCTATGCCATATTTGGTATATACATGTACTAAAAGTGTACTTGCTTTTTTAAATCTGAAGTTCAGATGTAATTGAACATCCCATATTTTTATTTTAAATTTAGCAGCCCTAACAGAATTCACAAGATATATTATCTATATTTAATAATACATTTAAAAGTTTTCTAGCTCAAGATTTCATTAAGAAACATTAGCCCTTTATCAGACAATTCATTCATCATTCACTAATTTATTATGTTAAAAGTGTCTCAGAAGTCAGATCTTGTGCTAGGTATTTGGGTATTCCATATTTAACAAAAAACTAGGGCATACCCTCATGTACTTCATACAGATGTACACCACAGAGAGAAGTGCCACAAGGAAAAAAATGATTTTTTGTATACCTTGATGTGCCTCCAGTTACCCTTTACTGAGAAACTGGTGATATCTATTAACATTCATAAATTTTAAAAAAAGTGATTTCCTGAAATTCCACCAAGTATTTTTAGAATTATTGAATATATTCTAAACCAAGAAAACACATTAAAAGTAATTAACTGGCCAAAATAGTAACATCCTAAATCGCTCTGGAAATTTAGAAACAGGTTCATCTCCTGATTATGGCAATAGCACTGTCACAGCTTCTTGCCATTCTGTGTGCCTCATTATGTTCTCATCCAAGCACACTGCAGGACTTTGTTTTATGGTGTTTATTGTTGACCATAGTTTGTTCCTTATCTTTACTTGTTGACTCTAAGAACCATTGCACTTTAAAAGAAGAAGAATAAGTTGAAGAAGAAGAAGAAGAAGAAGAAGAAGAAGAAGAAGAAGAAGAAGAAGAAGAAGAAGAAGAAGAAGAAGAAGAAGAAGAAGAAAAAGGAGAAGACCACCACATCTGTCTCTGTGACTGTCATTGCAACACTTTCTGTTCTTTGTGTCTACAGAGAACATACTTTCTGTGTCACAGGCACCTTCTATAAACTGTGGTTCTGGGAAAAATCTCATAACTCCTTTGCTAGAAAGAATCACCTCTTAATTGGAGTACGTTTTGGAAATAGATGTAGCCTTTGCATAGAATTATGGAATTTCTTGTGAACACTATTAAACTTACCTCTCACTATTCCTCTCCCTCATCTTATTCCCCCACAAAACAAAATAATGCTGGATAGTCAATAACTTTATGTCTAAGACTCTTGGAGTTACAATGCCACAAATTTAAACTGTACTTGTCACCAAACACTTCCAAATAGATTAGAAAAGTTATTCATTTTGCTAATCCTGGCAGTGTCCATTTACAAGCATAATTAATTATTATTTTCTTTTCTTTTCTTTCCTTTTTTTTTTTTTTTTTTTTTTTTTTTTTGAGATGGAGTCTTGCTCTGTCACCCTGGCTGGAGTGCAGTGGCGCAACATTGACTCACTGCCAGCTCTGCCTCACGAGTTCACATCATTCCCCTGCCTCTGCCTCCCAAGTAGCTTGGACTACAGGCACCCGCCACCACGCCAGGCTAATTTTTTATATTTTTAGTAGAGACAGAGTTTCACCATGTCAGCCAGGATGGTGTCGAACATGTCTCAAATGCAAACAACTAAAGTATATATGATTATATGTTTAAAGGAAAAAAAGGTTGTTTCATCAATTTTCAGACCATTTTGAAAAATATGGTAATAAACAATAACCAGATTCAATTCTGTTCTTTCTTACACATTGACTGAGTTAATGTGGTAAAAATGGAAAATGGAAATAGCTTGGGATGAAGAGACCATGTCTTTAACAGTAAATAACTATAAGACATTTAGAAACTTATTCATGATTTAGAGATAATGAATAATCTTCATTATTTCTGTTTCTCCATCTATTTCAATCAAAGGTGGGAATGGTAAAAGGCAAGAGAAATTAGGGAAGCAGTTTGCTGTATAATCTAGATGCTTTTCACCTAAGCCTAAATTATAAATATTACATTCTAGTGATAAATGTCTAGGCTTATTTTTTGGGAATTTATGAGTATGTGCACATTAATATGCCCTGTCTCCAATCCAATTCAAATGGATTCATTAAATATCTACCAAAGATTGAATGTGTATAAAGTATTAGTCTAGGTACAGCATACTTTTCTCATTATTAACTGTAAATAAAGTGTTCTCTATTTTCTTATTTAGACAACTGGAAGGCCATAACATCAATCCCTTCATAATGTTCAATTTTGACTATAAGTGCACAGCCCTAAGAGTGATACACTGAGGAATATTTCAGGGGAAGAAGAATGTAACTTAGATAATCTCCTTCATAGAGGAGCCCAGAAATTGTTATGGCTTCCACCCCATCCCCTTAAACATCCACAAATAACTTTGAGACCTTGCCACATAATTAATCTTATCAACTCTGCAAGTTACTGCTCTTGGAAAGATATTTATATAGCCCATAATTATCTTACATATTTTTGGTTCTAGAGCAATTAAAATACTGGAGATGGTGGGAAGGAGTCTAACACTCTCGTGAGTACAAAGTTGGGTAAAAGTGAGCTGAAATAGCAGAACATTTTCTGAGACTTGTGAGTATACACAGTCTCATTATCAATTCATCTTTTCATCATTCTCTCACTTTGACTGTCTTTGGCTTCCTATTTCTTGTTTCTGCAGTCCTCTGATCCTCATGTCAATCAGTTGCTCACTTCTTACATTCTGAATCTTTGGCTCCCACTTCCATCTGACCAGCCTCTGTTAACCACCCGCTGCTGTGGAATAAATACTGATTTCTGTCTTTACCTGATGAAAGCTGAAAGCTGCAAGTACTTTAATATTTCACACGTACTCTCTTTCCCAAGTACCTTTCTTCAACATCCCAAATGATCAATCATTTCTGATATAGGTAATAAATGTGTCAACACTCTTTTTAAAGTGTTACATTTTCATTGCACTCACCATGGTCAGAAGTAATACCTCAATATCTGATATTGAAATTGCTGATTTCAAAAGCCTTCATTCCTCTATCCACACATATGGGGGAATGAAGATAATTGCTGCACGTATGCTGATCTTGTACTTACAGCTTTTTACACATCAGGAAAAGGCCACTTTTTCTTCATTAGTGCAGCAAGCACCTGTCCACATATTGTGATTTTTAAAGAGTGTGAAAAGATCTTGTTGCTTCTCCACAATCTCTTCCTATGCCCGTAATTCCTCTAATTGGACAAAGCCTTTTGAAAGAGAATGAATAAATGGCTGATATGAGATCATTTCCCAAGAAAAGGATTTAAAATATGAGAAGAACTAGAAAACACAAAGACACTCAGCAGAATGAACCTGAAGAAGAGGAGGGATATGAATGTGATGTTTCGTGGAAAGGAAATCTTAATTGGAAAGAAGAAATTTGAGAACAGTAAGAAAATGATATGCTCTTCCATTTGTGTTGGGTTATTTTTGCTTACCCAATGTTGCTTTATGCCTGAACATCCTGAACACTGACTCCACTGCCAAAAGCACTCCTTAAATACAATTTAAATAAAATATCAAAGGAATTATACTCAATGATTGATTTACTGATAAAGTGTTCCTCTTTGGCTATACTTGGAAATTTTTTTTTACTTGAGTAGACCTAAAGCATATTTTAGTATTCTTCCAATGCCTAGGATATGTGAACTGTTTCAGAAAATGTACATAGGTATTTATAAGGGATAACTGAATAGCATTATTCCAAATGTCCTTAAATTGAAATGATTTATCAAATTCCATGTTAAATTTCTCATTATATTAAGCTTTTATTGAGCAAAAATGTGTATCAAATCATCAGGTTACTACAAAAATCCACTTAAAAATAATTTAGTTTTATATGATAAAATAAATATAAATCTGTGATTAAGGCATGTATTTACCCAACATTAATTAGCTGAAAGTTAATAAATTGTTCCTACTAAACATCAATTGATACAAATAAACATTCAGAATTATATCAATAGCATTGTCAGTTGTAAGTTTAGAGAAAGACATAGTAAAATCAATCTCAGGGGAAGCTGGTGAGTCATAAAGGTAGAATAAATTGTTATAAAGATGGTAAATGACTTTTAACATGAAATGACTAGAGTACTGGGAGATCTACTTTACCAAATGGACAACAATATAAACAGTAGAAGTCTGATGAGAGCTAAAGTAAATTTAGAAGATATAATATTTGAAACAAAAGGGAGTATTATATCAAGACAGAAAATATAAAACTTTAATAATAAATAAGTTGTATGTATTTATTGTCTCTTGACAGCAGACAATTTGCCAAATAGTTTACAGGGTTCTAGAGCCAGAACCCTGAGTTGCACTTGAACATTTTCCATGCAGGATCATATTTAGGAGTAATCTTAGAGCATTAAAACTGAAATTTTACTGTCCCCTAAAAGGTATATTATATATTCCTTACACATATATGTATATGTATCTGGCAATATCAGTGACTATTTTTATATTTTAATGATTGTTTCAACTGCCAAATGTGCAAACACACAAGGCAATATTTTGCTTTGTACCTTATCAGGATAAAGTAATAACTTATAAAAAAATCTTTTTAACTATTAAAAAAAGTAACATATTTAGTAGACCCTCAAGTGAGTTACTTCTTAATCAATCCTTCCTGATTTATATGACTTATTAATCTAGTTCAACTCAACCTCTTATTGAGGACAGGATCAACGAGAAGCACTGTGCAAGGTAAAGCGTTCTTGCATTTACTTTGAAACACGAAGCGCAAGATTCTAGATACTGGGACGGTAAAAACTGAACAGAGCTGAGAGTTTGAGAACGACTAATGTAGACATGTTCAGTTCACTGTCCCTTGAGGTCTCCCTGCATTCTGGTCACACCTTTAAAATTAGCCCTGGCAATAAACGATCCTTACATTATCCTAATGTGTCTCTCATCTCTTTCCACTTGGGACTAATACAATTACCCAAACAGAAACCTGTTTAGGTGGCTGTTCTTCGGTGCCTTAAGCATTCTCTATTTCAGCACCACAACACCATGTCATTTTAAAAAATAAGTCTCCTTAGGTCGAAGAGCCCCCGATCAGATCAGAAATCTTCTTGATATGGAGAAGAAAAATATAGCACACATTTAGGAATAAGAAAAATAATATCTTATAAATTATTGTAATAAGTGATATATTGCAAAATAATGTTTCAATAAAGTATCCAAGTAAATGTATAGCAGGTTATACTAGGGCTTTAAAAACTATCCGTGCTTGTTAGTTTGGACATAATTTTACTAAAAGTAAATGAAATAAATTGCATAAGCTCATGTCTTGAAGATAGAAGAGTCAGAAATGATGAAAATTTGATAATCTGGGTTCATTTTAATAAAATTGAAAATAGCAATGACATATACATTGCTACATAATACATTTTAGTGAGCATTGTACTTTGATGTTGATTTATTTTCACTGTGGAAAAACAAAAAATGTACTTTGTTTCTGAAATAATCTTTAATTACTTAAACATGTATAGTCCAAAACACCTGAATTATTTTACAGATGACATATTTTAAAATAATTAAGATAATTACCTAACTATTTTGCTATTAGTTTTGTTCTTCTATGTGATGTAACTCTTCTTATGATAGTGCCATTTCTAAATGCTATCTAATTATATATGCTCACATTTATGAAAAATGCTTTTGTTATGTTTTTATTTGCAATGAACTTTCTTTACATAAGAGTTTAATAAAAGACATAGCAGATTAGTTGGACAAGTGACTAGTGTTAAAATGTAACTCCAATAAACATATTTATTGTCTTTTAAATGGATTGTTTGCAGAAATAGTGTACTAATGTGGCTATATGAATACTCTTGACAGTTTTTACAAATACTGCTGTAGTTTACTGAGCTACCTCAATTTACAAGAAAATACAGTGACTTTTTTTTCTCCCTAGAGTTTGCAGGGACAACCGGAGAACTGTTTTAAACCGGTTTATCTTGGCATCTGACTAACTGCTTCCACTACTCAGATCTTGCATTTTCAATGTAATCTTCTACCCCACTACCTAAAAATAAGAGAGACGTTTATTCAACACGTAATGTGATTTTCACTTTTCCATCTTTACTTATCCTCTTTCTTCTGTCTGAAATACATTTTGCTGACATCTTTGATACTCAAAGTAAAATCTTTCTTCAGGCACCAGTTCAATATTACTTCCACTAAGTCTACCTTCCAATCGTCTCAGTCGAGTAATTTTTTTCTATTATCTGTTCCTATAGTTCTTATGTTGTAATATTTACATGAACTGCTCTTTTATTTGTTTGTATTGTTACTAAGTGTGTACCTGACTTAATCTTCACACTGAAGATGTGAAGGAGATCAGAAAGATGAAAAGAATTCCATGTACTCAAATGAGAACGGGCAGATCATTAAGATGAAAATGTGAATTGGGATAAGTGTTGGCACTCAAGTGTGAAGCTGAGGCACATAACTTCAATTCAGTAAACAAATTTGTCTTTATTTTGAACTGTCACAGTATTTTTAAACTAAAGATTAGGAAAGGAGACCATTTCATGTGGTGGACCATTTTGTACTTCACATGTTGCTCCCCAAATTAGTTGGCCCATAGGTGTCATTCAAAACCAAAATGGTAGATTTAATATATGGAAAAACATTATTTACAAAGCAATTCACTGGCAAGGACTACTGAATCAATCATTTAAAAATTTAATGAATCTGAATATTTATTACTGAACAATTCAATTGCTATATTTTTCCAACAATAAGAACACATTTCTAAATAAACCAAAAATAAGTTTGAGATTCTTATATGAATAGTCTCTCATTCCTTCTGTCATAATCTATTGTAATAACCCCTTCTTTTCACTAGAATAAAATGTTTTCAGGCTATTTATAAAAAATACCATAACATCACATTAATTACACTTGGCAAAACATAAAACATAAGTGACTTAAAAGTATTGATTTTTTTTCCCAAACATCACTATGAACTAGTATAATATTGTACAGGTTTTACAGATTGTATTTAAGATCTATTTTTCAACACTCAACATGTGCATCTGGATCACTGCACCCAATATTGCATCACAAATATTGAAGCACAACTCAGTAGCTATGTTCCAGATATATCCCACTGACATTTTCTATAATGCAAAAAGGGTGACATCTGCTTCCCTTCTTATTCATTTTCATAAGAACATTCCACTTCTCTCTTTTTTTTTTTTTATAAACTATCAATACATATTCTAAAATAAGATACAGCCTTCGGATGTAAACCCAAGAGTTCACAGACTGAAAGATCTGCTTCCACACCTGTATGTTTTTGGCAGAAAAATGCTTCATTTGGATGGAGAAAAAAATAGAGTGGGAGCCAGGAACAGTCATATAATGTGCTTTGGCAGCTTTTCTACGCCACCGTATTTTTATTTTTAATCTCTACGGATAATTCACAGAGAAAAAATCTCCTAATGTGTTGCTGAAATATGTATTATATTGACAGCCAAAATGAAAGCTCACTGTTTTCTTAAATGTTTAAAAAGATAAAACCAAGATGTTATGGCATGTTAAAGTATGAATAAAGAAACATACATTGCAAATTAATATTAAAATATTTTTCACATGCTCTTCAGCTGTAATAAGTACCAGATCTCAAAAATATAAACTGTAATGGCTAACAGGTTGTGCTGAATAGATTTCAGAGAAAGAGCGAAAGAAAAACATATGATTGTATGTATTTCAGGAGATTTCAAACCCTCCTTGATGTTAATTTGTTATTTCCATCTCATAATTTCTGACATATCTTTTTCTTAATTTTATTGATATTTTTAGACTACATTGTGTGTTTGCAAGTTTTTTCAACTTGTTGCAAATCTCCAAAAATGTTTCCAATATATTTATTGAAAAAAAGTTCGCATATAGGTGGACCCATACAGTCCAAACTTGTTCAAAGGTCAACTGCAGTCTCCACTGTAATTTATTTTTCTTTCTTTATGATTAGGGTTTTTTGTGTACTTTTAAAAATACTGTTGTCCACTTCTAATATAATAAAGTTGTTCTCCTGTGTCTTCTTTTAAAACTTTATAGCTTCACTCTTCACATTTAGGTTTCTTTCTTTTTTTTTTTTTTAATACTTTAAATTCTAGGGTATGTACATATGCATAACGTGCAGGTTTGTTACATATGTATACTTGTGCCATGTTGGTGTGCTGCACCCATCAACTCATCAGCACCCATCAACTCATCATTTCATCTCATTTTTTATATAGTGTTTCAACTAATATTTGTGTTATATAACCCAGATGTTAATTAAAAGTATTAAAATACGTTGCTCCTACTTTCTTCCCTTTGTCTCTCTTCCCTTCCTCCTTCTTCCTTTCCTTTGTTTGAGCATTTCTTTAGTATTTTCTATATACTATACCCATGCTAAGTGAAGGGTTTCAAGACAGAATACAACTTATAATTAAGTGTAGGAAATTGGTACCATTAAAGTAGCTTTTTAAAAGATATATTCAAGTAGAAGTAAGACGATTATACTTATCCAGCTTAATGGATTAACACTCATGCTATCCTGGTCTCTGTAGCCTCCATATTAAGTAGTGTTCCAGGCTCACTAGTGGCATGTCTTCTTTTTATCTAAGGATAGATGGATTTGGTCATAATTTCATTGTCTTTTTCTTTCACAAAATGTTTCCTTTTGTTTTGTTTTGTTTTGTTTTGTTTTGTGTGTGTGTGTTTGTTTTTTGAGACAGAGTCTTGCCCTGTTGCCATGGCTGGAGTGCAGTGGTGCGATCTAGGCTCACTGCTTGAGCCTCCCAGGCTCAAGCGATTCTCCTGCCTCAGCCTCCAGACTAGCTGGAACTATAACCACATGCCACCATACCAGGCTAATTTTTATATTTTTGGTAGTGACGGGGTTTCCTCATGTTGCCCAGGCTGATCTGCAACCCCTGAGCTCAGGTGATCTACCCACCTCAGCCTCTCGAAGTGCTGAGATGAGTCCTGTGTCTGAGTCACCGTGTCTGGCCACAGAATGTTTATTTTAACTTTTTTTTCTTTTACATAATATACAAAAATGTCTCATTTTTTTTTTCTAATCACCTAATGTAGGGTACACCTGCCAAAGTCATGCATTTTTGTCAAGATTTTGAGAACATCCATCTCCATCATAAACTTCTCCAGTGATTTCTGGCAGTTTGTAGCTCACCAGAAACCAAGAGCAAACAAATTATTGAGTTGATTGGTTGGAAACTCCAGAAACAATATTCTAAAATTACACTCATATGCTTCATACGACTTCATATGCTGCTGCTTCCCCTCTTTCTTTAGATAATCCTTCCCCATAAGCCACCACACCTAGCACTTTTCAAGTATATAGTTTGAGCTATCATATTGATGGAAAATACTAATAAAAATATTTCCAATGGGAAGAAAGTTTCAAAAGAGTTGGGATTTGAAGGATTGGATGCATTACATCCTTGTTTTGTTTTGATTTGTTTTACTTTGCTTTGTTTACGGTTTTTATTTTTTCTTTTATTATATATTAAGTTTGGGGGTACATGAACAGAATGTGCAGGTTTGTTACATAGGTATACACATGCCATGATGGTTTGCTGCACCCATCAACCTGTCATCTACATTAGGTATTCTTCCTAATGTTACCTCTCCCCTAGCCCCGCACCCCCTGACAGATCCCCTGGTGTGTGATGTTCCCCTCCCTATGTCCATATGTTCTCATTGTTCAGCTCCCACTTATGAGTGAGAACATGCTGTGTTTGGTTTTCTGTTCCTTTGATAGTTTGCTGAGAATGATGGTTTCCAGCTTCACCCATGTCCCTGCAAAGGACATGAACTCATCCTTTTTATGGCTGCGTAGTATTCCAAGGTGTATATGCGCCACATTTTCTTTATCCAGTCTGTCATCGATAGGCATTTGGGTTGCTTCCAAGTCTTTGCTATTGTGAACAGCATAGAACCCTTCTTAATTTTCTTTTCTTCCTTTCTCTCTCTCTTTCTTTCTTTCTTTCTTTCGTTCTTTCTTTCTTTCTTTCTCTTTCCCTACCTTCCTTCCTTCCTTCCTTCCTTCCTTCCTTCCTTCCTTCCTTCCTTCCTTCTTTCCTTCCTTCCTTCCTTCCTTTCTCTCTCTCTTTCTGCCTGCCTGCCTGCCTTCCTTCCTTCCTTCCTTCCTTCCTTCCTTCCTTCCTTCCTTCCTTCCTTTCTTTTTCTTTCCTTTCTGACAGAGCCTCACACAGTCACCCAGGCTGGAATGCTGTAGTGCAATCTTGGCTCACTGCAACCTCAGCCTCCCAGGTTCAAGCGATTAATTTTTGCATTTTTGGTAGAGACAAGGTTTCGTCATGTTGGCCAGGCTAGTCTCTAACTCCTGACCTCAAGTGATCTACTCACCTCAGCCTCCCAGTGTGCTGAGATTATAGGTGCAAGCCACTGCACCCAGACCACATCCTTCTTAAATTCTGAACCAAATAAAAAAAAATGGCACCAGTTAAAAAAAAAAGGAAACATCACCTTCATTCCTGATAGAGCTATTGGAGAACATACATACCTCAATGTGAGTGGTTCCACGTGCAAGCCCATAGGTGTAGAACTTCACCAGTTCTTCAGAGAAAGTGTTGGACTCTTCAGAAAAGAAGCATCTATCCAGATGTCCAACTCACACTAATTCAACTGTTAAGTGAAAGTGGATATAAATAGGGATTTTATTCTATAGTGGTGAAATTTTCTCTAACCACTTGAGAAATCCAAACAAATGGCTACCATTTGTAAATGAATTAACACACTTAGCCTCAAATCAGAGGAGCAAAACAGGTGGGCAAAAGACCAAAGGAAATCCCCTCTAATGAAAAACAGAGAAATTAAAAAACATTACCCTAGCAAAACCCCCAGAAAAAAACAACACAAATTTCTTTCGGAAAGCACCCTAGATTCAATACCATGTCTTTTATGATACTATGTTGGTTACCCCCATAAACCCAATGAACTCTTCTAAACTTCTTGTGGCTGACTTGCTTTCCATCTTCATTTTATTATCACAAGATACCTAGAGGCCATGATTACAGAGGAAATAATCCAAATACTAAATACTTATTATAGTATATTGTAATGTACAATATCATACATGTTATATGTCAAATGGGAAGAGAAGAAGGAGAAATTTTCTACTAGGTAGTAGACCTTACTTTTTGACTGGCTATATAGCAGCAATTGAGATAATATGAATACCTAACACATACATAATATTAAGAAAAATAGAGGGTATTTTTTAACATCTTTTTAAATGGTGGGGATAGCTTACAAATAGCCTATTTCAAAGCCAGTGTTTTCCCAAAAGCATAGGGCTTTCCCCCACAACTAGATCAATGTTAACCTTATGTTTGACAGAAAGAAGGAGAGAATCACATATACAACAGTTTTATTATTCCCATGATTATGCAGTTGCAAAAAGAGTATCAATAGGAGTAACATCAGCTATAGCAGCATGTATTGCTAATTAAAATAGAAATAGCCTTATATTATAATGATTAAATAAAGATACAGGTCAGAACCACAAAACTCTCCAAAATATAAAGCTCTAGATATTAATAATTCAGATTTATAAAATATAAAATAAATCTGAATTTATATTATAAATAAAATAATATATTTTATATTTATATTATAAAAGATAAAGATAATGGAATATTTTTCTAAATGATTAAGATCCAGAGAAACTAAGATTCTGAACTTCATTGAGCCCTTCATTGTTAATTTTTATTAATAAAATATTGATGATAAAATAAGAAACATGCTTGTATAAAACATATATAATGAACTCTAAATATCAAGGCTAACATTTTGGCATATATTCAAACGTAAATACATAGGGTTCTTTTGTTTTTTTCCCCCAGTTTATATGGAGGCCTAGTAAACATACAAAGAGTAGAACTGAATCTTGACAGATGAATTTGAACATTCAGGGCACCCTCTTGTTATATGTTGCATTGTGTTCTCAAAATTTATATGTTGAAGCTTAAACCCCAAGTACCTCAGAATGTGACTGTTTTGGAGATGGGATCCCAAAGAGATAAAAATTAAATTAAAATGAGCCCCCTGCATGCTCTACTCCATTCTAACTGGTGTCTTATAAGAAGATATTGGGATACACGAATAGACACCAGATAAGCTCTTGCACAAAAGAAAGACCATGTGAAGACAAAGGGAAATGTCAGTCCTCCACAAGTCAAGGAGAGAGGGCTCAGAAGAAACAAAACCCTCTGACACCTTACTTTTGGACTCCAGCCTCCAAAACTATGAGAAAAAAAATCTCTGCTTTAAACTACCCTGTCTGTAGTATTTTGTTATGGCAGCCATAGCAAACAAATACACTATACCTTATTTCTTAGAAACTATACATTGTTTAAAATTATCTGAAAAACTGATTTCACATTACTAGGAGTTTGGCTTCAAAATTACTACATGTATAAAGGTTGTCAGAAGCAAACAGAAATCACATAGGTGCTAAGGATATTTATCACAAAGAACAGCCTTCCCAGTTACAAATTGTAATGCTTATAATTTGTTTCTCATTTAAAAATTATAACCTCTAAATTTAGAGTATCTGACATGCCTTTGTTACCAGTAGAAAGTGTCCAGGTTCCTGGTGCCTTGAACAAAAGATTGGACAAAATGCACAAGCAAACCAAGGAAAACAAAAGCAGGTATTTATTGAAAAACGAAAGTACACGTCACAGTATGGAAACAGGCCCAAGCATGGGGGCTTAAGAGCCCTGATTAGAAACAAATTTTCTGGGGTTTCAATACTCTAGAGATTTCCCATTGGTTACTTACTGTATGTTCTATGTAAATGAAGAGAAGGAAGTGAAGTTATGGAGTCATTTACTAGGAATGTGCCCTATGTAAATGGAGAGGATGTTACTTGGCTTGTGTGGTCTATGTAAATGGAGAGGATTAATGTGAAATTACGAAGTGTAAATGGTGTACATGGAGAGGATGAAATGAAGTTACAAAGCCATTCACATTTCTGTCATTCCTAAAGTGCTTTCATTTGATTTAGTTCTAGGAAGTCAGTGTAGGTCAGCCTTATGTTCTCTGCCTCCAGTCCTATTTCCTCTCTCATCTCAATCATGGGTCTCCATAGATGAAATAGTAACCAAATTTAGGTTTTGTCATGGAATTGATAAACCAATTTTAAAGATTTTGTAAAACTTTTGTTCTCAATGACTAGTATGAGTAGAACCTCATATTTCTTATTAAAGTAGTAACTTTTCATTAAGACAATAGAGGCATCAAAACCTTAATTAATGAACTGATACTTGAAGTTACTCTGTAGCAGGATGAGCTGCAGACAAAACTCCTCAGACATCGAGTTAAAGAAGGAAGGGGTTTATTAGGCTGGGGGCATCTGCAAGACTCCTTTCTCAAGAGCTGAGCTCCCCGAGTGAGCAATTCCTGTCTCTTTTAAGGGCTCACCACTCTAAGGGGGTGTGTGTGAGTGGGTCGTGATTGATTGAGCAAGCAAGGTACACGTGACTGGGGGCTGTATGCACCGGTAATTAGATTGGAACAAAATAGGATAGGGATTTTCACAGCATTTCTATACCATGTCTGTAATCTATAGATAACACATCAGGGGTTGATCTTTAACTACCAGGTCCAGGGTGCAGCACCGGGCTGTCTGCCTGTGGATTTCGTTTCTGCCTTTTAGTTTTTACTTCTTCTTTCTTTGGAGGCAAAAATTGGGCATAAGACGATATAAGGGGTGGTCTCCTCCCTTATTTCATGAAGTAGGTATTAACCTATTTTTTCTGTGGCTCTATTTTAATATATGCATTGTATTAGTCTGTTTTCACTTTGCTAAAAACAAAACCTGAGATTGAGTGAGTTATAAACAAAAGAGGTTTAATTGGTTCATGGTTCCACAGGCTGTGAAGCGAGCATGATGCTGACATCTG
Source organism: Macaca fascicularis (assembly GCF_037993035.2). Classification (NCBI taxonomy): domain Eukaryota; kingdom Metazoa; phylum Chordata; class Mammalia; order Primates; family Cercopithecidae; genus Macaca; species Macaca fascicularis. The sequence continues at coordinate 73,478,017 of NC_088379.1, read as the reverse complement.
CTTGGCTTCTTGGGAGGTGTCAGGAAACTCACAATCATGCTGGAAGGCAAAAGGGGAGCAGCACCTCACAAGGCCAGAGAAGGAGCAAGAGAGAGATGGGGGAGTTGCTGCCCACTTTGAAACAACCAGATCTCAAGAGAACTCACTATCACAATGACTGTACCAAGTGAGATGATGTTAAACAATTTATGAGAATCCACCGCCATAAACTAATCACCTCCCACCAGGCCCCACCTCCAACATAGAGGATTACAATTCCATATGAGATCTGGGTGGGGACACAGATCCAAAGCATGTCATGCATTTAATATTGTAGTAGGATATTCACATACTGAACCTTAATATGTTTTCACTGCAGATTAAACGTATGGTATTTGTCAGTGTTTACAATTCACTTAACCTTTTCTTTGGCTACTTAAATTTTCTTAACACAAACCTAACTCTATCATCAAGAAGAACACAGTAACTTCAAGTCTTCTCTCTATTCATTAGAAGATTGAGTATAGTATATTTTCCACTGTAGCCTAAGTTATCATTGTGGAGTCTCATAACTGTGTTACATTTCTATTTATCAAATATACCTAAATTGTGAAAGTGTTATGCAATGGAACATAAATTGGCACTGCACGTACACAAGTTTATAATCATTAAACTGAGATACAAGTTAAAATTAACTAATTTTTAGATAATATAGAATATTAGAAAGAGACAAAAATTAACTTCAGGTTCTCACCACAAAGACAATACTATATTGGAATTTTTGTTTAGATCAAGAGTATTTTATTTTACATGATTATACTGCATTGACAATTTTATAAATTGTTTTTTTATCAGGTTTTCTTATTTTTTTATATACTGTATTTGAGCTAAGTTCAAATTGGTATATTTAAGTGCTCACATTAAAAATCAAATCTTTGGCTACAGTTATTGCAAAGATAGTGAACTGAGGAATGTTGAAAAGATATTGGGAGAGGCAACCCTATAGGCTATAACCCATTCATAGATATACATTTATTCTTTTTCAACAAGGTTTTCGAGCAATTAAAACTCTTAAGCAATGTTGTGAATTTCATGATTAAAGAGAAGACATGGGAGGGGATGTGTATGGCACATACTATTTTATTGGAGTTGAGTCCATTTCTCTTTATTCCCTTTGGAGAATTGTTCACATTCAGCTAGTGAATAGTGGCCTCTGTTTACTGATACCCTCAAACTGCTCTGTCAAAAGAGTCAGAGTTGCTTATTCTCCAATGTCTTCACTGTACTCTGTGAAAATTCTCAACATATTCTCAGGATATGCAGTGAGAGCAATGTGTGGTTCTCAAATGTTCAATAACATAGGCTTTTTATATTATTTATGACCCCAGGTGTCACAGGTACATCTTACATTCTGTTGGTTCAAAGTCACTTTGTTTTTATCAAGGAATTTATACTCATAATCTATAAGAATATGTTTTGTTGTTGTTGTTGTTGTTGTTTTGGTTTTTTTTGAGACAGAGTCTCTCTCTGTCACCACGCTGGGGTGCAGTTGCAGGATCTTGGCTCACTGCGACCTCTGCCTCCTGGGTTCAAGTGACTCTCCTGCTTCAGCATCCCGAGTAGCTGGGACTACAGGTGCGTGCCACCACCTCCAGCTAATTTTTGTATTTTTAGTAGAGATGGGTTTCACCATGTTGTCCAGGATGAGCTCGATTTCTTGACTCATGATCCAGCCGTCTCGGCCTCCCAAGGTGCTGGAATTACAGGTGTGAGCCACCACACCCGGCCAGAATATGTTTTTTTTAAAGAATATTTTTAAACAATCTGTCAATTGTTCACAAACTATGTTTTATGCAGTTACAACATTGAGGCAGTTTATGTCCTGAACTGGTAGTAGGTACTTATTTTTAAGTGAGCTAAACTAACAATTGGATGATTAGCTTTTTTACAAACTGACTTTTTTTCCTACTCAATTAATCATAGTAAACAGTTCAGGGTAAGATCCTTTAAAATATTTACAACTTACCTAAACCGCAGCTGATATTATTAAATAACATTATCTTTGATCATATGCATACATATATATGTTTTTATGATATATGTATACCTATGCACAGGTATTTAAACACACACACATACTTCATCTTTTTCTATGAAAAGAAAAATAATTTCAGCTATTTTAACAAAAAGATATTCAACACAGGGAATTATGTGCCTGCAGAGCCCTTAGCAGCATAGGAGGGATAAAAGACATGGAGTCACTTTTGGCCCTGGTGAAATCAGGAGCACTGGAATCTCAGTATGTACATATCACGTTTCTGTTGCATGAGCACCAAAGCAGAGTGACAGTATCACAACTATGAAGTGCTGTACATCCCAATTGTGAGGTCTTCTCTTGGTTCTACCTGTTACTGTTATGGAAGGATAATACCTCTTCTTCCTTTCTACTTTCAAACTGTCACCCTCATTACTCTCAACTAGTGTGTTCTAAACTAGAATTCTCCTGGCAAGGAATTCTTGGAAATGTAGGTGCCAGTGTTCTAAAAGAGTTTAAAAAGCTGTCTGTTTGGTCTGTGTTCTGTACATTTTAAAGGTACTATGTAACTCAGGTGGAGATGGTGGCTCATGACTGTAATCCTAGCACTTTGGGAGGCTGAGGTGGATGGATTACTTGAGGACAAGAGTTCGAGACCAGCCTAGCCAACATGGGGTAATGCCATCTCTACTAAAAATACAAAAAATTAGCCAGGAGTGGTGGTGTAGTAGTCCCAGCTATTCTAGAGACTGAGGCATAAGAATTGCTTAAGCCAAGGAGGTAGAATGTTACAATGAACCAAGACTGCACTACTGCATTCCAGCCTGGGCAACAGAGCAAGACTCTGTCTCAATAAACAAACAAACAAACAAACAAACAAACCAATTTATGTGATATGGTTTTGCTGTGTCCCCACCCAAATCTCATCTTGAATTGTAACTCCTACAATATTCATGTGTTGTGGGAGGAACCTGATGGGAAGTAATTGAATCATGGCGGGCAGGTCTTTCCCATGCTGTTCTTATGACAGTGAATAAGTCTCATGAGATCTGATGGTTTTAAAAACAGGAGTTTCCCAGCACAAACTCTCTCTCTTTGCCTGCCACCATCCACATAAGATATGACTTGCTCCTCCTTGCCTTCCACCATGATTGTGTGGCCTCCTCAGCCATGTGGAACTGTAAATTCATTAAACCTACAGCTTTTGTAAATTGCCCAGTCTCAGGTATGTCTTTGTCAACAGCATGAAAAACAGACTAATACACTATGTAACCTAATACTCAAGTAAATAATACAGATATCTACAATAGTAGCAATTTTTATTGTTATTTTCCTATAAAACAGGAACTTGATTTTGGCAGAGATGAGAGAAGAAATGTTGAAGATGCAGCACTATAAGTAGTCAGAGAAGGGCATAGTCAAATTTACAAATAAAGTTTGGGCATGTGTGGAAAAAATGGAGATATCAATCCATCTCCCTTTTTTGTTTTGTTTTGTTTTATTACAATAGTTTTAGGGGCACAAAGGGTTCTTGTATACATGGATGAATTATATACTAAAACCAAATTTTAAAATATAGCCAGCTCATTACGTGAATTGACTTTTATAACAGAATATAGAAAATGAGATATAGGCATATTGAATAAATGAGAAACTGAAATTAATGATGTCTCTAAAACCACCTAGCTCCTAAAATTCATTTTACCAAATCTATCATTAATATGTCTTATCCTGGAAAATAAAGATAGTAATAAAAAGACTTTAATAGATACGTTTTATATCTCAAAAACTCTAATCTTTCCCTGTGGTGGATATGTTTCCTATAATCTTAACTAAAATATTCTCATGAGGTCTGAGTGGAAAAATAATCTCTACAATGAGTTTTCTTGCTCTGGTTATAAGAAACTATTTAAAGGAAAAACCGGTAAGCTGTTCATTCTTTTTTGTTTTTTGTTTTGTTTTGTTTTGTTTTGTTTTGTTTTGTTTTATTGAGACAGAGTCTCACTCTTTCACCCATGCTGGAGTGCAGTGGCAGGATATCGGCTCACTGCAACTCCTGCCCCCTGGGCCCTAGTGATCGTTCCTCCTCAATCTCCGGGTTCGCTGGGACCACAGGCATGTACCACCACACCTGACTAATTTTTGTATTTTTAGTAGAGACAGAGTTTTGCCATGTTGCCCAAGCTGGTCTCAGACTCCTAAATTCAAGCAATCCACCCTCCTCAACCTCCCAATATGCTGGGATTACAGATGTGAGCCACCACACCCAGCCTGTTCCCTTTTATTTAAACTTAAAAATATGTACTAAGTAATTATTATTTGTTCAATACTATTTTATACACTAGAAGTTTAAATCCAAAAGGATGCTTCAAGGAGACTGGATTATAATTATTGTCTATATGTTTGTCAAGTAGATGCTAAAAAGAGGTGTTAATTAAGGAAATAAGACACTGTTTCAGTCTTAAAATTTTGATGATTCAAATTTCTGTCAGGATCACGCTCTTCCTTTCTTTAGAAGCTGAGGAAATAATAGATCTTCCACTTTTCTCCCCAAAACCCCTGAAACAAAACTAGTCTTTTTTTTCTACAATCATCTTGGGAAACAGTGTAGAGAGAAGAATCAAATTAGCTTTATTGATGGAATGATGGAGAGGCCCGCCTCTGCCATTAAGTTAAGAAGGAGGGGTCAAAGCAGAGTTCCAAGGCCAGATCTGAAACATCTGCCTCCTCCTGTAGCAGAGTGCAGGACGTTTGACATGAACTACTAGCAACGAAAATGTCATAGAAAGAATGACTCCCAATCAGAAAAGAAGATTCCGTACCAGAAATGTTTCTGTGTGGACAAACACAACAGATGTCCCCTATACAGACATGCAGCAATGAGTTACGAGAGAGAAGCATGTTATTAAATTGTTTTAAGGGTTCATTACCAAGGCTTAAGTCTTTTCCAAATCCTTCAGGATGTGCAAAATAACCAGAAATTTTTAAGGACAGGATTAACATGATCTGATTCATGTTTTAAAAATAAAACTTCAGAGCTAAGTGTAAAATAAAATGGAGTTGAGGAAAAGGGACCATTTACTAGGCTGACCCAGTATTTTTGACAGTAGGTGATGGTGACTTGGAGTAGGGTAGCAGAAAAAAATAAAAGAGAACTGAGCAAGTTTAACAGGAATTTAGTGGGCAGAAATGATAGAACTTGGAGGACAAACAAGATAAAGGAAAAACTAATCATTTAGGCCGGCGCGGCGCGGTGGCTCATGCCTGTAATCCCAGCACTTTGAGAAGCTGGGGCAGGCGGATCATGTGGTCAGGAGATCGAGACCGTCCTGGCTAACATGGTGAAACCCTGTCTCTACTAAACATGCAAAAAATTAGCCAGACGTGGTGGCACACGCGTGTAGTCCCAGCTACTCGGAGGCTGAGGCAGAACAATCGCTTGAATCTGGGAGGCGGAGGTTGCAGTGAGCCAAGAACATGTCACTGCACTCCAGTCTGGGCAACAGAATGAGACTCTGTCTCAAAGAAAAAAAAAAAAGAAAAAAGAAAAAGAAAAAAAGAAAACCTAATTCATTCAATCATTCAATTAATACATATTTACTGAATTACTGCAATATTACTGGGCTTGGTGCTGCAACAGTGAATACAACAAAAATCCCTTAAATCATAGATTATGTATTCTATGGAAAGGTAATTCTCATTCTTCAGCTACTGGTCCTCGGATTCAATCTAACATTAATCATAAACTTATATTTCAAGACAACTGACAAATCTGTCATAAGCTTGATTCATCATCAGTGAAAGTTTCTAGTTCCCCAAAGGATATTTAAAAAAGAGAGAGAGATGCAGCTCCTGAAGGCAAGTGTCCCAGATTGGATTTTTGCTTCATTTTGTTTTCTTTTGTTTTGTTTTAACATGGAGATGCTAGATTAAAGGACTCCTACTGAGGACAGAGCTCTAGTCAGCCAAACTGAATGGCTGCTTCAGAACTGTCAAATCTTCCAGGACAAGAATCTTTGCTATCCTTGCCCAGAAAGACCACTGTGATTCTTTCTTCCTGTACCCTACTCTAAATGGAAGCTTTTATTGCTGTTCTTCTGCACCATTGTGTTTGAATGTGTGAAAGTTTGTGAAATTTATCATTTCTCCACAGATTACTGGACTGTGATGTGCTCCATCTGGACTTGAATGAAAGGAATGCTAATCATCCTGGATGTGGATCCGGGCAAGACAGTGTGTTGTCTTCCTCTGGGAACAGGATGAGTGAGCTTTCCAATTGTATATAGATAGTTGCATTATGTTAGAGGAGAACATATTTTAAATGTTATGTGTAGGAAGAAAGGCTTTGAGCATCCATAGAAATGGTGGAACATAGCTAATATATTATGCTTTTACCAAAAGAGAGTTCCTACTCCTAATAGACATTCTTTTTTTTTTTTTCTTTAGAAATTATCTCTTGCCTATTCTCTGTCCATGTGATTTGTGTGGGACTGATGCCAACTCCAGGTTCCAGGTATGAGAAAATGGTCTGAACCTGGCCAGTAACAGCACGTTCTTCCCAGTCACATTGACTGTTTCATGCATAGTCATCTGAAGGAAATCAGAGATAAAAGAGGGAAAGGGGGGATTCCTGATTACATTGTTTGAACTCACAGAAATAGTAATGCTAAATCATCTCTAACACTAGCATTTTCAATAAGTATAAGGGCTATGTCTGTCTTGATTACTATATTATTCATATGTAATAGGAAAGTACCTAGAAGATAACAGGAAGATAACTATTTGTTTAATTGAATTAAATCAAATTCAATTTAACATTTTAAGATTTTCCTGGACTGTAAAATATAATTTTGATGAAAGAAGAAAAGAGCAAATTGTATCACACAATGAAATGTGTGCTAAGTAGCCCTGAATTAATTGGTTTTCCTTTCATTGGACATTTCACCTTAAATCTTATAATTTCTTATCATTTTTATGGTCTCAGCTCGAATTTTAAGCCAGAGTACAAGAGGAAAGGCCTGTATCTCACAAGTTCACTTCTTTCTTCAAGTATTCAAAAGACTTTATTTTCATCATATTAGAGATTTTTTCTACATCCTTAAGTATATTATTTCATTGTATATATAGTTTATTAGTGAGATATGCTCCATTGTTTCCTATTTATTTACAGGCAAAAAACTTGATGAGTAGCTATTTCATAAAAGGAAAACAAGAAAATTAGAAGTTAGGGGTAGGAAGAGAAGGAGTTAAGTTTTGAATGTATTGGAATGAGGTATCATGGGATATCTGGGTGGAGGTATCTATCACATGCAGTCTGCAGTTTAAAAGAAAGCTTTGTGTTGGAAATCACATTTCAGAGTTATCATTTTATAGATGTTAAGTACAAGAGCCCATTCAGGGTGAACATCTAGACTAAGAAATGGAAAATGCAACTGGGACAAAAGAATATTTAAGGGTTACAGGTCAGGTGCCGTGGCTCATGCCTGTAATCCCAGCACTTTGGGAACCCGAAACAGGCAGATCACAAGGCCAAGAGATCAAGACCATCCTGGCCAACATGGTGAAACTCCATCTCTACTAAAAATATAAAAATTAGCTGGGCATGGTGGTGCATACCTGTAGTCCCAGCTGCTCGAGAGGCTAAGGCCAGAGGACTGCTTGAACCTGGGAGGCAGAGGTTTCAGTGAGCCGAGATCGTGCCACTGCACTCCAGCCTGGCGAAAGAGTGAGACTCCGTTACAATAACAATAATTTTTTAAAAAGAATATTTAAGGGGTACGAAGAAGAGCACAAAGAAAGGTAAACATAACAGCAGACAAGAGAGAAAATATTTCATGAAGCACAATTAATGTGAACTGAACACAAGTTGAGTAAAATTCAATAACTCTTGTTCAATGAACATTTATTAAACCACTGCTACATGTCAGGGACTTTTCTCAATGTTGATGAAACAGGACTGTATTAAACTAGGGGTGGAAGTCTCTGTTTTCCTAGACCTTATGGTTGCTCAGTCCTCTGCCTGCTATGCACTGGCATTACAGAGGAGCATAGGCAAGGAGCCCATCAATGGAGCAAGAAGTATTGTCAAATTTATGCAAAGAATATCCTTCCCTAATTCGGGATGTTGTAAGACTTTCCAGGAAGAACATACTGTCACCACATTGACCAGAGTCAAGAGGAGAGATTGATTGAAAACACCCATTGGATTGAGTGCAGTAATCTTGGAGGACTCCCTGATATAAGGTAAGAGACTTGCAGAGGGGGTGGTGTGACTGCACTGGGCACCCATGGTAAGGGGATCACAGGAAAAATCATACTTGTTACCACACCAGCTGACCTCAAATGTTGTAGGTGGAGGTGGCATCATGTTCAGAGCACTCATAGGTAACAGCTGACAAATGGACCCAAACAGAGCTGAAGCACAAAATTTGGTCCTGAATGTCACTTTTCTTCCATATGAGTAACAGTAGCCCAAGACCAGCATTTCAACACCAGTCTAGTTACTCAGTCTCATGCTGTAATGGGAAAGGAACATCATGTTGGCCAGCAAAGTCAGTCTGGTCACCAGACTGTCCTCCTGAAACCAGGAGCCTGAAACAACCACATGAGGGAGTCTCAGAGCATCTCGGTACATCTGATAAATGCCACATAGGGAGTTAGTGTTTGCAAAGCTCTCCAAAAGAAAACAAAACAAAACAAAACAAAACAAAAAAAATAAAACATAGGAACTATAATTTGTAAGATTCACAGCAGAAGTTCAGGATGCACCATTGTGATCGTACTGCCAGTGCCAACAAGATTTAAATGTTCGACGTTTTTGGTCCCTGAGCAGTGAGCATATGGAACTCTTACAAGATGGCACTGCTGGTCCTGTCTAGTCTCAGCCATTGAAAGGTGACTTACAAAAATTGAGAAAAGCCATCCAAAACACAGGGTACCCAGAGATACTATCCTGGGACAAAGGCCCTGCTTTCAGGGTCCTAGTGTCATACTGCACCACACTGCCCAAATATACTGCTAGCCCTCGAATCCTTGTCTCAGGGTCAGCATCTAAAACAGGGTCACTTAAAATTAAGAAAGTCAATATTTAAATACCCAACATAAATGATTACTTATCCTGACTGAATTTGTGCAAATCTCAGTTCCAGCACATGATCTGAAGAAACAGATAAATGATGTAATTTTAAAAGTCTCAATTTCCTTCTCAAGAAAATGAGAACAATTTCTCATAGGCTATTCTAAGGATGTAAAGAGATCACTTGTGCTAAGTTTCTCATACTGTTTCTGGAGCAAAAGCGTACTCATTAAAAAGCAAGTTTTACTAATTAACATATTATTCACTACAAATTTTCATGATAAAATTAAGTAGATCTTGTCTATCCTTCAATTCTTTCATCGGAATGAGGGAAATATCTCCACATGAAAATATTAGTGAAACATCTTCACATGAAAATATTAAGACTTTTCATAGGAATGAATCTCTATGTAGGAAACCAAATAACTTAAATGCTAACAAGACCGTATTTTAGATAAAATTGTCAACCCTTAATCAAATAAATAAATCAAAACTCTAGATGCTTAAAAAAATTGATTATTTACTAACACGCTTTTGTAGTTAAAATAAACTGACATATTTTCATGCTTATCAGTGCTATTTTTTAAAAAAGTGAGCTCAAATATATCCTGGTGAATAAATATCTATTAACGTACCAGTAAAGGACACAGTTTAGCCAAATTTCTTTCATGATTTGAAACTCCCACTGGTGCCAAAAGAAGAACATCTGTGTTTTCGTTTCATCTTTTCCACATGTGGAGCAGAGGAGAGAAGGGGACTTGAGACTTAAAGCTATCTGAGGTCAAACATCAAAATATTGAATCAGAATTTTTATTATAATTAATCCACTAAAAGAATGACATAAATAAAAATGCTTATCACACAGTCATAATTTTTGTGATATGGTTTATCCACCTACCTTGCTACTTCTCCATTGTTCTTACCACTACTTGGCAAACCTTATTGCTGTTTATTGTCTGCCTTTCATGCTGGAATATAAGTTCCATCATATCAGATTCTTGCTCGATTTTATTCACTGCTGTATCCTCAGCATGTAGAATAATATCTGGCATATAGTAGGTGCTTAATGAAAAGTTTCTGGGTGAGTTAATTGTGAAAAGGTACACTCCAATAGCAGATATTTGAAAAGAAATCTTGAAAAAGGCAAGATTCAAGCTTAAGTTTACAGGAAGAATGTGATTCACTAGGTTAACATGAAAGGATGTTTAGAGCAGAAAAATTTTGCCACGTAATAAGTAGTTTGGTTTAATTTTGTATTGGCACTTTGGTGATTTTTTTTCACTCGACTTTGCCTCTAATTTTCCCACATTAACTTGTCATTTACTATTTACTTAGGGTTGTCTCACCTGTTTATTGTAGCATAACAGAATTCCAGTGAGAATGGCTGACACTGAGTAAATGCTCTTTGGTCGTCTTGTTTTTTCTGTAGCATTAGGCATGACTCATTGGTGGTATTAATGCAGAAGTTGAAAACAACTGCAGTAATATATGAATCCAACAAACTGCACCTGAAGTATCAGAACAACATTTCAAATGTCTTTGTTAAAGTATTAGTACAAAGACCAAAACTCAAAAAATAAATTGAATCTGCATTATTATGGACTTATGATACTTAGGCAGCTAAACAGAGTCAGCATTACATTAAAAATATGCAGAAAGCTTATGGTGATTTCATAGCATCTATCTTTTTTTTTTTTTTTTTTTTTTTTTTTTTTTTTTTTTTGAGACAGAGTTTCGCTCTGTCGCCCAGGCTGGAGTACTGTGGCGCCATCTCCGCTCACTGCAAGCTCCGCCTCCCAGATTCAGGCCATTCTCCTGCCTCAGCTTCCCTAGTAGCTGGGACTACAGGCTCCCGCCACCATGCCCGGCTAAGCTTTTTGTATTTTTAGTGGAGACGGGATTTCACCGTGTTAGCCAGGATGGTCTCTGTCTCCTGACCTCGTGATCCACCCGCCTCGGCCTCCCAAAATGCTGGGATTACAGGCATGAGCCACCGCGCCGGCCCATAGCATTTATCTTAACAGTTGTAATAGCTTCCTGCCTAAGTTCTCTTCAAATTTTCCCTACTTCACTCAGATATACACATTGTTAGAAGATTAATTTTTCTGAAGCAAAGCTGATGTTTGATTACTCTTTTCAGACGTTTATTCAACAAATATATATTAACAAACTTTAATACGCAATACAATGTACTAGATAACGGGATACACATAGATATGGTCCTTGGCCTCGCAGATTCCAAAAACTTTAGTGATTATCTATTACCTAGAACAGCATTATGCATTTATGTTGATATGAACTAGAGTAAATATAACCAGTGTTAAGCAATGTGAAAAAATCTGGATGCAGTAAGTAAGTTTTAAATGTACAATATACCTTTGTATTTTCAAAGGTAAATATAGTATTTAGTATATTCTGAATTTTTGATTCAATAATTTGTGTATATGAGTACTTTTGTGGAGCAGCTTTGACTATGGCAGAAAAGGTCACATTCTGCAGAAATGCTTCTTTATTTTGTATATCATGTAATTTCATAAATGTTCTTCTATATATGTATTTGTACAAAGACATTTCAATAAACACTTGTTGAAGGGTGACATACCTTATTGTCCAGTGAAAAATTAGACCTTAGATTTTTAAAGATGCCACTGTGGAGATTTTGATGGAATGATTGCAAAATGCCTTACAAGAAATCATAAAGCACATTCTATTTATCATTCTAGAATTCATGTTATTGACAAGTTTACCCTTAACCACCAGTACGTGGAACCTACAACATGAATAACAACAAAAACATTTTAAAATTCTAAGAAAACATATATTCCTTAGTGTACCGAAGAAAAGTCATCTTGTTCATTTACTTCTATACAAGTAGTAATCAGTACTAATGCATGAATATCACTGGATTAAAAAGTACCTCCACTTTTTCTGCCCACAGCACAGAAAATAATTCAAAGAGTAGAGTCCAATTTTGAAATTAAAATGTGGATACAGAGTAGACAATGATGGCATAGTGAAATTATTTATTATTTTGCTTTCAAGGTAAGATCATTAGAGAAAGGCAATTTGCTATATGTAGGAATTATGTTTCATTAACAACCTGGAGCAGTGAGGGCTGAAATCACATTCTTAAATACATTAACAAAATTGTTATCATTTCTCCCAGAGACAGAGGAGACAGAGTGTTATGTTTAGTTGCTATTAGTATTCAGCTTAAGGGCAAATTGCAATGAAAATTTTGTTGAGGTGAACTGAGATCTTCTCAGCTATTTACTATGGTCAAAACCAAATTGATCACACGCTTTGAACACTGCCTATACTAAAATAAGTGTTGTTTAGCATAAAACAAATGAGAGAAAATAATATATGTTAGAACATAAAATCAAACTTTTGATGAGTTAAAAATTACATAACATTTAAATATGTAATTACATAACATTTACACTACATAATATTTAAATATGCCTTATTAAGAAAACACTCAGGGCCAATGGTTTACCTCTATAACCCAAGCACTTTGGGAGGCCAAGGCAAGCGGATTACTGGAGGCCAGGAGTCTGAGGCCACCTGGGAAAAACAGCGAGGCCTCATCTCTACAAAATGTTTAAAGTTAACAGGATGTGGCGGCACATGCCTATAGTCCCAGTTACTCAGAAGATTCAGACAACAAGATGGCTTGAGACCAAGAGTTGGAGACTGCAATGAGCCGTGATCGTGCCACAGTACTCCATTCTGGGAAAAAAATATGAGACCCAGTCTCTAAAAGAAAAAAGAAAGAGAGAGAGAAAAAGAAAAAAATCAATGTGAAGCCAAGATAAATTCAATAAAAATAAAAAAACTCCTGAATCTACCTGAATTCAAGAAGAAATAATTATCGTTACTAATTTGAGAAATGTAGATTATGGAATTTCTCATTTATTATATTGGAAACCTTTTAGGTCAGAGCAACAAGTAACATCTTTAAAACTGCTATTCAACAAACACAGTCATTTAGAAATAGAAAGTCAAAGACAAGGTAGGTTCATAGAAAGTTAAGACTGATACTACTCGCTTATTAGAAAAAGGATAATTTTCACATATTCAACTTGTATCTGTAAAGACAAAATAATAAAAAATTAAAGAACTATATTTACTAGTTTACATCTAGAACTGAAATAAAATAATAATAGCAATGTTGATTAAAATAATAATGATGGTTATAATGACGATGATGACAAAAACATGTGACAGAAGTATAGTATCTAATACTTGCTTGAAATGGAAAATTGCCTTTTAGCTTTTACTATTGGCAAAAAAAACCACACTGAAATAGCTCTATAAGCATCGTAATACCACTTATAATAGGAAGCATAAAAATTAGTACGTACAGTTTGTAGACTTAACATGTCTTGGTTCAAGTGAACCTGTTACTGGGGGTTCTGGTTACTCCACAAAGGAGCTGTTTTCCATGCAGTGTCACAAAGCCAACATGCAAAACCCAAAGTGAGTGTCAAGCGGTGTGAATTGTATTCAGTGGGAATAGAATGGGAGGAGTGGCAGTGTAGCTCACAAATCAACTTCTCATCTCTTGAGAAGAGGGAATTCACAAATATAGGGTATATTTAATCATGGGGCTAGGCATTAAGAGGGAGGGGAGAAATATTTATGTCTTTTTCTTGAAAAGAGACAGATTTTCTTAGAATTAAGGAACCACCTCTTTTCTATCTTTTTTGGGTCTCTTCTAACCATTGTCATGGTGATTGTCAACTATCATTGTCATTTCTCATGGAAAGTGAAATGAAGCTAGAGGTTCTTCGGAGTTCAAACTGCCACTGTGGATTCTGCCAACTTCAGTTGATTTCGTCCTAGGAAGAAACTTACAGTCACAGACATGCTGATTCTTAAAATGAAGCAGAGTTAAAGCTAAGTAGAAATTTGGCTGTCCCTTAGACACTGCCTTGGGCAACATAAGCAGGGTAGGCATCCAGCTAGGCCATTTAGGCATTATATGGATCCAGTTAAATTATGTAGGCATTGTATTGAGCAACAAAAGTGGGGTAAGGGTTCAGCTAAGCCATGTAAGCACTGCCACGGGTAACAAGCCCGGAAGTCTGGCCTCAGCATTCCCATCAATATCATAACACAATGTAATTGCACACAGACACATAGAGAAAGATATCCATTAAAACATACATTTGAATTAAAGAGAACTATTTAAAGACTTTTGCAAGTGCTTCATACTAGGATAGGTCCTTGAAAATTTTTCTTTAGGACGGGCGTGGTGGCTCATGCTTGTAATCCCAGCTCTTAGGGAGGCCAAGGAGGGCGGATCGTGACGTGAGGAGTTTAAGACCAGCCTGACCAAAATGGTGAAACCCCTCTCTACTAAAAAATACAAAAATTAGCTGGGCGTGGCAATGGGTTCTTGTAATCTCAGCTACCCAGGAGGCTGAGGTAGGAGAATTGTTTGAACCCAGGGGCAGAGGTTGCAGTGAGCCAAGATCGCACCACTGCACTCCAGCCTGTGTGACAGAGTGAAACTGTCAAAAAGAAAGAAAGAAAGAAAGAAAGAAAGAAAGAAAGAAAGAAAGAAAGAAAGAAAGAAAGAAAGAAAGAAAGAAAGAAAGAAAGAAAGAAAGAAAGAAAGAAAGAAAGAAAGAAAGAAAGAAAGAAAGAAAGAAGGGAAAAGAAAGAAAGAAAGACAGAAAACCTTTCTTTAAGCTTAAGCTTTCCATGTGTCAATGTCTTCATTGGATATGATGATACTTAATACGTACAGAACTTGAAAAATAACACAAACTAGTATGCTGAAAATGCCTGGAAGAATTGCTGATATACAATTTTTTTTCCCTTCTTTCCTTCTTTTCTCTTGGATTCATTTTTTTATCTTGTTCTCTTGCTGCACATATATATATATATATATATATATTTTTAAGCATGGTTAATACGGATATTTGCCTGGTATCATCCACATTGTTTTCTGAGATTTTTCTTTTCTTTTTTTCTTTCTTTTTTTTTTTTTAAAGATGGAGTTTCATTCTTGTTACCCAGGCTGGAGTGCAGTGGTGTGATCTCCGCTCACTGCAACCTCTGCCTCTCGGGTTCAAACGATTCTCCTGCCTCAACCTCCCGAGTAGCTGAGATTACAGGCACGCACCACCATGCCCAGCTAATTTTTTGTATTTTTAGTACAAACGGTGTTTCACCATGGACAATCTGGTCTTGAACTTCTGACCTCAGGTGATCCGCCTGCCTCGGCCTTCCAGAGTGCTGGGATTACAGGTGTAAGCCACCACACCCGGCCTGAGATTTCTCATAGAATTGATTTCTCTTCCTATTATTTGGCATTTGTCTCTGTTATTTCAATGTCTTACAAAAGTCTGTACAAAAATAACCTTTTAAAAATCTTTTTTTTTTTAATGGGTAAGCTAATTATCCTGCTACATTGATTGTTTAAAAATGAAAATGTTATTTTCATTTCAATGTTATTATAAGGCAATCTCAAAAAGTATCTTGCCTATGCCTGAAGTTCTGGAACATGGTAATTCTGTCATCAGTAAGCACAGTGCTATGGCATGTGCAAATGGCAGATGTAATACAACCAGATTTTGTGAGGAAAACAAATACTTCTTATCAGCTGGGCACAGTGGCTCATGCCTGTAATCCCAGCACTTTTGGAAACAGGAGGATCACTTGAGGCCAGCACGAGGACAGCCTGCATTGTTCTCTTGCTGCACATATATATATATATATTTTTTTTTTTAAGCATGGTTAATACGGATATTTGCCTGGTATCATCCACATTGTTTTCTGAGATTTTTCTTTTCTTTTTTTCTTTCTTTTTTTTTTTTAAAGATGGAGTTTCATTCTTGTTACCCAGGCTGGAGTGCAGTGGTGTGATCCAGAGAGTGGGGAGACCCACTCTCTACATAAAAAAAAAAAAAAATTACCTAGGCATGGTGGTGCATGCCTATATTTTCAGCTACTTGGGAAGCTAAGGTGGGAGGACCAATTGAGCACTGGAGTTGGAGGCTGTAGAAAGCCATGATCACATCACACTACTGCACAC
Organism: Macaca fascicularis; assembly: GCF_037993035.2. Lineage (NCBI taxonomy): Eukaryota > Metazoa > Chordata > Mammalia > Primates > Cercopithecidae > Macaca > Macaca fascicularis. The sequence goes on along the minus strand of NC_088379.1, from coordinate 73,461,880 downwards.
TATCCCATGTGACAGACGGAGACCCAGTCTCAATAAATAAATATATTAATTAATTAATTAATTAAATCTATATGTATATATATGCACACACAAATACACACATATTTTCTTATTACACATAACTTCATAATTTCATATTCCACAATGTGATTCATAAAATTCAATTAACAAATTATTTATTGAGTATCTGCCATGTACAAATCACTGTTCTAGGTCCTGGGAATTCAAATCCACCTATTTCATTTGATATATCAATTCAATTTCCATAACTGTAATAGAGACTCTAAAGAATGAAAATAATTTTAGTAAATATTTTCTGCACTTGCAAGTACAGCAGATTATATTTCTTGAGAAGCTATTAATGTATACTGAGCAAAAGATGTTAAAAGTGAAATAAATTCAAAATTTAGTTTTATTACTAATTTCTCACATTTAATATGCAAACTTGCATTGTTTATTGCTGAGAAAAGAAAGTAGGCAGTATTTTCAAATCCTATTTATCTATAAAATCTTTATCTCAGAGCAACAATTAATGTATTTTAAAACTAATATTCTGGAACAAAAATGGAAAGAGAAAGAAAGCATTAGACCAAGAGGAAGAAGATAAAGATGAAGAATTTTATGAAGATCAACTTCCACTAAATGAACAGTAAATGTATTTTCTCTTCCTTATGATTTTCTTAATAACATTTTCTTTTCTCTACCTTATTTGATTATAAGAATACAATGTATTATGCATACAGCATACAAAATACGTGTTGTTTATGTTAATCAGTAAGGCTTCTGGTCAACAGTAGGCTATTAGTAGTAAAGGTTTTGGGGATTCAAAAGTTATAGATGGATTTTCAATTGCATGAGTCAGCACCCCTAACCCTCGCATTGTTCAAGGATAAACTGTGTAAAAGGAGACTTTTCAACCACTATCTATCAACTGCTTCCCCACTCTGGCTTCTTGGCTATAAATCATTACTTACCCTCGTTGTATTTGGAGTTGAGCCTGATCTTATATTCACATATATGTGTGTGTGTGTGCGCGTGCGCATGTGTATATATATATATATATATATATATATATATATATATATGTATTGCTATGGCAAAGATTTTTGTACCCTTTGTTTGTTGTTTTATATATTTAAGTCAGACAAGTTTTTTTATTATTTTCTAGATTCCTCATTACATTTTTCAATGTAAACACAGAATGCAACAGTCTTTTTTTTTTTTTTAAAGCCAATTTCAAGTTTGTATCCTGTTTAGGCTAAAGCATGACAAAAGCAGCTATTAAAGCTCATCTTAACCTTCTGAGTTCTCCTTTTTCTCTTTGATTTTGGCCTTGTAACTCTTTATTAAGTCATCAGAATTTTGATGTTTATATGAAGTTTTGTTTCTTGTGGGTTTTTTTTTTTGTTTTAATATTTAAACTGACATTCTATTTGTTTTTAACGGAATGATTGGTTTGAATAAATGAGCTTGTCCTAATGACACTTCAGAATCCATTATGTACATTGAATAACAAAATGACAACTTTTAATATCAGCAGAAATGTATTTATACTTAAGTTATGAATAATAGTGAGAGAATTGGAACAATGCAAACGTGCATAAATAGTAACAATTTTCAGCTTAGGTATTTGAATGCATAAGTGTAAAGGAAAATATTATTCTAGCAGAAAGACTATTTAAGACTATTGTAACTGAGTATTGTAATAAAAGATCAGGCTCGACTCCAAATACAACAAGGGTAAGTGATGATTTATAGCCAAGAAGCCAGAGTGGGGAAGGGGTTGGTAGAAAATTACCAAGAGGAAACATCAAGGTATGAGAATTCTTGCCAAAACAACTTGAATAATTTTTGCTTTAGGCAGGTGAGTGTGATCAGATGTCAAGAGTGGGAAATAAGAAATTCAATTAGATTTTGAGAGTGGTCAAGGGAAGAAGATTCTTTCTGAACCAACTTAGCAGGATTTTTGCTAAGACTCAGCTACAGGCCAAGCAGGGATGAAGGCCAAGCTTGAGGCCTAGTCAAAAAGAAGACTCGAAAGAACCTGACTAAACTTTAGACAAGGAGTCTTTTTCACTAGTGTATTATATATTTGTTAAACTTTCATTTTCAAATAATTTTATTATGCATGATATTTATTATTTTATCGTGAAATATAACTTGAGCACCTATCATGTTCTAGTTATATTTTTAGGAAATGTGGAATCCAATGGCTGAAAAATGACAGATAGTTTTCTTGGTCTAGTAGAGAAAACATTCAATTAACAAAGAAGCAAAATATTTAATAATTTTAAATAATAATCAGCTTATGAAGAAAATGTATTCATGAAAGATTATAAGGAGTGCCAGTGGAAGAAGTTTAGAAAGGGTGGTCTGGGAAGGATTTTCTAACAAGATAACATTTGATCAAAATTTAATGACTGAGAAGTCAGACTTAAAGAATGGGGAGATACCATCCTGAGTAGAGGTAACCTGCAGAAACGCCCAAAGCAGGAACAAATCTGGGAATACCCCCTAAATGAACTCCCAGCTTCTACTGTGCTTATTGCCAGTTTATTTTTTATGAACAACCGGACTGATCTCCCCAAAACATAGATCACACCTTGTCACTTCTCTGCTCATGACTTTGCAATGACTTCTGGTCTTGCTCAGGCTCAAATGCATTATGTGTACTGTGTCCTACATGATCTGTCCATTTCTCCATACTCTGCTTCTTCATGCCAGCCTTTCAGATCCCAACTACTTCCATTCTCATCATTGTTCATTCAGCTGCAGCCATAGTGGCCTGTTTGCTGCTATTTGAAAACACCACACATGCTCCATTCAGAACCACTACACTTACTTCTTCCTCCTTCCTCAAATGCTTTCATAAATGGCTCGCTTAATTTTGGTCCTTGCTCAGATGTCACTTTAGAAAAAGATTTTTACAAATAATCCTTAATTTAAATGCCATCCTTCCAAGTTACTCTTAAGTTGCTTGCCCTGTTTATTCTTCCCCACTGAACTTATAAACTCCCAGTATTATATGTAGTAGTCGCACCTTATCCACACTTTTCCTTTCCATGGTTTCAGTTACCCTCAGTCAACTGGGGTCCGAATATAGGTAAGTACAGTATAATAAGATATTGTGAGAGGGAGAGAGACCACATTCACATAACTTATAATATATTGCTATTAATGTTCTGTTTTATTCTTAGTGGTTGTTAATCTCTTTGGTATAGATTTAATATTTGTCCTCACCCAAATCTCACATAGAAAAGTAATCCCCAATGTTGGAGGTGGGGCCTGGTGAGAGACGTCTGGGTCATGGGTTTGGATCCCTCATGGTTAGGTGCTGTCCTTGCCACAGCAAGTGAGTTGTTGCAAGATCTGGTTGTTTAAAAGTGTATGGCACCTCCCCACCCACTCTCTCTTGCTCCTGCTCTGGCCATGTGACGTGCCTACTCTTCACTTCATCTTCCACCTTCTGCCATGAGTAACAGCTAACTGAGGCCTCCTCAGACACTGAGCAGATGCTGGCTCCATGCTTGTACAGCCTGCAGAAACATGAGCTAATTTTGTTTATAAATTACCGAGTCTCAGGTGTTTCTTTACAGCAATGCAAGAACGGCCTAACTCTTACTGTGCCTAACTTACAAATTGAACTTTATTATAGGTGTGTATGTATAGGAAAATACATAACATATATAGGTTTCAGTACTGTCTGCAGTTTTCGACATCTACTGGGGAATTTGGAACAGATGCCCTTTGGATAGGGGGTCTATTGTATACTTATTTGTTATTTATTTTTACTTACTTTGCTGCCTCCAAGAGTGTAAGCTCCAGGAAATCAGGGATTTTCTAGTTTTATTTTAAAATGGTATCCTCAGCACCCAAAAGAGCTTATAAAAGACAGCGAGTATTGAAAATTTGTTTCTTGACTGAATTATCATTCTGAGCTATGTACTATTGTAATATTCATTGGACTGATGAGAAAATTATGATTCACATAATTTATGTCTTAGCAAAAGCTGCTTAGCTGGCAAGATGTAAACCTGCTTATGTTATTTCAAAAATGATTTTTCATTTCTTGGTAAAACACATTTGAGAATTATGGATAACAGTGTAACATTTATTTTTTAAATAAAAATTATAATAATCACCATGTCTTTAAAATTAAAAAATATACTTTTTAAAAAGAAGTCCTACGGTGGGTAAAGAATAAAGAAACATCTCTTAGTTAAATATAATTGTAGGAAACGTTAGCAAATGTGAGAGACAAAATTACCAGTGTGCATATCACGTTTCTTAGGCAATGGTTGGCTTGCAAGATGATTCTCTAGGAAAATGTTTCCTATTTCAAAGCCCATTCTCCTTGGTGGAAAAACTCAGACACAAGAATTCAGAATTATTGCAAATGCTGCAGCATCAAATGCTAACAATTATTCATTAAAAGAGGTTTAATTTGTTTGTAATGGTTTTAAAAGATGAGCTATTACATATTGCTTCTCCTTTATCTTTCACCAAAAAGAAAAAAAATTTGGTATTCATAGACTGCGTAATCCATACATACAAATCTGGAATTAAGTGGTCCAATTCAAACTAGTAACTGTCAGATAAAAGGTATAGATTTCATTCCTCATCCTCTGATCTAAGGATTTCCATGTTTATATCTTATAAAAGCTTTCATGTGTTTTGGAAGTTGCATATTTGCTAATGGTAGAGGTTAGGACTGAAAGCATTTAGAAATGAACCATCTTAATTGAAAGTAAGACAAATGTAGATGCATTATAAAATAATTATTTTTAAAGCTTTCAGATGAATATGAGAAATTAGAGATAAAAGAGCAGGTAGAATGATTACTTGATAAATTGGAGTATTGTGTTTTGAAAGGAAGGCAAATACTAAGCAACAAAGACAATTGTGAGACTATATAATTAAGCCTTTTCATGAAAGAAAAAATTCCTCTTCTTACCCATAGTTTGAGGCTGTCTTTAGCATAAAAGATAAGGTTGCAATTAGAGGGATGCACAGCACAAGTACCAAATTATGTTTATTAGAGGATAAAAGATTCACATGTAAGTATATTTTGTGCTGTTAAAATGAAAATTACATGAACTGACTTTGATAGAACATAATAGAACATTTTTGCTGTGATGATATATTTGCTTTTTAAATGGCCTTAACTGAAAAAGCTGTAGAAGTGACCTATATTTAGCAATTCCTTTATCCACTGTCAGTTAGGATCTTAAGGAATTATGTGAACTTAAAATACAAGTGATATGACTTTTAGAAAAGTCAGAATAGCAGAAGATATTTAAATAAAATGTAAAATGGGATTTAAAGTCAGGAATATGTATGCCAGTGAAATGAACAATTAACCTTGTTACATAAATCATAAATCTGATAATGCACTTCTTACATTTATTATAACAAATTGTGAAGTAAGCTATTGTATTATATTATCTAATTAAATTTTGGAAGTAAAGTACCTTCCTTTGCATTCCTCCTGCTTCTTTTGGAAGACACCAAGAATAGTTCATTTTTAAAAGTGCATTAAATGTTTATGTCAACTGGCCTATCATTTAGTGTAATAAAAAATAAATTTATTAGTCTTAACTTTGAAATGTTTGTATGTAAATTTTCCACAGCAAATGTGCAGTGCCAGGCTGACTTCGGGCACTCAACGTACTTTTGTGCTACTTTCCCTAGTTGTGTGTGCTTAGATAATTCAATTTAATGTTATTAATAAATTGAATAAAAGAAGAATCAGAAAGATTAATATTTTTGCATATACACTCACATGGAAACAAAAACATACACATGTACTCAGATGTGTGCACACACCCCCACATGGTGAAGAAGTAAGGTAACATCCACTTTGTTCTGTGAATTCATAGGTCCTACTATTCAATTCTTTAACTGAAGCCTTGCAAATGTATAGCAGGGTATAGAACTATGTGAGGAACTCGAAGCAGAATGTACAATGATGGGATAATAAATTATTTTTTTAATTACTAATATGGAGGAATCAAGTGAGAGTTTGCTTTCTAAAAAAAGACAAGAGCTGTTCTCTTTAAGGCTCAGAAACATCTGAAATAATAGGAAAAAATGAATCCTTCTTACAATTGGCTGGAGAAGTAAACAATTTGTAGAAGTCAATGATAGCATGAAAAAAATCTGTGACTAGAACCTGGATGAGTTGGCAGAAAATTTGATAAAATTCTTGTATTCGTTCTGTAGCAAAATATAGCAGTGAAATAGAAAGGTGAAATTATTGTAAAACAGTATGAGAATATTTAGTGTAACCCAAATTTTGTTTTGTTTTTTGTAAAAATTTTGTCATGCTACTATTAAAAATACCCCAAACTTAGAGGCTTAATATAACATAACTTTATTGTCTCTCAGTTCTATGCAGCTAAAGTCTGAAATCTAGGTGTTGGCAGGGCCATGCTCCTTCTGAAGCCTATACAGAAGATCCTCCTTTGCCTTTTCCGAGCTTTTAGTGGTGGCCATGGATCCTTAGTGTTTCTGGCTTATAGGAGCAGAACTCCCATCTTTGCCTCCATCTTCACATGACATTCTCCCTGCATCCCTTATCATCTTCCTCCTGTGCATGTCTGTCTCTGTGTCCAAATTTTTGATTTTTAAAAGGAAACCATCATTTTTTTGGGTTAGGGCCCAGTCTAAAGACCTCATTTTAAATTGATTATACCTGTAAAAATAATATTTCTATAAAAGGTCACATTCTAAGGTATTGAGGGTTAGGACTTCAATTCATCTTTGGAGTAGAGGGAGATATGACCTATCCCATAACAATGTTACTTCCAATACATTGCGTAAGAAACAAATACACGGGACCAGGTTCTAAGATCTGGGGAGGCAGTATACGTGAAGATAAAGCGCTGAACTTCAATACAAACCTACCCTACCCCTAATTCAGACTGCATTGCATCCTCTGGCACATCACCTAGTCTTTCAATGTCTCTTCATCTGTAAAGAGTAGTACTCCCCTGAAAAGTTGTAAGGATTAACAGCATAACCTTGGGAGTCAAATTTTAAAAATATCTTGTTGATGAATATCACAAGAGATCACAAGAGTAGTCTTTGCTCAGTTTATGTAGCAAAGTCAGCTGGCCTACATATGAATGAAACCTAAGACAGGTTTTCTAATCAAGGGAAAAATTAACCCCTATCTTGCTCAGGAATAAAGCCCTCCAGATGAACATAAGCAAGATTCTTTATCTCCTCATCTTAAAATCTGGTTCTGGTATTTGAGTAATTGTGTAGAACTCTCTAAATTAAAACAAAGTCAGATAAATTAAAACATGTTTAAATCCTTCAAAAAAATGCTAAACAACCTTATTCATTTTTTAATGTTCATAGTAGAAAAACTGCTGTCAACTTTTCTAAAATTTTAAAAGCAAAGATTGTTAGTGCACGAATTATTTTATATTATTTCTAATTAGATAATGTCACTGTCTCCTATAATTATTTCCATTATTTTGTATTAAAAAGAAAATCTCAACATTACTTTTTTTTCAGTTCTGTGTCTTTAATACTAGATTAAAATTGAGACACTGAATTATGCTTAAAAGAGTAAAGAATTCTTTATCAAATATTTTATTTTTTCCATTATATTTTAAGTTCTGGGGTACACATGCAGAACGTGCTGATTTGTTACATAGGTATACATGTGCCATGGTGGTTTACTGCACCCATCAACCCATTATCTACATTAGATATTTCTCCTAGAGCTATTCCTCCCGTTGCCCCCCACCTCACAACAGGCACGAGTGTGTGATGGTCCCTTCCCTGTGTCCATGTGTTCTCATTGTTCAACTTGACTTATGAGTGAGAACATGAGGGGTTTGGTTTTCAGTTCCAGTATTAGTTTGCTGAGAATGATGGTTTCCAGCTTCATCCATATCCCTACAAAGGACGTGAACTCTTTCTTTTATATGGCTGCATAGCATTCCATGGTGTATATGTGGCACATTTTCTTTATCCAGTTTATCATTGATGAGCATTTGGATTGGTTCCAAGTCCTTGCTATTGGAAATAATGCTGCAATTAACATACATGTGCATGAGTTTTTATAGTAGAAAGATTTATAATCCTTTGGGTATATGGACATTAATGGGATTGCTGGGTCAAATGGTATTTCTGGTTCTAGATCCTTGAGAAATCACCACACTGTCTTCCACAAAGGTTGAACTAATTTACACTCCCACCAACAGTGTAAAAGTGTTCCTATTTCTCCACATTTTCTTCAGCATCTGTTGTTTTTTGACTTTTTAATAATTGCCGTTCTAACTGGCATGGGATGGTATCTCATTTTGGTTTTGATCTGCATTTCTCTAATGACCAGTACTGAGGAACTTTTTTTTTTTTTTTTATGTTTGTTGGGTGCATAAATGTCTTCTTTTGAGACATGTCTATTCATATCCTTTGCCCACTTTTTGATGGGGTTGCTTGCTTTTTTCCTATAAATTTCTTTAAGTTCCTTGTAGATTCGGGATATTAGCCCTTTGTCACATGGATAGATTGCAAAAATTTTCTCTCATTCTTTGGGTTGCCTGTTCACTCTGATGACAGTTTCTTTCGCTGTGCAGAAGCTCTTTAGTTTAATTAGATCTCATTTGTCAATTTTGGCTTTTGTTGAAATTGCTTTTGGTGTTTTTGTCATGAAGCCTTTGCCCATGGTAGTGTCCTGAATGGTATTGCCTAGGTTTCCTTCTAGGGTTTTTGTGGTTTTAGGCCTTACATTTAAAGTCTTTAATTCATCTTGAGTTAATAAAGTGTAAGGAAGTGGTCCAGTTTCAGTTTTCTGCATATGGCTAACCAGTTTTCTCAACACCATTTATTAAATAGGGAATCTTTTTCCCATTACTTGTTTTTGTCAGGTTTGTCAAAGATCAGAGGGTTGTAGATGTGTGGTATGATATCTGAGACCTTGGTTCTGTTCCATTGGTCTATATATCTGTTCTGGTACTAGTTCCATGCTGTTTTGGTTACTGTAGCCTTGTAGTATAGTTTGAAGTCAGGTAATGTGATCCCTCCAGCTTCGTTCTTTTTGCTTAGTATTGTCTTGGCTATATGGGCTCTATTTTGGTTCCATATCAAATTTAAAGTAGTTTTTTTTTTTTTTTTTCCAATTATTTGAAGAAAGTCAATGGTAGCTTGATGGGAATAGCACTGAATATACAAATTACTTTGGGCAGTATGGCCATTTTCATGATATTAATTACGCTGATCCACAAGCATGGAATGTTTTTCCATTTGTTTATGTCCTCTCTTATTTCCTTAAGCAGTGGTTTGTAGTTTTCCTTGAAGAGTCCTTCACATCCCTTGTAAGTTGTATCCCTTGGTATTTTATTCTCTTTGTAGCAATTCTGAACAAGAGATCACTCATGATTTGGTTCTCTGTTTGTCTATTATTGGTGTATAGGAATGTTTGTGATTTTTGCACATTGATTTTGTATCCTGAGACTTTGTTGAAGGTGATTTTAAGCTTAAGGAGTTTTGGGGCTGAGACAATGGGGTTTTCTAAATATACAATTATGTCATCTGCAAACAGAGACAATTTTACTTCCTCTTCTTATTTGAATACCCTTTGTTTCTCTCTCTTGCCTAATTGCCCTGGCCAGAACTTCCAATACTGTGTTGAATATGAGTAGTGAGACAGGGCATCCTTGTCTTATGATGGTTTTCAAAGGGAAGGCTTCCAGCTTTTCCCCATTCAGTATGATATTGGCTGTGGGTTTCTCATAAATAGCTCTTATTACTTGGAGATATGTTCCATCAATCCCTCATTTATTGAGTGTTTTTTAGTGTGAAAGGGTGTTGAATTTTATCGAAGACCTTTTATACATCTATTGAGATAATCATGTGGTTTTTGTCATTGGTTCTGTTTATGCAATGGATTATATTTATTGATTTGCCTATGTTGAACCAGCCTTGCATCCCAGGGATGAAGTCTATTTGATCATGGTGGAAAAGCCTTTTGATGTGTTGCTGGATTCAGTTTACCAGAATTTTATTGAGGATTTTCGCATCAGTGTTCATCAGGGATAATGACCTGAAATTTTCTTTTTTTGGTGTGTCTCTGCCAGGTTTTGGTGTCAGGATGATGATGGCCTCATAAAATGAATTAGGGAGGAGTCCCTCTTTTTCTGTTGTTTGGAATCATTTCAGAAGGAATGGTACCAACTCCTCTTTGTACCTCTGGTAGAATTTGGTTGTGAATCTGTCTGGTCCTCAGCTTTTTTTAGTAGGTAGGCTTTTAACTACTGCCTCAATTTCAGGACTTGTTATTGGTCTATTCAGGGATTCGACTTCTTCCTGGTTTAGTCTTGGGAGGGTGTATGTCACCAGGAATTTATTCATTTCTTCCAGATTTTCTAGTGTATTTGCATAGAGGTGTTTATAGTATTATCTGAGGGTAGTTTGTTTTTCTGTGGGATCAGTGGTGATATTTCCTTTATCATTTTTTATTGTGTCTATTTGATTCTTCTCTCTTTTCTTCCTTATTAGTCTCATTAGTCTTATTAGCTGTCTATCTATTTTGATAATCTTTTTTAAAAAAAACGGCTCCTGGATTCATTGATTTTTTGAAGGGTTTCTGTGTCTCTATTTCCTTTAGTTCTGCTCTGATCTTAGTTATTTCTTGCCTTCTGCTGGCTTTTGAATTTGTTTGCTCTTGATTCTCTAGTTCTTTTAATTGTGATGTGAGCGTGTTGATTTTAGATCTCTCCCACTTTCTCATGTGGGTATTTAGTGCTATAAATTTCCCTTTAGCACTGCTATAACTGTCTCCCAGAGATTCTGGTACATTGTGTCTTTGTTCTTATTGGTTTCAAAGAACTTAATTATTTCTGCCTTCATTTCGTTATTTACCCAGGAGTCATTTAGGAGCAAGTTGTTCAATTTCCATGTAGTTGTGTAGTTTTGAGTGAGTTCCTTAATCCTGAGTTTTAATTAGATTACACTGTGGTCTAAGAGACTATTTGTTATGATTTCCATTCTTTTGCATTTGCTGAGGAGTTTTTTACTTCCAATTATGTGGTCAATTTTAGAATAAGTGCTATGTGGTGCTGAGAAGTATGTATATTCTGTTGATTTGGGGTAGAGAGTCCCGGGGTGAAGATGTCCTGTAGTTCTGCTTGGTCCAGAGCTGAATTCAAATCCTGAATATCCTTGTTAATTTTCTGTCTTGTTGATCTGTCTAATATTTACAGTGGGGTGTTAAAGTCCCCCACTATTATTGTGTGGAAGTCTAAGTCTCTTTGTAGGTCTCTAAGAACTTGCTTTATGAATCTGGGTGCTCCTCTATTGGGTGCATATATATTTAGGATAGTTAGCTCTTCCTGATGAATTGATCCCTTTACCATTACGTAATGTCCTTATTTGTCTTTTTTGAGTCTGTTTTAGCAGAGATTAGTATTGCAACACCCCCTTTTTTTTCTTTCCATTTGCTTGACAAATATTCCTCCCTTCCTTTATTTTGAGCCTATGTGTGTCTTTGTATGTGAGATGGGTCTCCTGAATACAACACATTGATGATGCTTGACTCTATCCAATTTGCCAATCCGTGTATTTTAATTGGGGCATTTAGCCAATTTACATTTAATGTTAATATTGTTATGTGTCAATTTTATCCTGTCATTATGATGCTAGCCGGTTATTTTGCACAATTAGTTGATGCAGTTTCTTTGTAATGTCAATGGTTTCTACATTTCGGGATTTATTTTGCAGTGGCTGGTATAGGTTTTTCCCTTCCATCTTTATTACTTCCTTCAGGAGAACTTGTAAGGCAGGTCTGGTGGTAACAAAATCCCTCAACATTTGCTTTTCTGTAAAGGATTTTATTTCTCCTTTTCTTATGAAGCTTAGTTTGGCTAAATATGAAATTCTGGGTTGAAAATTATTTTCTTTAAGAATGTTGAATATTGGCCCCCCACTCTCTATTGACTTGTGAGGTTTCTGCAGAGAGATCTGCTGTAATTCTGATGGGCTTCCCTTTGTTGGTAACCTGACCTTTCTCTCTCGCTTCCCTTAAAAGGTTTTTCTTCATTTCAACCTTGGTGAATCTGAGGATTGTATCCTGGGGCTGCTCTTCTCAAGCAGTATCTTAGTGGTGTTCTCTGTATTACCTGAATTTGAATGTTACCCTGTCTTGCTAGGTTGGGGATGTTCTCCTGGATAATATCCTGAAGTGTGTTTTCCAACTTTGTTCCAATCTTCCCATCACTTTCAGGTACATCAATCAGTCATAGATTTGGTCTTTTCACATAGTCCCATATTTTTTGGAGGCTTTGTTTATTCCTTTATTTTCCCCCTCAAATCTTATCTTCACAGTTTATTTCATTAAGTTGATCTTCAATCTCTAATATCCTTTCTTCTGCTTGATCAATTTGGCTATTGATACTTGTATATGCTTCATGAAGTTCTTGTGCTGTGTTTTTCAGCTCCATCAGGTCATTTATGTTTTTCTCTAAACTGGTTATTCTAGTCAGCAGTTTCTGTAACCTTTTATCAAGGTTCTTAACTTCCTTGCATTGGGTTAGAACATACTCTTTAACTTGAAAGAGTTTGTTTTTACTCACCTTCTGAAGCCTACTTCTGTCAATTCATAAATCTCATTCTCTGTTCAGTTTTGTTCCCTTGCTGGCAAGGAGTTGTGATCCTCTGGAGGACAAGAGGCATTCTGGTTTTGGGGATTTCTAGCATTTTTTGCATTTTTTTTTCATCTTCATAGATTTATCTATCTTTGATCTTTGATGCTGATGACCTTTGGATGAGGCTTTTGCATGGGTATCCTTTTTGCTGATGTTGAGGTTATTGCTTTCTGTTTGCTAATTCTCCTTCTAACAGTCAAGTCCCTCTTCTGCGGGTCTGCTGGAGTTTGCTTGAGTTCCACTCCATACCTTGTTTCCCTCAGTATCACCAATGGAGGTTGCAGAATAGCAAAGATTGCTGCCTGCACTTTCTTCTGTAAGCTTCATCCCAGAGGGGCACCGACCAGAGGCCAGCCGGAACTCTCCTGTATGAGTTGTCTGCCAACCATGCTGGGAGGTATCTCCCAGTTAGAAGGCATGGGGTTGAGGGACCTACTTCGGGAGGCAGTCTGTCCCTTAGCAAAGCTTGAGTACTGTGCTGGGAGATCCACTGCTTTCTTCAGAGCCAGCAGGCAGGAACGTTTAAGCCTGCTGAAGCTGTGCCAACAGCCACCTCTTCCCCCAGATGCTCTGTCCCAAGGAGATGGGAGTTTTATCTATAAGTCCCCGACTGGGGCTGCTGCCTTCTTTTCAGAAATGCCCTGACCAGAGAGGAGGAATCTAGAAAGGTAGTGTGACTACAGTGGCTTTACAGTGCTGTTGTGTGTTCCACCCAGTTCAGACTTCCCAGCAGCTTTGTTTACACTGTGAAGGGAAAACTGTCTACTCTAGCCTCAGTAATGGTGAATGTCCCTCCCCTCACCAATCAGGAGCATCCCAGATCAACTTCAGACTGCCATGCTGGCAGCGAGAATTTCAAGCCAGTGGATCTTATCTTGCTGGGCTACATAGGCGTGGAATCCACTGAGGAAGATAACTTAGCTCCCTGGCTTCAGCCCCCTTTCCAGGGGAGTGAATGGTTCTGTCTTGCTGGCATTTCAGGTACCACTGGGCTACAAAAAAAAAAAAAAAAAAAAACTTCTGAAGCCAGCTTGGTGTCTGCCCAAATGGTCACACAGTTTTCCTCAAACTGTCTGCCACCTTGAAACTCAAGGCCCTGGTGGTATAGGCACCCTAGAGAATCTCCTGGTCTCTGGGTTGAAAAAAAACATGGGAAAAGTGTAGCATCTGGGCTGGATAGCACCATCCTTCACAGTGCAGTCCCTGACAGCTTCCCTTGGCTAGGGCAGGGAGTTTCTAGACCCCTTGCACTTCCTGTATGAAGCAACACCCCACTCTGCTTCTGCTGGCCCTCTGTGGGCTATACCCACTGTCTAACCAGTCCCAATGAGATGAACTGGGCACCTCAGTTGGAAATGCAGAAATAACCCACCTTCTTCAATGGTCTCGCTGGGAGCTGCAGACGGGAGCTATTCCTATCTGGTCATCTTGCCACGCCCCTCCAAATATTTTCAAGAAAATGCTACTTTCATCCTATCTAGAGTGAGGAATATGAAGCAGCTCCAAATCTAAAAATAATGGTGTAAATTTTCACAGCATAATACTTGAAAAGCCACTAGAATTGCTTTTTGTGTGTGTTTGTTTGCTTTTGCTTTACTTTGTTTAAATAAATGTTTTATTTTGAGAATTGTTTTAGATTTACAGAAAAATACCAAAGATAAGTCAGAGACCCCAAATATCCTGTACCAACTTTCCCATAATGGGAATATTTTACATTAGAATGATACATACTAATATTTTTATGTTCTAAAAATTCCACCCATGGAATGTGGTATGAATGAAATACTACATTTCATTTAGTTGTTGTATATCCTTTGTCAACATGTTTATTTAGAAAGTTCTAGATTGTGACAGCTTATCGGATTTTCCTTGTTTTGATGACCTTGACAATTTTGAGATATATTTAGGTATTTTATAGAATATTGCTAGTTGGGGCTTATTTACATTTTTCTAATGCTTAGATTGAGTTAATTAGTTAATGGGAGATAGGTATAGCAGAGATACAGTGCCATTCTCATCACATTATATCAAAAGTACCTACTACCAACATTTATCGATGGGGATGATAACCTTGATTATTTCACAGTGGCAGTGATTGTCAAGGTTCTTCATTGTAAAGTAATTATTTTTTTCCTGTTTCATACATTACTCCTTTGAGGGAGAGAGTCACTATGTGCTACTAACACTTAAAAAGTAGGGAGTTTCTTGACGAAATCATTTTTTTTTTCTGTCTGAATAATCTGTAACATTTCTTGCAGAATATATCTGCTGGAAGTTAATTGTTAATTCCCTCAACTTTTATCCATGACATTATTTACTTTCCCTTCATTTTGAAGGATAATTTTACCAAATGTAGAATTCTTGGTTGGTAATATTTTCCACCAATACTTCAAAGATGTCTCTCCAATCTGTTCTTGTTGTGGTGGTTTATATGAAAAGTCTACTGTCATTGTTATCCTCATTTACTATGATTAAATTATTGCTGTTCATCTCCACTTTGGCTTTCTTCACCATTTTCTTTTTCTTTGATTTCCTGCACTTTGAATATGACATGTCTAGGTGTGGTTTTTGGTGTTTATCCTGCTGGTGTTCTCTGAGCTTCCCAGATGGATGGTTTGGTGTCTGTCTTTAATTTTGGAAAATTCTCTGGCATTATTACTTCAAGTATTTCTTCTACTTTGCTCTATTTCTTTTTAGTATTATACATACACAGATATTATATATTCTGATATTATCCCACAAATATTAGATGATTTTTTTCTCTAAACAACTTCAGTTGGCAAAGTTTCTATTCACCTATATTCAAGCCCAGTGATATTTTGTATAGCCTGCTATGTACAGTCCACCAATGAATTCATTAAAGACATTTTTTTTGGTTACAATGTTTTTTATTTTTAGTATTTTATTTTTTATTTTTTTCTTAGCATTACCATTTGTCTACTTATATTACCATTTGTTCTTGTATATTGTTTACCTTTATCATTAAAATCCTTAACATATATAATTATTTTATAATGTCTGTCAGATAATTTCAATATCTGTGTCACATCTTAGTCTAACTCTGATGCTTTGTTATTTCTTGCCCTTGAGAATTTCTTACAATATTTTACTGGAAGCCAGACATGTTGCATCAGATAATGGAAGCTGAGATAAATGAGTCTTTAATGTGAGAATGTATGTTAACATAGCTAGAATTTTGGCTTTGTTTAAAGGTTGTTTTGTATATAGTTACCAGAATATTGAAATTTCTCTAGTGCTTTTTATAAATTTTCTCTTGGTTTGGGTGTTTCCCTATGTTCTACTCCTCATGAAGAGTCAGTATGCCCTTTCCACTATAATACTGCAGCTATACTAGAGGTTTGTTGCTTATATACTTTCAGATTCCACATAGCAAATTCTGTATATTCTTCAAACCATAGTTAACGTGCTAATCTTGTCTTGCTTCCTCTGGTACATACAGTGTATTGCTTTTGGCAATGTACCAGTACACAATAAGCAACTCAAGCCACACATTTAGCATATATAGCCCACACATGAGATTGCATCCTTATTGTTGTTTACATAGAAAATATGACATTTGTAATAATTACATTAGTTTCTCAAGGCTTTTGGCTAACTTAGCCTTCTATATAGTGATTTCTATTAGGGCCAGAACTGTACTGGTGGCAGATTTAGTTGCAAACAAAAGAAAATTAAAACAGGAAGTTATTTTATTCAAAGCATACTGAGTATCTCCAAGAACTGTTGCAAAATCTTAAGAATCAGTGGTCCTTAAAAGCAAGAAGAAGGAAGAATAGGAAGGGGAAGACAAAAGAGGGGAGGGGAGAGGAGGAAAGGGAGAACATCCAGAAGTACAGCAAACTTACACCACAGAAGCAGTCCAGTTAGACACCTCTGCTATTCATTTGAAACACAGAACACTGTGAAGATTATCACATCCACCCCTACACCAGAAAACAGGGAATTGCTGACAACACTGAGTATGAAGTTCCTGGAGCCTTTCTTTCCCTGGCTCCAATTCAAATTCAGGATTTTGCAGCTAACTTCTCCCTCAAGTTGCTGTTTATGTGAACATGGAATAATCTGGAAATACAAATACTCGATTTTGCTAGGTTCCTTGGTGGTAGTAACACCTGTTTCATATCAAGCCTCATGTCAAATATAATGACTCAGAATTCCCTGTGCATAAGAAGAGATTGGGATTCATGAGCTGGGCTGTGCACAGCATGACAAATAGCCTCTGAGATGACTTACTCATATATTTATCCTCAGCAAAGAAGATCCTGCTTAATGTGTAGTAAGTTTGCTGAAAAAAAGGAAGGAAGGAAGTGTTACCGTATGTAGCTAGTCAGACATGAGCAAGGCAGGAGAAGGCTCCCCCTCCATGCACCCCGCCCTCTGCCTCCATACACACACACCAGGAATGTCAGGACACCATCAAGTGATGTTCAAGCAGTTAACTGTCTCTCTAAAATAGTAACTGGCTGCAGCCAGTTTCAGGGAAAAGCAGTTTCCCAATAAACAGAAACACCTGAAGCTGGTGATCAGCGACTTCCTGATAAGATCTCAGGATTTGGGCAAGTGGGCTCACAAATGTGCTTCAAGAGGCAAAATGGCAGAGTTCAACCAGTATATGACCTTCTTGGGACATACTACTGGTAAGGGAAGAATGCCTCAAATGAGCATTCATACAACTCCAGTAAACACACAGCGCATGCTCACCTCCTAAGGGCTAGCAGGTAGTGACCTGCATGTGGACAGCCCACCCCAAGAGAAAAATCAGGGGGGAAGGGAAAGAAGAGCCTGGAAGTATGCCAACATATAAAACCCCAAGTCAAAAGGAAAAATCATGCACTGGTCTCTCACGTTGCCCACTTGCCTCTCTTCCATGTGTACTTTTCTGCCTTTTGTTTCTGCTTTAAAAACTTGTAATAAACTTTCACTCCTACTTTAAAACTTGCTTCAGTCTCTCATTCTGCCTTGTTGTTTAGTCAAATTCTCTCTTCTGAGGAGACAAGAATTGAGTTTGCTGCAGATCCATATGGATTCACTGCAAAGAAGGAAGGGAGGAAAGGAGGAAGGAAGGAAGGAAGGAAGGAAGGAAGGAAGGAAGGAAGGAAGGAAGGAAGGAAGGAAGGAAGGAAGGAAGGAAGGAAGAGAGGGAGGGAGGGAGAGAGGGAGGGAGAGGGGGAGGGAGAGAGGGAGGGAGGGAGGGAGATTAGTTAAGTGAATTTAGTGAAGATTGTCTTAAATTCAATTTTGTCTAAAAAACTAGTATTTTAGGTTCCAGTAAATAGGCAAATATATTTCTTTACACTATCAACATATAATTTAACTGAGAAATATAAAGCATGTAAACATTTTTGTTGTTTCTCAGTTGAACAAATACCATAGGCATTATAGCATTCAATTCCAATTTCTTTTATTGATTTTAATTTCTTAACGAAGTACCTCAGATGTTGTCCACATTTCCCTTCATTGATCATTCATTTGAGTAGCTTAGTCACCATCTCAGGTTAAATGTCACGTCTCCACTCTCTCCAGATCACAATGGAAAGTCATGGTCTAACATGATAATTTCCTTCTAAGTTTGCATGTTGTCTTAATCTGATCCAAATTTTTCCAAGGTTGCGTTAATTAATATGGGCTAAGTTTTACTCAGTGTAGATAGAAATTGCCTGGCAACTGGGGACTAAGCCCATGAGTATTGATGCTTTATTTATTTTGTTTCAAGACCCAAATCTTCTATTACTAAATGCATTGAGATATTCAATCCAAAGGATTAATTATTGTCCACTACATATTCTCTTGCAGGAAAGGGAGCAATGTTTCTTTGTATAAGAAAATTCCATTTTTACCTTGCAATGAAATTAAGTATACTGTGTAACACCATTAGTTAACATGAATTGTGAAAAGGTTTGTGCTTTTAATTTATATTATCAGGTAGTAATAACTACATTGTACTTGCACAGGCATCCACTAAAAATAACTAATTATATTTAATAAAATAATCCAGTGGGATTTTACCATAAAGGCATATTACAGAGAGAAAAATCACCCAAAAGAAATGCAATGCTGGGAATTATTTTATTCTGAATTTACTTCTCTGTTCATATATAGGTATTTTATTTTAACTGAAATTTCTAATCTGCTAATCAAAGCACATAAAATGGCTTCAGAAGTTGTCTTTAACCTACTTTATCAATTAGTTATCCACTTCAAATTTCTTTGGTACAAAGTATTACAGGTGATTATTTCAGTTCAAAGGCAAACCAAAGTCTTATAATATTTGCTTCTTCATAAAGTAATAGTCTAAAGTATTTGGTTGACTCCCAATTTTTCTGAAATAACCAGTGTGTGAAGCTTATATTTCATGATCGACCACAAATACATTTGCACTCTGTATGATTGGTATCCTCAAACCTCATATTTTCCTTATAATGAAATACATTTCATTCTATACTGGGAAAAATGCATTATAGGCAGGCAAATTCCCTCTACATTGAAATTAATGTTATTTAAAGCACATAAGTAATACATCTAGAAAATTGCAAGTACTTATTAAACAGTGAGTGTATAAATTAGTTTATATACATAAGATACTAAAAAGTGAAATAAACACAATATCCTTTTTATGCTTGATTATTGCAGAGTAATAATACATACACAGAAAAAAAATTATTTCTCGATTCATAACCACAATCAACACATCCTCTGAATATGCTTTTATTTAACTTATTTTAAGGTTTTATACAAATCAATATTTAGCAAATATTTATTAAGGGCATACTTTATGCCAGACGCTAGTTAAGAAATGGGAAAAAATGTTTAGTAAGGTAGAGTTTCTTTCATTGTCGAATTCATATTTTTTTTTGAGATGTAATTCATGCTTGCAAAAGAAATGTCAACTGGAAAATATTTTCAAAATGAAAAGTTTCCTTGTAAGAGAATATCTGTAATAGAAGAAAAGGAATGTGATCACATGAAGACCTTAGGGAAAACAGCTTGTAGCATTATATTATCGTAAACATGTTTTCACTTACTCTATGCACATATTCTCTAATATATCTCTTTCATTCAGTCACAGATATTTGTTGCACTTATATCACCATTATCTGGTATGTTATGGTACAGAGCTGTATTGAAAACATACACAGAGGACAGCTTCATGGAACTTACATCGTAGTGGAGAAGCTAGGCACGAATACATAATCATAAATGCAATTTCTCCTGCAAAAGAAGCGATAAAATAGCTGTCGGCTAATAGCTTGCCAATTTGACTTTTTATATGATAAAATGATGGAAGGTGCTATATAATAAAATGATGATAGGTTGGGGACAAGTTGGACCAATATTTCTAATTTTTATTAATTATTTTATTCGATGTATATAGCAATATTCTCTGAAAGTATTTGTCAATATTTTTAAGTTTTTAAAACCTGAAAGCAGGAAATTGCTTCCTGTGGCTTTAGAGAACTAGATGCAGAAATCTGTCCTGTGGCTAGACCCTCCGTGTTCAGGAAGAATTATTTTAGTGAAACTTCATAATCATTCAGACCTAAATGTTTTTGCTTCCTCACTTTTCTTATTTAACTTCATATTTGGTGAGCTTAAATAAATGGAAACTTTCTAGACTTAGCTGTTTATTCTTTCATTTGATAATTTAAAATGCTTGGCATAGGAAAAGAAGTAATCTCAGCTACTCAAGAGGCTGAAGATTGAGGATTCCTTGAGCCCAGGAGTTCAAGGCCATAGTATGCCGTGATATTGCCTATGAACAGCCATTGCACTCCAGCTTAGGCAATGTAGCAAGACCTCTGAAAAAATAAATAAATGGGAACATAGTAGATTCTATATCTCAAGAGGCTGTTTTATTTGATTTGGTTAGAAATGATGAGACTGGCTATTATTTTTGTTGGGCTAAAAACACCTTTCCTGGAACTAGAAGGAAAAGAAAAAATAGAAGAAAAATCCCTGTGCTAAGATAGGATACTATGCAATCTAGTAATTGGGTTTATTTCCAGAATATCATGGCATTAATTGATAATTTTATTAATGTCACAATAGGACAGTCTGTCATTTATTCTATTCTACTACACGGTTCAAACTCTTTGAACTTGACTGTTGACAATATTGGATAGTTCATGGTACAGAATGATGTGTTGCTATAGGAGGGCATCTAACATGGCCTGGAGGTTTAGAGAAAGTCCTGCAAGAGGGAATGGGGTTGAATACAAGACCATAAAGGGTAAACAGCTGTTTCTCAGGCAGAGATTGTTTAGCGTGGAGGTTGAAGAATGGGAAGTTGGAGCAAAGGGAAGGCACATCCAGAGGCACATGGATTTGGACTCTTGTTGAAAGGCCACAAATATAATCAGAGGTCAGATAATTTACTACTTCACATTCAATGTTAAGGATATTGGATTGTTCTTAAAGCAATGAGAAGTCGTTAGAGGTATTAAGCAATTCAAATGGGAAAAAAAGCAAGTATTGGAAAATGAAATAAAGAAAAATTAGACTTGTTTTTGCTGTGATGCAAGTTTGACCTTTAGAATCCTGATTCTCATCATTTGTCTTGACTCCCAATTTCCATGGCTTATCTTGACTCTCAATTTTCATGATTTGTCAAGCTAAAGAAGCAGAAGAGATAATTACTATAAGCTCCTTTCTATTATATTTAGGAAAGCACTCCTAAAAGAGATAGTACTCATATTTCTTGGTCCCCTGTTTTTCATTCAGTCTGTTGTGGATATGAGGAAGGTAACTACTTGTTCCTATTCTTTGTATTCTGTACACAAATGGGAACAGCATGATATCACTGGAGCCTAGATATTGTTTAACAAATACGTCATTCTTTTTATTTCAAAGGAAAGACTCCATTCTACAACCATAGTCCATGCATGCAGCCAATCCTGTCACAAATGCAATCTGTGGGTACAATGAGTTACAGAGTAGAGTACAGATTAATTATCATGGTTTACAATATTTTAAATAATTAAAATTAAAAATTTCTTCCTCCTCATGCAAAATATTTATGTAAAAACAACTATTCAAAAGCCTATATTGTTTTTAAAAATCTGCATTTGTTATAATACTTTTTAATATTTTTTAATTTTTTTGATATCTTAGAGGAAAAAGAATGTGTGATACTCAATTATTCCGAAATACAAGCACATCATGAACACATTAGTATAGATAAATCTATTCATATTTGAATTACAGCTTTCCTTTGGTAGGAGGTCAAAACCAATGTTTACTTTTAGGTTAATATGAGAATTTCTTGATATGACCATTTCCAACTTATTCATCTTAAGAGTCAACTTAAGAGTTGATTCAAGTTAATTATATTACAGGCATTAATTTGAATTCCTCATTGTTTCTTCTATTTGCACTTTAACAAAAAATTCAGTGCTTTTTGTGTCTTTTTTTAGCAAATTAATTTATCATGTGCTTTTTCAGAATGAAAGTTTACTTCCAGAATCCTACAAAATTCAAGATGAGAAATCCTAACATTTATTCACTTGCAAGCAATGACAAAATCAAAATAGAAATAAAACCAAAATCATAAACAAATTTTATATTTTTAATGCAAACTATCATAACGCATTGTTCAATTTCTAAACGATGTTAATGGTGTCACATCTATATTAATATGTGGGCTTAATATAGACCTAATCAAAACCTAAACATTCCCTTTTTTATTAACAAGACGAATTATCCTGAGACGTTTTTGAAAAAAAAAATGCATCCTGAATATCTGTGCTTTCTAAATCCCCACTAATGGTGTGTCTCATTTGACTTGTCTTTGAGGTATAACCTATAGAAATATTCTAATGTGACTGTATCAGCTTTCTAAGATGTCCTACATTTTAGTATTTTATATATTCTTAAGAAGAACACTTACTGAAAAATAGAATTCCTGCTGTTCACCAAAGACTTATTGCTCTTACTGATATGGATAGGATGGCATTTCTGGCTTTCTTAGGAGTGGTTAGGATATGGAATAGCCAGAAGAGAAGAATTGTACAGCTTCAAAAGAAGAGCATTTAATTACAGAATAAATCCCTCTAAAACTTATTTCCTGTTGCTATGATGACTGATGGACATTAATTTTGGTATTGATGGCAATTGGTATTTATTTATCTTTTTGTAAATGTGGACTAAAAGTCCAAAATTATTTAATTTTAAAAAGTTGGCCGGGCGCGGTGGCTCAAGCCTGTAATCCCAGCACTTTGGGAGGCCGAGACGGGCGGATCACGAGGTCGGGAGATCGAGACCATCCTGGCTAACACGGTGAAACCCCGTCTCTACTAAAAAAATACAAAAAACTAGCCGGGCGCGGTGGCGGGCGCCTGTAGTCCCAGCTACTCGGGAGGCTGAGGCAGGAGAATGGCGTGAACCCGGGAGGCGGAGCTTGCGGTGAGCTGAGATCCGGCCACTGCACTCCAGCCTGGGCGGCAGAGCAAGACTCCGTCTCAAAAAAAAAAAAAAAAAAAAAAAAGTTTTAGTGCCATCTATTCAAAAGTTAATGTCTGGAATGACAATAAAACTTATTTTGCCTTTTTGTACACTTTATTATGCACCAAACACAGTATTTCTCTTCCATGAAAACTCGTTACACATGCAAGTCTAGAGATAAAATATGAATTTCAACAGGGAGAGAAATAATGAGTCCCCACAGGCAAGTTATCTTTTAGCTCTTCAGGGAATAAACATTTGCACACCATGACCTTCAACATGTCTCAGAGAAAAAAAAGTGACTTTCACCATTGCAAAGCAGTTCTGTTACCAAGTCATATCTGCCAGGCAAGAAACCTGGACCTCATAAAAAGTGACATCAAAAGTAACCAAAGAATGCAACAGAAGTAATATTATGTCTAAGTAACATTATAGATCGTACTTGTTGCCATAACTATACTTACCTTTAGAAGGCAATTTATCCAAGGTAATAATTAAAATAATATGTTCATTTGAGCTGAAATTTAATGATGTTTAAGGCAATATACCGAAATATATTTAACTAATACACTTTATAAAACATTTAACAAACTACTAAAATATTAAGGTAAAAATTACACAATATTTAAAGAAGTTTGTGTGTATCTAGTACATATTATTCTCACTCCACTATTAAATACTGTTGGTTTCCAATTCAATTTTACTTCATATACCAGTTCCAAATTTTACTTTAGCTTTATTTTATTTTATTTTATTTTATTTTATTTTATTTTATTTTATTTTATAATTTTGAGACAGAGTCTCTGATGCCCAGGTTGGAGTGCAGTGGCACAATTACGGCTCACTGCAGCCTCTGCCTCTCCCTCTCAGGCTCAGTCGATCTTCCCACCACATCCTCTCAAGTAGCTGGGACTATAGGCACGTGCCACCACGCCTAGTTAATTTTCATATTTTTGTAGACACAGGGTTTTACCATGTTGTCTAGGCAAGTCTCAATCTCCCGGTCGCAAGTGATCCTCTGACCTTGGCCTACCAAAGCACTAGGAATATAGACATGAGGCACAACATCTGCCCAGATTTCTTTTTTTTTTTTTTTTTTTGTCTAACCACAATTTTTTTTTTTTTTTGGCTTGATGGTATGCGGAGATTTCAATTTATTCCAAATAGTAAGTATTTTAAAAATGCATCATTTCTCCTTCCAATACAAGCTGCTTTTTCTTCCTTTTGATTATATTCAACCTTCAAACTATTGACAGAGGTAAAGAGTAGAGACACTAAAGTTCAGAGTATGACCAAGATTCCACAGACATCCTAAAGTGCATCAACTGGATATTCTAGTCATCCTCTTTTCCTTTTATCATCATTACTGAATGTCGTTAGGCCATCTAAACTAATACCATTGTATCTTTTATCTCTGTCTAGGTACTGATACCATGAAAGCTCAAGCTACCTTCATCTCTCCCATCCAAATCTTCTTAAGTCTTCGCATATTCTCTGTCTTCTCTCCATCTTCCACTCCTCCCTGATCCATGAAAACGAACGATAGTTCCCCTAATTTCCCAATTTGTAATTAGCATCATTTTCTATATTCTCAAACACTTCTTCAGATTATCATGACCTTCTTATTCTGTTAGAAACTTTGGCCTGTCCTGAGCACACAGCTTCTCGGGACAGGACACAACAAACACAAATATATCTGATGCCTAGGAGAAAAGAGGCTCAGAGGAAAGCTTTTGTACCCACCTTGCCAAGGTGATTGTTAGAAAGGGACTTGGCCTTATTTGCTGTTTTGCTTGTTAAATGTGGCATTGAACATGCAAAACTGTGTACAAATAAAATCATACATGGGTAAGGGCAGTGTGCAAGCCCTTAGAGGGCTGCCACTTTCTAACGCAATGACTATCCTTTCTCTCATTTCCGTTGTATCACTGGGTTGTCCTTCCTTATCATTACTGACTCTTGCAAACACTTTCCCATCCCTCTTCTTTTAAAACACAATACTTGAATCTCTTTCTATCCTCACTCTTCATTTCCTTCAAATAATTTTACCTTCCATTCTCCCTAGGTCATTTCTTTCCATCATGATAATCCTAGACCTTGTCATTACCAATTACTGCTGTTTCTTGATCATATTGATGACCTCTCTTCCCTTATTTTCCAAGTTAAATTGTATAGTAAATCCTTATATTCACTTTCTCTCATATATCCTCAACTCCTCAGTCCCTCTCTCATTTTGCCTTATCTGCATGGAAAATTCACAAATCTATTTATGCTTACATACAACGATCTGCCTACCTTGAACCTGCATCTAGACAAATAAATCTGATAGAGCAAAAACAGAACCACACTAATTGGCTTCCCATTAACAATCATGACAATGAAACTCAAGGAGTCTTAATGTTGTCTAGAGATTATACTACATATCTCTGGTCTATTCACTTCCCCATAGTCCTTGAGCAGTATTTCATACTTTCTCCAATCCCTTCAAAAACCTGTGTTTTTCTTTCTCATTCTTATATAAGATCCTTTCCTCTTACTTTACATAAAAAAATTCAAATTCTACACATTTTAGCAGACTTCCATCACCACATGTAGACACATATCAGCATCTGTGCCCAAATACTCAACCTTTCTGTCTGTTAACATAAGAAAATTATCAATGCTCTTGTCTCAAGCCAATTCCTCCAGAACTTCACTAGATACCATCCCCTTTCATTTACTCCATCAATTTATAACTATATATTTGTTCATTATTGTTAGCATATGGACATATGAGCATATTGCTTCATTCTAAAAAAATTTAATTAAACATAAAAAATTTAATGCAAACAACAAAAATGCTTCTCCTGAGACAATTTTTTCTTCCTACGCCAACTTATCTGCTCTGTTTTTTGCAAAAAAAATACCCTCCAATTCCAATCTTTACATTTTCTCATAAGCACATTCCAAGCAGGTTTCTTCTCCCTACTATTCATTCAAAGTGATCTAATCAAGATTTTCAATGACCTCCAAATTGCTAGATCCAATAGTCTCTTCTCCATTTTCATTTGACTTGACCTATAAAATAGCATTTTTTCCAAAACACCAAATGCTCTTAGTTTCTTTCTATTCTTACTGGTTGGGCCTTCACACAGTTTATTGTTAAATCACCTATCTCTGAATCTCTTAATAATGGAATGTTCTAGGACTCAATTCTTGGTTCATTTGTCTTCTTTGTCTAAACTTACTCTCTTGATAATCTTATACTTTTATAAGCCAATGATTTTAGCTTTTAATATCCTATACAATCTGCTCTTTTTTCACTTCTCTCTCTTTTTTATTTTAATTGACAAGCAAAAATTTTATATATTTATCGTATACAACATTTGTTTTGATGTAGGTATACATAGCGGAATGGCTACATCAAGCTATTTGTCATATTCATTACCTGGTATACTTATTGTTTTGTGGAGAAAACACTTCAAATCTACTCTTTCAACATTTTTTAAATATAAAAAAATCATTGTTTACTGTAATCACCCCGATGTACAATAGATATTTTGAAATTATTTCTCCTGTGTAACTAAAATTTTGTGTATTTTGGCTAACACCTCCCCAATTCTCCTAATCAAGAACTGCTGATAACCACAGTTTTAATCTATTTCTATCAGTTCGATGGTTTTACACTCAACATGTAAGTGAGGTCATGCAGGAATTATTTTTCTTTGCCTGGCTTATTTCACTTAATATAATGTCTTCTAAATTTTTCTATGTTGTAGCAAACAATAGCATCTCATTCTTTTTTATAGCTAAATAGTGCTCCACAGTTTATATGTACCACATTTTCTTTATCCATTCATCTGTTGGTGGACACAAGTTGGTTCCATATCTTAGCTATCATGAACAATGTTATAATGAACATGGGAGTGCAGATATCTCTTGAACATACTGATTTTGTTTCCTTAGGATATATTCCCAGAAGTGGGATTCCTGGTTCATATGGAAGTTCTACTTTTAGTATTTTGATTAACCTCCATAGTGTTTTCCATAATGGCTGCACCAAATTACATTCCTTCCAATAGTATACAGAGTTTCTTTTTCTTCACATTTTTATCTTTTGTCATTTTGATAATAGTCATTCTAACAGGTTTGAAGTTTTATTTTATTTTTCAAATTTTATTTTAGATTCAGGGGGTACATATGCAGTTTTGTTGCAAGAGTATATTGTGTGATGCTGATGTTTGGGATATAATTGAACCCACTATCCTGGTAGTGAGCATAGTACCCAATAGTTAGTTTTTCAATCTTTGTCCCCTTCCTCCCTATCCCCTCTCGTCATGCCCAGTGTCTATTGTTCCCATCATTAAGTCCATCTGTACCCAATGTTTAGTTCTCACCTATAAATGAGAACGTGGTATTTGACTTTCTGTTTCTTTGTTAGTTTGCCTAGGATAATCTCCTGTAGCTGCATATCTATGTTGCTGCAAAGGACATGATTTATTCCTTTTATGGCTGCTAATAATTTGTGGTGTATTTGTACCACATTTTCTTAATCGAATTCATCATTGACAGGTATCTAGTTTGATCCCATGTCTCTGCTATTGTTAATAGTCCTGCAATGACATATGAGTGCATGTGTCTTTTGGATAGAATGGTATCTTTTCCTTTGGGAATATACCTAGAAATGGGATTGCTGGGTGGAATGGTAATTCTATTTTTAGTTCTTTGAGAAATCTCCAAACTGCTTTCCACAGTAGGTGAACTAATGTACATTCCCACCAACAGTGTTTATGCATTCCCTTTTCACTGAAGCCCTGAGAGCAGCTGTTTTTGTTTTTGTTTTTGTTTTTTAACTTTTTAATAATAGACATTCTGACTCGTGTGAGATTGTATCTCATGGTTTTGATTTGCATTTCTCTGATTAGTAATAATGGGCATTTTTTTCATACAGTTGTTGGCTAATTATATATCTTCTTTTGAGAAGTGTCTGTTTGTGTCCTTTGCTCACTTTTCAATGGGGTAATTTTTCTTTCTTGATTTGTTTAAGTTCCTTATAGATTCTGAATATTAGACCTTTGTTAAATGCACAGTTTGTGAATATTTTCTCCCATTCTGTAGGTTGTCTGTTCATGCTATTGACGTTTTCTTTTGCTGCACAGAAGCTCTTTAGTTTAATTAGGTCCCACTTGTCAATTTTTGTTTTCATTGTAATTTCTTTCGAGGACTCAGCAATAAATCTTTTGCCAAGGCCAATGTTGAGAAGAGTATTTCCTAGGTTTCGTTCTATGATTTTTTATAGTTTGAGATCTTATATTTAGGTCATTAATCCATCTTGAGTTAATGTTTGTATATGGTGATAGGTAACTCCTTGTGTTTTTAGTTTACATTTTCCTGATGATTAATGATGTGGGGCATTTTTTTCATATACACATTTGTCATTTGTATTTTTTTGTTGTTGAAAAATGTCTATTTAGGTCTTTTGCCTATTATTTAATTGGATTTTTTTCTTACTATTGCGTAGTTTAGTTCTTTGTATATTTTGGATATTAAACCCTTATCAGATGTATTATTTGAAAATATATTCTCCCATTTGGTAGGTTGTCTCTTCACCCTGTTGATTATTTCCTTGGCTGTACAGAAGCTTTTCAATTTGATGTAATTCCATTTGTCTATTTGTGTGTGTGTGTGTTTTGTGCTTTGGTATCACAAAAAACATCTTTGTTTAGACCAATGTCATGGAGCTTTTTCTCTCTGCTTTCTTCTAGTAGATTTAGTTTCAGATCTTAGGTTTAAATCTTTAATTCATGTTGGTTAATTTTTGTAGATGGTGTAAGGTGTTGGTTTTATTTTATTCTTCTGCAAGAGGATATCTTGTTGTCCAATACCATTTATAAAAGGGAGTACCCTTTTCACTGTGTACATTCTTGCCATCTTGGTTGAAAAATCAATTGACCATAAACACGTGGATTTATTTCTAGGTTCTCTGTTTTGTTCCATTAACCTGTGTGTCTTTTTTATGCCAGTATCATGTTGGTTTTTTTTATTATAACTTTGTACAGATTTTCAAATTAGGTTATGTGATACATCTAGCTTTTTTTTTTCTCAGCATTACTTTGTCTAATCAGGATCTTCTATGGCTCCATAAGAATTGTAGGATAGTTTTTCTATTTCTGTTAAAAATGTCATTGAAAGAAACAATCATATTGTCAGCAAACAGTGACAGTTTGAATTCCTCTTTACCAATTTGGATGCCCTTGATTTCTTTCTCTTGTCTCATTGCTCTGGCCAGGACTTCCTGTACTATGTTGAAGAGGAGTGGTGAGAGTTGATATCCTTGTTTGTTCCAGTTCTCAGAGGAAATGCTTTCTACTTTCCCCCATTCAGTATTATGTTGGTTGTGGGTGTGTCATAGATGGGTTTTATTACATTAAGGGATGTCACTTGTTTGCCTATTTTGCTGAGAATTTTAATCATTAAGGGATGATAGATCTTGTCAAATGCTTTTTTGCATCTACTGAAATGATCATATGATTTTTGCTTTCAGTCTTGTTTACATGGTGTATCACACTTATTGACTTGCAGGTGTTAAACCATCCCTGCATCCCTGGTATGAAAACCACTTGATCGTGGTGGATTTTGTTATCGGTATGTTTTTGGATGCAGCTAGGAAGTATTATGTTAGGCATTTTGGCATCTATGTTCATCAAGGATATCAGTCTGTAGTGCTAGCAAGTATTTTGTTAGGGATTTTGGCATCTATGTTCATCAAGGATATCAGTCTGTAGTTTTCTTTTTTGGTCATTTCCTTCCCTGGTTTTGGTATTACGGTGATGCTGGCTTCATCGAATGAACTAGGGAGGGTTCCCTCTTTCTCTATCTTGTGGAATAATGTCAAAAGGATTGGTACCAATTCTTCTTTGAATGTCTGGTAGAATTCTGCTGTGAATCCATCTGGTCCTGGACTTTTTTTGTTGGTAATTTTTTAATTATCATTTCAATCTCATTGTTAATTATTGGTCTGTTCAGGGTATCTATTCCTGATTTAAGCTAAGGGAATTGCATTTTTTAAGGAAAGTATCCACCTCTTCTAGGTTTTCTAGTGTATGTGCATAGAGGTGTTCATAGTTGGCTTGAATGATCTTTTGTATTTCAGTGGTGTCAGTTGTGTTATCTCCTGTTTCATTTCTTAGTGAGGTTATTTGGATTTTCTCTCTTCTTTCCTAGGTTAATCTGGCCAGTGCTCTATCAATTTTATTTATCTTTTCAAAAAGCCAGCTTTTTGTTTCACTTACCCTTTGTATTTTTTTTTTTGTTTGTTTCAATTTCATTTAGTTCTGCTCTGATCTTGGTTATTTCCTTTCTTCTGCTGTGTTTGGGTTTGGTTTGTTCTTTTTTCTCTAGTTACTTGAGGTGTGACCTTAGAGTGTTAGTTTGTGCTCTTTGAGTCTTTTTGATGTAGGTGTTTAGGGCTATGAACTTTCCTCTTAGCACCACCTTTGCTATATCCCAGAGGTTTTGATAGATCGTATCATTATTATCATTCAGTTTCAATAATTGTTTTAATTTCCAGTTTGATTTTGTTTTTGCCCCAGTGCTCAGTCAGGAGCAGGTTATTTAATTTCTGTGTATTTGCATGGTTTTGAAGGTTCCTTTCAGAGTTGAATTCTAGCTTTATTCCACTGTGGTCTCAGAGAGTGCTTGATATAATTTCAATTTTCTTAAATTCATTGAGGCTTATTTTTATGGACTATCATATGGTCTATCTTGGAGAAAGTTCCATGTGCTATTGAATAGAATGTGTATTCTGAGGTTGTTGGATGAAATGTTCTGTATATATCTGTTAAGTCCATTTGTTCCAAAGTATAGTTTAAATCCATTGTTTCTTTGCTGACTTTCTGCCTTGATGATCTGGCTAGTGTTGTCGATGGACCACATTATTATTGTGTTGCTGTCTATCTCATTTCTTAGGTCTATTAGTAATTGTTTTATAAATTTGGGAGCTCCAGTGTTAGGTGCATATATGTTTATAATTGTGATATCTTCCTGTTGGACAAGGCCTTTTACTAGTAAATAATGTCCCTCTTTGTCCCTTTTAACTGCTGTTGCTTTAAAGATTGTTTTGTCCAATATAAGAATAGGTACCTCTGCTCACTTTTGGTGCCCATTTGCATGAAATGCTCATGGATGGGTAGAATTAATATTGTGAAAATGACCATATTGCCAAAAGCAATCTACGAATTCAATGCAATCCCCATCAAAATGCCACCATCATTTTTCACAGATTTAGGAAAAACAATTCTAAAATTTATATGGAACCAAAAAAAGAGCCCGCATAGCCAAAGCAAGACTAAGCAAAAAGAACAAATCTGGAGGCACAACACTATTTGGTTTCAAACTATACTACAAGGCCATAGTCACCAAAACAGCATGGTACTGGCACACACACACACACACACACACACACACACACACACACAAAGGCACATAGACCAATGGAACAGAATAGAGAACGCAGAAATAAACTCAAATATTTATAGTCAATTGATCTTCAACAAAGCAAACAAAAACTTTAAGTGGGGAAAGGACACCCTTTTCAACAAATGGTGGTGGGATAATTGGCTAGCCACATATAGAATGAAACTAGATGCTCATCTATCACCTTATACAAAAATCAACTCAAGATGGATTAAGGACTTAAACCTAAGACCTGAAACTATAAAAATTCTAGAAGATAACATTGGAAAAAACCTTCTAGACATTGGTTTAGGCAAGGATTTCATGACCAGGAATCCAAAAGCAAATTCAATAAAAACAAAGACAAATAGCTGGGACCTAATTAAACTAAGGAGCTTTTGAAAGGCAAAGGGAACAGTTAGCAGAGTAATCAAACAATCCACAGAGTGAGAGAAAATCTTCACAATCTATACATCTGACAAAGGACTAATATCCAAAATCTACAACAAGCTCAAACAAATCAATAAGAAAAAAAAAAAAAATCCCATTAAAAGTGGGCTAGGGACATGAATAGGCAATTCTCAAAAGAAGATATACAAATGACCAACAAACATATGAAAACAATGCACATCACTAATGATCATGGAAATTCAAATCAAAACCACAATGCAATACCACCTTACTCCTGCAAGAATGGCCATAATCAAAAAATAAAAAAATAAAAAAAAAATAGATGCTGGCATGGATGCAGTGAACAGGGAACACCTCTACCTTGCTGGTGGGAATGTGAACTAATACAGCCATTATAGAAAACAGTGTGGAGATACCTTAAAGAACTAAAAGTAGAATTACCATTTGATCCAGCAATCCCACTACTGGGTATCTACCCAGAGGAAAAGAAGTCATTATTTGAAAAAGATACTTGCACACGCATGCTTATAGCAGCACAATTGCAAAATCATGGAACCAACCCAAATGCCCATCAATGAATGAGTGGATAAAAAAACTGTGAGATATATATATATATATATATAGAGAGAGAGAGAGAGAGATATGTATATATAGATATATATATATATATTTTTTTTACTATCCAGCCATAAAAAGGAGTGAATTAGCAGCATTTGGAGTGATCTGGATGAGACTGAAGACTATTAGTCTAAGTGAAGTATTCTAAATGAAGTAACTCAGAAATGGAAAACCAAGTATTGTATGTTCTCACTGATATGTGGAAGCTAAGCTATGAGGACGCAGGCATAAAAATAATACAATGGACTTTGGGGACAAGTAAGAGAGGGGAGCGAGGGAGAAAAGACTACAAATATGGTGCTGTGCCTACTGCTCAGGTGATGAGTGCACCAAAATCTCACAAATCATTGCTTAAGAATTTACTTACGTAACCAAATACCACCTGTATCCCAATAACTTTGGAAAAGAAAAAAATTTTAAGTCATTGAAATTTGATAGAAGTTGCACTGAATCTGTAGATTACTTTGGGCAGTATGAATATTTTAACAATACTAATTCTTCCAATCAATCCATATGAAATATATTTCCATTTATTTGTGTTTTCTTTCATTTCTTTCATCAGTGTTTGATAGTTTTCGGTGTAAAAATCTTTTACCTCCTTAGTTAATTTTACAAACTATTGAATTTTTAATAATATTGTAATGTTATTGTTTTAATTTAATTTTCCAACAAACTATTTTATTCTTTATTGTATACTATATTCTTCTACTCTATTATATTATTGTATATAGAAACTACTCATTTTGGTACATTGATTTTGTACTGAAATTTAACTAAATTTATTTATCATTTCTAATAGGTTTTTGGTGGATCCTTTGGGATTTTCTATATATAAGATTATGTAATTTGTAAATAATTTTTATTTCCTTCCTTCCCTATTAGGATGCCATTTATTTCATTCTCTATCCTAATTGCTATGTCCATGACTTCGAGTATTATGTTGAAAATAAGTGGTGAGAGTGAGTATCCTTTTCTTGGCCTTGATCTTAGAGGAAAAGATTTAAATTGTTCAGTATTTAAAATGGTGTTGGTTACAATCTAGTTATATACGACCTTTATTGTGTTGAGGTACATGCCTTCTGTACCTAATCTGTTGAGAGATTTTATCATAAAAGGGTATTGAATTTTGTCAATTGATTTTTCTGCAGCTATTGAGATAATCATATGATTTTTATTTTTCATTTTTTTTAATATGGTGTGTCACGTTTATTGATTTTTATGTGTTAAGCAATCCTTACATTCAAGGAACAAATTCCACTTGATCATGGTAAATGATTATTTTAATGTGTTCTTCAATTTAGTTTACTAGTAATTTGTTTTATATTTTTTCATCTATGAAGATCAGAGATACTGGCCTATAATTTTATTTTCTTGTACTGTCCTTGACTGAACTTTGGGTAGTGTTAAGTCTGAAAGTGTTTCCTCCTCTTCAATTTGCTGAAAGTGTTTGAGTATGTTTGTTATCACTTCTTTAAGTTTTTAGTAGAATTCAAGAGTAAAGAAATTGGATCCTGGGCTTTTTTTGATGGAAGAATATTTTTTACTGATTGATTCCTCCTCATAATTGGTCTGTTCAAGTTTTATATTTCTTTGTAGTTTAAAGTTGATGGATTGTACATGTATAAGAATGTATCAATATTTTCTAGGCTATCCTATTTGCTGGTGTATAACTGTTCATAGAAGTCTTCTGATTCTTTGTAGTTCTCTGGTAGCAGAATGACTCTTTCGTTTCTGATTATATTTGTCTTCTCTTTTTTTCTTATACCGTAAAGGTAAAACTTTGTTTTCTTTCATATTTTAAAAGAATCAATTCAGTTTTGTTAGCCTTTTGTATTGTTTTTTCCAGTCTCTATTTCATTTATTCCTACTCTAATCTTTATCATTTTCTTTCTTTTATTAACTTTGGGCTTATTTGTACTGTTTTATCCAGTTCCCTTAGGTGTAACATTAGATCGTTTATTTGGGATCTTATATTCTATGTAGGCATTTTTTGCTATAAACTTCCTTCTTAGAACTGCTTTTGCTGCATCCTATAATTTTGATATATTATGTTTTCATTTTTTTATCATATGGTATTTTTTAATTTCCCTCTTGATTTCTTCATTGACTCATCGGTTGTTGAGAAGCATGTTAATTAATTTTCATGTATTTGTAAAATTGTCAATATTCTTCCTATTGATTTCAGTTTCATAACATTGTGATAAAAAATACATTTAATATGATTTCAATCTTCTTAAATTTGTTCCAAGACTTGTTTTGTGGCCTAACATAAGATCTACCCTAGAAAATTATTCACTTATACTTGATAAGAATGTATATTCTGTTGCTGTTGGATGGAATGTTTTTTATTTGTTTGTTAGATCCAATAGTTCAAGTCTGTTTTCTTATTGGTTTTCTGTCTGGATGACCTGTCCATTGTGCAATGAATGGTATTAAATCTTCCACAATTATTATATTGTGATCTGTGTGTCTTTTCAAAACTATTAATATTTGTTTTTTATATTTAAGTTCCCTTTTGTTGGGTGCCTGTATATTAACAATTGTTGTATCTTCTTGATGAATTGATTTCTTTATTATTATGTAATGACTATATTTGTCTCTGTTTACAGTTTTTGACACAAAGTCCACTTTATCTGTATAGATATCCTGCTCTCTTTTACATTTGCACAAAATATATATATATATATATATATATATATATATATATTTATCATTTTGCTTTCAATCTATTTGGGTCTTTAAAGGTTAAGTGAGTCTTAGTTTCTACTAAGAAGTCTGTTATTTCTTATTGGAACTCCATTATTTGTGATTTGCTTCTTTTTTCTTACTATGTTCAAGATTCTCTCCTTGACTTTAATTTTTGATGTTTGATTATAATATGTATTTGTATAGTCTTGTTTGTATTTAATCTGATTGAAGGCCTTTGGCCTTCTTGTAGGTGAATATTTGTATCTTTCCCCCGGCATATTGTTGAATTTTAGTTTTTTGTTTGTTTGTGTTTACCTATTTAGCAAGGCTGTCTTTCAATAAGAAAATGTATTGATTTACATTCAAGATGATGACTAATAGATAAGGACATAATCCTGCCATTTTGTTAATTGTTTTTTTGGGTTTTGTTTTGTTTTTTTTGTAGACACTTTGCACATTTATGTCTCTCTTGTTATCTTCCTTTGTGATTGGATAGTTTTCTCTAGAGAATGCTTAGATTTCTTACTTTTTATATTTTGTGTGTCTACTGTATAGGGTTTTGCTTTGTGGTACCATGAGGCTTACATAAGACATCTTATAGTGATAGAAAATAATTTACACTGATAGCAATGAACTTTTATTGCATAATATAATATTGAACTTTTACTATGCACCCCCCAAAACATTTTATGTTGTTGATGTCACAATCTGCATCTGATTATATTATGTATTCCTTAACAAATTATCCTAGACATTATTATCTTTAATATTTCCGTCTTTTAACCTTCATAATAGA
Organism: Macaca fascicularis; assembly: GCF_037993035.2. Taxonomy (NCBI): domain Eukaryota; kingdom Metazoa; phylum Chordata; class Mammalia; order Primates; family Cercopithecidae; genus Macaca; species Macaca fascicularis. The sequence goes on along the minus strand of NC_088379.1, from coordinate 73,425,817 downwards.
TATAGTAATTTACACACTACTATTACAAGGTTAGAATATTCTGAGTTTGACTCTGTACTTACTTTTATCAGTGAGTCTTACAGTTTCATAAGCTTCTGTGTTATCAAATACCACTCTTGTCTTTCAGCTTGAAGAATTCCCTTTTGCATCTCTTGTAACACAGATCTGCTGTTTCACCTGTTGTTTTAATTATTTATCTCTTCTTTTTTTTTTTTTTTTTTTTTTTTTGAGACGGAGTCTCGCTCTGTAGCCCAGGCTGGAGTGCAGTGGCCGGATCTCAGCTCACCGCAAGCTCCGCCTCCCGGGTTCACGCCACTCTCCTGCCTCAGCCTCCCGAGTAGCTGGGACTACAGGCGCTGGCCACCTCGCCCGGCTAGTTTTTTGTGTTTTTTAGTAGAGACGGGGTTTCACCGTGTTAGCCAGGATGCTCTCAATCTCCTGACCTCGTGATCTGCCGGTCTCGGCCTCCCAAAGTGCTGGGATTACAGGCTTGAGCCACCGCGCCCAGTGCTCTTCTTTTAAAGAATAGTTTTGCCAGCTATAATATTCTTGGATGGCAGAGTTTTTTTTCTCCTTCGGTGTATTGAACATGTCATCCTACACTCCCCTGACCTATAAGGTTTCTATTGAGAAGTCTGTTGATATTTCTTATTGGAACTCTCAATGTGGATGTGATTTGCTTCATTTTTCTTACTGTGTTCAAGATTACCTCTTTGACTTTGATTTGTAAAGTTTGATTATAATATGTTTTGGTGTAGTCTTCTTTAGATTGAGTCCGATTGGAGGCGTTTGATCTTCTTTTACCTGAATATCTATATCTTTCCCCAGATTTGGAAAATTTTCTGCTATTTCTTTAACTAAGCTCTAACTTCCTTGTCTCTCTCTTATCCTTCTTGCACTTCTGTAACTCTTGCACTTCTGTAAACAGCTGCTCTTTTAATGCTGTTCCATAAATCCCATAAGTGTTCTTCATTCATTTTCATTATTCTTGTATTTATTTCTTCTAATTCCTATGATCATATATTTTTAAATAATTTCTTTGAGTACATAAATTCTACTGCTTGATCAATTCTTCTGTTGATGTGTTTTATTGTAAATTTTTCTATTTATTATATTTTACTCCAGAATTTCTGTTTGATTTTTTTAAATAATTTTAATCTTTTTGTTGAATTTTTTGTTTAGATCATTTATTGTTTTCCTAATTTCATTGAATTTTTCTCTGTGTTTTATGAAGTTCACTGAGTTTCCTTAATATAATTACTTTGAATTATTTATCATGCAGTTCATGTATCTCCATTTCTTTAGAGTTTGTTACAGATTCTTTATTTTGTTCTTTTGGTGGTGTCATATTTTCCTGATTGTTGTTTATCTTGTGGCTGTGTGTTGCTATCCACATATTTGAAGACTTGTGAACTTACTTGAGTCTTTACAGATTGACTTTGGGAATATCCTTCAAAAGTCAGCTCAAAGAAATTCTGGGAAAGCCACTTGGCTTGATGCTGGACTTTTAGGGCAGGGTTTCCCAATGTGTGAGTCAACATGTGGGTGGGACTGGTGCCTAGATCTGCAGGACTAGACTTGAATCCTGGATCCAATGGGATAGACCTCTTGGTTGAGCCTTTGTGGTTAGGCCTGGAGCCTGGCTCCATAAGGGCTGTCCTAAAGCCATGAAGGATAGTTCCAAAGAAGCTGATCCAGTGTTAGAATTAGCCTTGAATCTGAATCTTCATGGTCATACCAGGCACTGGGATAAGCTAAGCATCTGAGTCCACTGAGATAGGCTTGGAGCTTAAGTCCATATGGGCAGGTCTGGGGCTGGGGACTAGATCCATAGGGGTAGACCTGGAGCCTTAGATTGTGAAGGTTGGCCTGGCACAAGAGTCCAATGGAAATGGACCTGGATTCTAGATCTGCTACAGCCAGCTTGAACTCTGGGTCCACTGGAGTCTGAGGTTGTAGGAACTGACCCAGACCTGGGACCAGCCTGGTACTGGGGCAGAGTAAAGGCTGGGCCTGTGGGGGCTATTCTGGAGCCTAGGATTTTGGTTGCTTTTCTAATGTATGGAGCCATGGTGGCTGGCCTAGGGGATAGATCTGCAAGGGCTGGCCTAGATCCTGGGGCCATGAGGGCCAACCTGTAACCCACATACACAGTGGTGGTTTTGGAGCCTTAGTCCATGGCTTCCAGTCCAATGCTAGGATATAGTTGGACAGTCCTGGAACCTGGGTCTACTAGAATAGACTTGGATCCTAGGACTGCTGAAACATGGGGCTATAAGGGCCAGTCTGGAGAGCGGGGTCTCAGGGAATAATAGCCTGGCACTGGACAGGCCTGGGTCCTATGGCTGCAGGTGCCAGGTTGATGCCTGAAGGCAGGAGTGCTGACTTCATGCCAGGGTGAGCCTGAATTTAGGAGCTGTATGGGATGACCTGACTCAGGGATGGTTGGAAAGCTAGTGCTGGCTTGGAAGCTGGAATCACAAGGTCTCATCTGACAGTGAGTAGGTCTGCTACTTGTATCTACAGGGACCATCCAGGAGGCTGTATCTGAAGATGCTGACCTGATAACTAGGCTTAAGGGGCATGACATGGCACTAGGGCAGGCCTGAAGCCTGGTGCCTTAGGCATCAGTCCAGTGCTGAAGGTAAAATAAAGGTCAGGACTGTCAGGTAGCCTTGCCCTGAGGCAAGACTTGTGAATAAGTCTGGGGAGGTTGGCCTGGTACTGGGGCAGGGTGAGTGCTGGGTCAGGTCCAAAGTCTGGGGCTATATAGGCCTGCCCCAAACTGGGTTTTAGTATAGTGGGCCTAGTATTGGGGACTGAGACAAAGTCTAGTGCTCATTTCTCTCTCTCTTTTCTATAAAATGGATTGTATCTTTCTACATTCTGTGCCGCCTGGGGTTAGAAAAAGAGCAATAAGAGTAATGTAAAACCATCCATCTCACTGTCTTCAATGAATCTTTTCTTATTTGTGTTTCACTCAGGTGCTGTTATGTCTCACTTGGTTTCTTTAGCTATGATGAAGGTATTTTTGTGCATGGATAGTTGTTCAAATTGATGTTTTTGCAGGGCATGAGCACTGGAAAGTCCTATTCCACAATTTTACTGATGTGATGCCCTGCCTCTTCTCCACACCTCTGAAATCTCCTAAATTTTAGGCACACACACTTGGCCCCTTTGACATCCCTTGTGTTGGCTATTCCCTCTGCAAATATCTTCGCCAAAATATCTGCATGACTATCTAACTTATTACCATCTGATCCCAAATGTTATCTTCTTAATGAGCTCTACCCTGATGACTTTATTTAAAATTGCAAACTATCCCTTCTCCCAATCCTCCCAAATCCCCACTTCGCTTTATTTTTATTGAATTTATCACTTTTTAAATATACTGTGCAGAAAATAGTTAACATAGCAGGACTAACTGCTGTTCTTTGAAAGTCCTGCTTATAGGGTCGTTCCTTGGCTGGTATCTGGGAACTTGGTTTTTGGAGGGTTTCTGAAACTTAATTAACAGCTAAGAGTGACTTATTGTGCCTAAACTGTGTAAACAGTATGGTTTATGTTGGGCATCTGTTTTTTTTCCCAAGGAGTCTGAGATTTGGGTGTATGCCAGACACAGGATGTCTATGTGATCAGCCCCCAGTAAAAAACTTGGTGCCGTCTCTAATGAGTTCCCCTTGTTGGCATCATTTTACATATTGCCATAATTTGTTTCTGAGGGAATTAAGTGAAGGACTCCATTGGGAGAAGATTCTGGAAGTTTGCATCTGGTTTCCTCCAGATTTATTTCCTGCATCTTTTTGCTTTTCTTGTTGTACTTTGTATCCTTTCACTGTCACAAATTATAGCTACATATCCAGTGATATTCTGAATCCTGTGAGACTTCCCAGTGTTAGAGGTCCATAAATCATCAAATCTGGAATTGGTCTTAAAGATCTCCCATAACATATAATGTATTAGTTAGGTTTCTCCAGAGAAAGCAGTTCAATAAGCTATAGTTAGATAGATACATAGATAAAAAGAGATGTATCATGAGAGATTGGCTCCTACAATTATGGAGGTTGGGAAGTTCCACAATTTTCTGTCTACAAATTGTTAGCACAGGAAAGCCAGTGATGTATTTTCATTCCAAATCTGACATCCTGAGAACCAGGAAAGCTGTCTTTGTCTGTTTAGTAACTATGCAGGAATACTTGAGTCAGGGTAATTTATAAGGAAAAAGAGGCTTATTTGACTTATAGTTCTACAGTCTGTACAAGAAGCATGGTGCCAACATCTGCTGGCTTCTGGTGAGGGCTTCAGGCTGCTTCCACTCGTGGGGGAAAGAAACGGGTAACTGGTATGCGCTGAGAGCACATGGCAAGAGAGGAAATGAGAGAGAGGGGAGGTGCCAGACTATTTTTAACAATGAGGTCTTTTGGAAAGTAACAGAGTAAGAATTCACTCATTCCTGCCTCAGGGAGGGTATTAATCTATTCATAAGGGATCTGCCTCCAACACCCAGATACCTAGTACCCCCTAATGGGAGCATTAGGCCCACCTGTCAACACTGACAATGGAGATCAAACTTCAATGTAAGGGTTAGAAGGGTCAAACATCCCTACTATAGCAGGAGCCAGTGGTGTAAGTCCTAATCTGAGTCCACAGACCCAAGAACCAAGAATACTGATGTCTGATGTCAGGGAAAACTAGATGTACCACCTTGAGCAGAAAAAACATCTATTTTTGTCTGCCCTTTTGTCTTCTTCAGGTCCTCACCAGATTGCATAATGCCCAGCTACATTGGTAAAGCCCATCTTTGCTCAGTCTACCAATGCAAATTCTACTCTCTTCTGGAAACATTCTTACAGAGACACAGAAATAATGTTTTATAAGATATTTGGGCATCCCTTAGCCCAATCAGTTTGGTACATAAAATTAACCATCACATATTGTACACAATTTATTTATGTGTCTTTATCCATTTTTTGTTTAATTTTTTCAATTATAAGTTTGACAAGATAAAATTTCTCATTGGTTTTGTACCTTAATGTATCCCAAATGCCTAAGTGCACCCAGCTTACAGTAAATGCTGAATATATATTTGTTGAATTAATGTTAAATTCAATTACATTTTGGGGGAAAAGATTCTGAGTAAATTTACCAAGAAACAGTCATTAAGGAGGGCCTATTAAAATATAAAAGTTATATAATAAAGTGTAAAGAAAATTAAATTATACCATGTGTTTAAATAGTAAAACTAAATACTATGAAAATGCTAATTTCCTCAAATTAGTATATAGGTTTAAATAATGTCTAATAAAAACCTAAGATTATATTTTTGATGATATTATTTAAAAATTCAACAGAAAAATAATTATTTTTAAATGTTATAGTACACAGTTTCTGATCTGTCCTTTATCCGTACTCATATTCTAAACTTGTATTCTTACTTAATTGCTTCCTTTAACTTGCTTTCAACTATTATTCAAAAATTTTAATAATATCCAAACTATATTCTGTCTTTATATTCTATTATGATATACAGGATCATATCATAAACTTGCTAAGCAATATATATACGTGTGTATACACAGACACACACACACACACACACACACACACAAAGTTGAATTCCTCCTTTTTATTCTCTTCCAACCACCCTCTTAGGAAGTAGAAACACTGTACCTACTACAAGAAAATCTACAAATATTTTACCTCTACCAAAGAGGTTAGCAAGACTAACACATTCTCCTTCCTTTGCCTCTCCTGATTTTGTCCATTTTCTTCCACTCCAACTTTAGTTGAAAAATACTTTGATTTAAATTTAAGCATACATGTTTTAAACTTATTTTTTAAAATACAAGGGAGTTTTTGAAAAATGAAAATGAGTAAATGGCTAAGATAGGGTGACAGATAAGAGCACTGAAGAACCCTTGAAGTAAAGAGTAAATAAAAGAAAACATATTAGAAGAGCCACTTCCAAGAATAGTAAAGCCAAAGTTACAAGAAATAATAGAAACATGGGGAGTAAACACAGAAAAGTAGTTTCTGTAATAAGAGGCATAATTATTTTTTGCAGATCCTAAGTTCCTTGGTGTGAAGTAGGAGTAGTGAAGGGAGGGAAAATGACCTAGCATAAATAATGAGGATAAAGAGAAAAATCGATTACATCATCCATCCCAGAGGTATAAAAGACAATGGGAGAAGAAATGCTAACAGTTAAGAGCAATGAAGAAGAAGCAGAGTCCCAGGGGAAAGTCAGGTTTTAGATAAAGCAATGAAGTGAATATGACTTATGATGTGAATATTTGTGTCCCTTCAAGATTTGTGTGTTAAAAATTTAAGTCCCTAAATAATAGTAGTAAGAGGTGGGGTATTTTTAGATAATCAGTGCCCTTATAAAAGTGTTTCCAGGGGGCTACTTGCCCACTTCCAATATATGCAAACACAGCTAGAAAGCACTGTCTATAAGGAACAGGCCCTCTACAGATATCAAGTCTGCCAGTGACTTTTCTTAGCTTCTCAGACGCCAGTACCATGAAAAATAATTTTGTTATAAGCCATCTAAAGTCTTATTGCAGCCCAAACAGACTAAGACAGAAATTGCTACCGAGATTGAGATGTTGTTATAACAAATGCCAAATAAGTGGCTTTATAGAAAGCCTCAATTTTCTTAGATAATATCTAGGTGGTCATGAATTGAATGTTGGTAGATATATGAATGATAAAGACCAGTTTGATGAGGTTTTAAGGAAAAATTAACATGTGATCAGAAACAGGAAAAAAAAGTTTACCCTTGTTACAAAGTGACAAACAACTAGGGTGAATTGGTTTTGTGTCTTAGTGTTTTGTATTAGGTAGAAGTTGAAAGTAATAAAACTTAGTACTTGGCTAAGGTAATTTCTAAGTAAAGTGTTGAAGTTGCATCATGATGTCTCTTAAATGCTTACAGTAAAATGCAAGAAGAGAGAAATTATACTAAGACAATTTTTAATCAAAAGAAAAAACCTAAAGATCTAGAAAATTCTCAACCTGCACATATTGAAAAGAATGAGAAACAGTATTCAGGAGAGAATACCAAGGATATGGCCAAGTGATGATTAAACAAGCTTAGTATGGATTGAACATTTCTATGAAAATCAGGTGTTATTCATCAATCTGGGTAATGGGTAGAGGCTGGAAGAGTTTTGAGTTACATGTTAGAAAATGTCTACATTGCCATAAACAGTTGATTAAGGGCAATTCTGGTGAGGCTTCAGAAGAAGAAAAGAACTGCTTCACAATTATATTTATTTGAAGTATCTAAAATAGTCAAATTAATAAAACACAGTGAGTAGTATGGTGGTTTCCAGGAACAGGAGGGAAGAAATAAAGAGCCGCTATTTTATAGGTATCCAATTTCAGTGATAGAGATTTGCTGTACAACATTTTGCCTGTAGTTGGAAATACTTTATTTTACACTTAAAATTTGTGAGAGGGTACCTGTCATGTTCAGTTTCTTTAACCACAATTTAAAAATGAAGGGAAATTAGTAGTATTTTTCAACATTTTTTGGTTAAGAGAGAGCATTTTTCAAATTTTATACCGTTGGTGGAGATGTGGGGCTCAAACTACTGCAAGTAGTAAATAGTTCTCAAAATTATTTAACATGAATTATTCTGGTTTCAGGCTCTGAAACAAACAAAAGAAGTTTAATTTGGTTTTCCATATACATTTGTGAAACAGATTATTTTTAAAGTAAACTTTATATTTTAAAATAATATTGGAGGTATAGAAAGTTGCAGTGACAGTGCAGAGATTTTCCTTTTGCTCGTCACCCAGTTTTACCTATTGTTGCCAAAAAATGAAGGAGTTGTGCTTTCATGTCTTAAGTGTGAGGAGTGGACTAGCCTAGACATTTCTCAGGAAAGAGAACCTAGAATCCAGAGAACTCTGGGTAGAATAAACAAATCCAAATATATTATATCATTGATGATTTAGGCAGAAGATAGAACCCACTCTAGTCTTTTGAATGGAAGAAATTTACTATTAAAAAATATTAACTATTTAAAGGGCATGATCTACAAAAATGAGAAAAACAAAACTCTAATGAGTACTGGGACAGTAGATGTAAGGATTAGCTATGACTTTTAGAAATAAAGGAAAGTATCCAAAGAAAGAACAAACTTGGAATAACCTGCTCTACCTCAAGGTGGAGATTCAGATCCTACTAGAGCAGAAGTTATTATGGCCTACTAGCTGGCAGAGAAGATCTCTGAGGTTCCACAGGCTAAGTTTAGTGAGCAGGACTTCACTCAATGAGTGCCATTGGTACTTGTAAGGAAGCTGCTGGTATGTCTGCGAAACTAACTAGGAAATTTCCCATTGGGATTCTGGTGAAATTTATTATTAATCTGTCTACAAAGATGCTAGCAAAACTGCCAGAAATGTACTTAATGAGGTACTAGCAAAACTTGCTGGTGTGCCACTGAGCCTCTGGCACAGCACTGGTAAGAAACTCATTTGCTGACAAAGAAGTTGCCAATGCCAGGGAGTCACTGATGGCAGCCATGCTGTGAGGACAAGAGGCAAAGTTCCAGAATCAGAATCCCCTTCTGCTTGTGGTGTCCTCTACTGACAAGGCTACTATTTTTCTGGATGGCAAAGGAAATATGGTAACAGGGCCGAGCCCCAGTATCATCAATCAGGGCAAATGAAGGTAAATTTAGAGATGAGCGGCAATTAATTGCTCATTGGTTCACATATTAGATGCCATATCAATTAAGAGTACATGTAACAAGGACACAAATATCCTTCCTTTGTTCAGATGTGGGAAAAAATGTATAGCTTCTTTATTTCTTTATAACGCTTCCTCATGAGCCAAAAGTGTCTGAGTAGCAGAAAAATGAAACTTACTATATTTTACTCCAATCCTTTACATTTATTAAATTGTTATAATGTAAACATCAATTTTAGAGATGTACTCAGTATGGTTATATGAAATGTTCTTCCTCTTAAATTACCTCTCACTCCTACAACTAAATCAAAGATGGCTGGAAAGATGTGTGCTCAGGTTAATGCAGCCTCTTAGTAATGAGTGGAAGAATCCTTGGAGCTATGCAGTGTCCTCTACATTACCTTATACCTGATGGTTAATATTCGGTGTCAGCTTGATTGGATTGAGTGACGCCTAGATGGCTGGATAAAGTATTGTTTCTGGGTGTTTTCTGTGAGGGTGTTCCCAGAGGAGATTGACATTTGTGTTGGAAAAGGAGTGGAAGATCCAGTCTCAATGTGGGTGGGCAGCACCCAACCGGCTGCCAGCTGACTAGAACACAGCAGGCGGAAGAAGATGGAATAACCTTGCTTGCTGAATCTTCTAACTTTCTTCTTCTTGTGATGGATGCTTGCTTCCACTCCTCTTGCCCTTGGACATCACACTCTAGGTTCTTCAGGCCTTGGACTCTGGGACTTGCACCAGAGGCTTTCAGGGGTTCTAGGGCCTCTGGCCACAGACTGAAACCTGCACTGTTGGTTTCCCTGGTTTCCAGGCTTTTGGATTTGGACTGAACCACTACCGGCTTCTCTCTTCCCCAACTTACAGATGACCTATCGTGGGATCTCACCTTGTATAATGTAAGCCAATTCTCTCTGATTAACTTCCCTTCATATATACATATATCCTATTTGTCTGTTTCTCTGAATATTTCTGACTAATATACTATATATCTCAATGAGAAGGTAAATGGTCTTGTCTGTTACTTGGACTGATTAGTTTTAAAAGTAAGACTGGTCTCATATGCGTTTTAGGCAAGGAGTGTCCAAATCTATTCTTAAAGCTAAAACTTCCTGTCATTTTGCCTTAGAAATCTACATATGTAGTGAATTCCTGGTGTCTGGATTTCACTGACTTAATAAATGTCAGTTGTTGTCTTTGGCATTCTTTTACTATCACATTTAAGAATTTCTGGTATGCTGGATCAGCTATGGGAGGTGATGATCACCAACTCAGTTTCATTTATCTACTTACTGTGCTACCTTTTTGTATTCTGACCAATAAATGGTTTGGTGGGCATTTCCTAAAGGCAGGCAGACTTCTAATAGTGAAATTGGAGATACTTGATACCACCTAGAGCTTCAAAAGCCACACCCAAATAATGGTGTGTTCCTAAAGACTACACACTTTCATGTATACCTACAAGAGTGGGGAATAGCAGAGATAAAATCTCTAGCTTCTCCCTATTCACTCTTATGTTCTCCACTTTCCCTCAGAGGCAATAAGGACCTGTATCAAGTTTTGCCTTTTATAATATCTCATTTCTTCCCTACACTAACCTTATGACAGTCTTACTGATATTACAGGGTAGAACTCAGCTTACTGACTAGCAAGGAAAAACTGAGTTATTTTTGAAAACATACTGTCATTATAATACAAAAAGAGCATTTGCCACAAATATATATGACAATAAACTAATATTCTAAATAATAACTTCTTTTAAATTGGTAAGAAGTGATACTCAATGGAAAGATATTTAAGACACAAATAGTGTACATTTAATCGAATAACTGAAAATGACTAACAAACTTTTTTAAATGTTCAACTTTACTAAAATTCAAGCAAACAGAACAAATGCCATTTAAAATGATATGTAGACTGGATGCGGTGACTCATGCCTGTAATCCCAGCACTTTTGGAGGCAGAGGTGAGCGGATCACGTGAGGGTCAGGAGTTCGAGACCAGCTTGACCAACATGGAGAAACCTGGTCTCCACTAAAAATACAAAATTAGCCAGGTGTGATGGTGCATGCCTGTAATCCCAGCTACTCGGGAGGCTGAGGTAGGAGAATTGCTTGAACCCAGGAGGTGGAGGTTGCAGTGAGCCGGGATTGCACCATTGCACTTCAGCCTGGGCAACAAGAGTGAAACTTCGTCTCTAAATAAACAAATAAATAAATAAAACGTATATTATATATGTATACATATACACTTAGTTTATCAATTCACAAAGATAAGAGAATAATGACCATCTATATTTGCAATGCTGTAAAGTATGTAATCAGTCTGAAAACCAGGACTAACAGATTTCACTGAAAATGCCATTGTGAAGTCAAGAATACAATAACAATTAATATATATATAAAAGATTTAACCATCTTAAATACCTTGTAAATCATGAGAAGCACATAATGTTTTTAAAATATTGTAGTAAATAGAAACATCCAGTCACACTGATCTTATATGGGTACATCTGAACATATTTTAGCCAAATCATAGGTAAATTTCTTAAACTTCTCTTAAAGTTGTTGATAAGAACACTAAAAACTAAAAATGTGGTCCTTCAGTGACTAGATAATAACTTAAAAATGTTGTAGGACTAACAGTAAATAATGACATTAACTCAGAATTCTATAAGAAATGTAACCTCTATTGATTCAACCACTTAAGTCCCTCACTATTAACTACAAAGGTCGTAAATTGTGCTTACTTACCTTCTCATTTAAGCAACACATCATTAACAATTAACTTCACAGAAGGCATAAATAGTATTCAGAGTGCAATTTAAAGTTCTTTAACAAAAATTATCAGAATATAGAAACCAATTTCCTTAGATAGGAGAGAAAGATTTACTTCACAAAAAAAATAATCCAGAAGTGAGTTGGCTAGTGATACCAGGACGTCTCTACCATCCTCCAGCTGTGGCTCCCATTCTTACTGTTTTCAATTATTCCCCAGCCAGTGACAAGGAAGAAATGAAAAGTCAAAGACAAATGTCATGATCTAAGAACATGACTCACTTTCCAAATTTCACTATGTTTACACTACCTTGTTTTAAATTTAAGTCACATGGCCATATACCAGTGCAAGGGAGTCTGGGAATATAGTCTTTGGCTGGGTAGCCAAACCAAACTAAAACTCGGATATCCTCTTATCAAACAGAACAAGCAAGAATATTGAGAGATCTTTAACAGTCTGCTTTTTGCCCTACTAAATGATCTGCAATAATGTAGCTGTCTGCCTCATGTACTTAGGAAAGTGAATGTATAATGTTCTAGTTTCCATTGTCTTTATCTTGAATGCTCTGGGTTCTCTCTGCTGTGATTATTATGCTGCTATGTGCTGAATTTATAACAAGATCTTTTTAGGAATAATAATCCTTACCTTCCTGGAGTTTGGTTTGAAAACAAATTCTCAACTTACCTGAAAATTTGTAAGACCATTAAAATAGCCTTACCAACAAGCAAGCAATACTAATTTAAGGTAACATATTGCTTCAGACCATAAATGTAACTTTGGAACCACTTAAAGTTTTCTGACAGAATTGCATGCAATCTATACTCACTTTTCATATTTCTATGTTTTTTTCTAACCCATGACAATTTTGTTTCTGTACTTCATACTCTTAATCATGAAACCTAGAATAAAGAGCAAGTTTAGCAAAGAGACATGGGAATGAACATCTTTAGTCATAAAGGTTGAAAGATGGCCACATTATTGTGCAGACAACTAAAATATCAAAGAAATATCAAAGAAATAAGTAGGAAATACAGCAAAATGAGAGATAAGAGATGTATGTGAGTGTTCACATATTGTCTGTAAGTTTATCTATAGATAAGAAAAGACATCAATTTAAGTGTATAGCAATAAAATGTAAATAAAATGGAAGATTAAAGTAGCAGTTCAAAGAAACAGAGCTGTATGGATATTAAACATATGGTGAGTGATTTTATTATACCCTCTGGGTACTATTAAAAGGCCCACAAGTAATCTGATTGCTTGTCCCATCTGGAATCCACAAAGCTTCAGGTTAGTTGCTGTGTACCTAACTGCATGCCCTCAGAATAATTGGTGCTGTCTTATTTTTTTTTTTTCCTTATTAGCATTCTCCATCATTCCCAAAAATGGCATGGAAAGAGTACCCAAAGTACATAACTGAAGATGGCAAAGGAGTCTCATCTGTTATTTTTGTTTTAGCTCATCAGTCCCTTTCTTTTGATGTTTTACCGAGGGATGAACGTTTTATTTCATCTTGTCTCATTCAGTGGCTTAAGCTTAGAAGTTTTGCCAGTTTGAAACACGTCATAGTCTATATTCCAATCAATGTGGATATGAGTGTGTGTATGTGTATTGTATGCACCATTTTTTACAAGACAAAGGCATTCTAAAACCCTTTTAATCAATAAAGCCTTGAATTATTGACTGGAAGTTTTCTTTGTGTACTACTACACTTTCCCGAAAATTTGTCTCTGTTTTAGATATTTGTTAGTTGTGCCAATTTGAGAGGCATTTGCCAAATAATGTGTGCATGAATTGTTAGCACTTTCAAAGAAAAGAAACACAAGGCAGCCTAGGAATTTACAAGGAATCCATTATTTCTTTATCTATTATAACTAGACCAAATAAATGACCCTTTAGTAACATTTTTCCCCCACCCTGCCCCTCCAACTTCCTTCTTTCTCTTGTTCTGTGTTCTTGCCTTTTGAGGTGTTAAAGTAATTAATTCAAAAAAACAAAAAGCAAACCTGACTTGTCATCTTTCATGGTGACTGGAAAATCAATATTCAGCCTCTTCCACGTCAGGGAAAGCTAGTAAATACAAAGATTGGACCCTTTAACATAAACAATTTGCAAAACCAATTTACTGGAAATTACTTAAAAATGCCCATGCCAAATCTATTAGTTATAAGACTGCATACTTATAAAATTTTATTCTAGCCTCATATTTTCCTTTTGAATGTATGTAGATCGATTGTCTTATTTGATATACATGCATTTAATCACCATTAATTGTAGTTTCAAAATTTTCTCAGTTTTAATCAGTTTAATATATGTTTAGCTTCCCGTTTTCTTTCATATTGTTTAAAATTTATTTTCTCCAAAACTAGCTATCGTAACTTTATTTTTTAATGTATTGATAAGGACTTTCATATTCAAACCCAGCCTCTCTTAATCCCTAATTCAAAACAAAACAATGGGGCTGGAGAAAAGAAAGGTGTTTAACACCAACAAATTTTAAGTGAGACAGACAATATAAGATTGAATACAGGAGGAATCCCCAATAAATGTGAAGCAGATGAAGCTAGATTAAAACATTCTAATAATATTTATAAGACTTCAACTTTATACCAATTAGAATATGGGTACCAGCTGACTTCTATGGGGATGGTTTTGGGGATGAGGGAGGAATAGACACTGAAATTTCATTTTCCTCATACAGCAAAGTCATATCTTCAAATCCATGCAGAGATATAAACTACATAGGAACTAAGCAGAAAATATGAAGGGGGTTATAAATGTGAGGCAGACATATCAGAACACAGTAAGTAAATTCTTGGCAGGTCATTTTAGACAAGGGGCTTTGCAGATAAAGCCTGAGATGGGGTCAGAGACCAGATTAATCTTTCTTATTGCTATAATGAGTTATCAAAATGTAACAAATACACCGCCGAGAGAGATATACTGAAGAACACACAGGACTGCATTTAATTTTATTTGACAAATCAAATTTTGTAATTATTTTCTCAGGTTTTTAATTTCAATGTGACTGTAAAAATTATTCGCTTGTGTATATGCATTACTTTGTTTTAAAATAGTATCTCCTGGCCGGGCGTGGTGGCTCACGCCTGTAATCCCAGCACTTTGGGAGGCCAAGGCAGGAGGATCACCGAGGTCTGGAGTTCAAGACCTGCCTGACCAACATGGAGAAACCCCATCTCTACTAAAAATACAAAACTAGCCGGGCATGGTGGCACATGCCTACTCTGTGGGCTGAGGCAGGAGAATGGCTTGAACCTGGGAGGCGGAGGTTGCTATGAGCTGAGATCCCGCCATTGCTCTCCAGCCTGGGCAACAAGAGCCAAACTCCATCTCAAAAACAATAAATAAATAAAAATAAAATAAAACAAATAATATCCCCTAAATTTACGTATAATGATGCATGAAACATTGATTAGGAATAAGATAGTTGCATTATTATTTCTTTACATTTATATATAAACAATAATGTAATCATCTTTTTTTCTTTTTTTTTTAGACCGAATCTTCCTCTGTCGCACAGGCTAGAGTGCAGTGGTGAGATCTCTGCTCACTGCAACCTCCATCTCTGGGTTCAAGCAATTCTCCTGCCTCAGCCTCCCAAGTAGCTAGGATTACAGGCATGAGCCACCATGCCCGGCTATTTTTTGTGTTTTTAATACAGACAGGTTTTTTTTACCATGTTGGCCATGGCTGGTCTCAAACTCCTGACCTCAGGTGATCCACCCACCTCAGCCTCCCAAAGTGCTGGGACTATAGGTTTTAGCCACCACACCCAGCCCAATTTTTACAGATGTATTTTTCATTTTTAAATAATTTATTTCAAGACATGGATTTTATTTGCTTATATATGCCTATATACTTATATATATATATAATTTATATAAATTAATATTTTTGAAATATCTATATAAATAATGATTTGGTTTCAGGAAAGCATTTTTAAGTATGGTATACTTTATTAAAATAGAAATCATCAGAAAAATGTTTGCATTTATAAGCTAACATATATATACTTAAACTGTGTGTATGTGTGTGTGCATGTGCTTATTTTAAGTATTGTGGTCACTGTGGAATGGTTCCTAAAAGCCAATTGTAGCCTACTGATTCACTTAGCTTTCTTTATTATAGAGATAGAAAAGATATTCACCTCTTTACATTGCCTGTCATTTAGGGGTGGCCAGATATCATAGTTCTGGACAATGTGATACAAGCAGAAGTACTTGAGAGAGTTTTCATCAAGGTTTAATGAAAAGGTGATTTGTGTCCTTTCACTTTTATCTTTCCTGAAACATAGACATAAAGCTTAGAGGTAAAACAGCCACCTTGCAAAAACCATACACCAAAGATGGAAGGGTGAGATGTGAGAAGGAGCTGAGGTCACATAATGATACTGGAATAACATATTTATCCTGGTCTGCATCCCTCTGAGGTCCTCGTTGTTGAAATGAATAAATCTATTATTATTTAAGCCACAGTATTACAATTTTCTGTTTCTTCCATCAAAAAGCAATTCTAACTGATATAACTAGCATATAAATTTTGAAAGCTTTCTTGACGAATTGTATTTTAACAAAATATATTATTCTATACTTCCTGAAAGCCTATGAATAGAAAATATATTTTAAAGAATAATAACTTCATAAAATAGTACTTTCAATTTTTAAATTTTTCCATTGCCAGTATTTTATAATAGTGGCTATGTTGGTTAAACGAAATATCTACAAGTAAAATTGTTATTTTTATTTTTTCTGTGAACATTACTACAGTATGATTCTCACATGCTGGCTTAAATTTTACTTGCCATAACCTGAAACATGCCTTTTGTCAAAATAAAATCATGAAATATTAAAATCAAAAATTATTATTGAAATCATCAAACATCTGTTGATTGCTTAATATGGTACCAAATTAGACTTTCTTGGGAATAAAAAATATATATTATTTGTCGTGAGATAATGTAAAATGAAGCTTCATGTGAACAAAGAAAGCGAAAGCAAGATGCCAAACCCTCCACAAAAAGACTTACCATAAGACAAACTGCTATAACAAGCCCCTCTTAGACATCACATTTTTCTGATGAACTGCAGTCTCTTTCGGTAAAATGAATACAACTTTGACCGAAGATGTTCCTGCTGGTCTTTGACTGTTGAGCACTGACATTACTAATGGTGGTTTTGTATTTTTTAATTTTTATTTATTTTATTTTATTTTTTTTAGAGATGGGGGTCTCATTCTTTCACCCATACTGAAGTACAGTGGCAGAATCATACCTCACTGCAACCTCCAACTCTTGGACCCAAGCTATTCTCCCACCTCAGCCTCCCGAGTAGCTTGGACAATGCCTAGTGTGCACACCACCACACCTGTTTCTGTTTTTGTTTTTTGTTTTTTCTCTTTTTTTTAGAGAGAGACAGAGGAGGATGTGTCTCCTTATATTGCTCAGGCTGGTCTCGAACATCTAGCCTCAAGCAATCCCCTTACTTTAGCTTACCATAATGCTAGAATAGCAAGCATGAACCACCACTCCTGGTCCCCAATATTGCTTTTGTATTGATTAATTCACTTCACATTTTTATAACATTTAACATTTGCAGCAATATTAATTCAAATGAATAAACTAAGTTGCAAACATCATGGCAAACTGTAGTAGCATCCAACTGTATCAAAGCTGTCTAACCCTTTAATATGCCAACACTGCCCCACATCTACGGCCAACCACCTCCTCATAGATTACCAAGGAAAATAAATCATAGGTAAGTGTTACTTAATATATGCGTATAACAGACTAACATGGCTGAACTAGATAATTGATTTTAGAGACATTGGTAGGATAAATCTGTAATGACCAATTGAATCTGGTTTCACTTCTATTTTATTCACAATTTTGAGAATAGGTGAGGCATAATATAATCTGTTTGTGAACATAAATCTGGTGCCTGTGAATAGGAAAAAAAGACTGGATAAATATTAGGAGGGATGTGGAGAGCTGAAAAAGTGTGAAGAATATTACATAGTTCCCTTCTGCACTTCATAATTTCTTAGTACATTATTTTAATTAATTCCATACAGTACCATAGTTGTATATTTTTGTACACTTTCAGTCATTTGTCAAAAGTACTTTGTGGTGTTTTTTTTAAACAGTTTGTCTACAATGCCTACTTTAATTATTTCAGAAATCAGGCACTTAAAAATTCATTGAAGATTGAACCAATTATTTTTCTTCACAGACATAATTTTACCTCTTTGCCATTTTTTTTCATAGTTTTTGAGGGATGGGAGACTTTTGCAATTTAAACGCAATGGAAATTATCTTAAGTCAAATTTATAATTATGCTAAATCTTTCCATGCTTGATAAGCTATTCAGCAATAAATTTGTACACTATTTAGCCAGTATTCCTAGACATTTTATCATCTCCTTTTTCTAGTAAAGCATTTGAATCCTAGGATGCAGCAAAAGATAACACTTATAATTGAATATGTCAATAAAAGATACACAATTCAATTTAAAAAGGCTACTGTAACCAGTTTGTAACATATTATAGCTATCATTGAAATAGATGAAAGATAATAGATTAAATACTTTATGGTAATTTTATGATATTAAGATTTGTTTTCTTGTTACAGCTGAACTGAGATTTCTTATCACATAGCTATAAAAGGGATTTCTAGATTTACATATCTAATATTTGCATTATAAAAATAAAGCACCACAATTATTTACTTATCAAGGGTATCCATAACAAATATGCAATAACATAAACATACCCAAATGATTGACACACTTTTTCACTTTGCATCCTGGTATTTTTTTTACTTCTGCCATAGACATAATATGTGGTTGAATTCTGAAGGCATGGTAAGGGAAAATGAAAGAAAAAAAAAGCAAATATAGCAAAGACCTCATATTATTATTTATTTGGGCTTACTAATCATCAATTTCCTGAAGTTAAGATTTTTTAAAAAATTAATCTATGAGAATAAGTACATTTCCATGAAAATGTGGTAAACAACAAAAATATACCACGATCAATTATCAAACAGTAAGGAGTTATTGGAGAATTATAATCTCTGCTTCAATATGACAAAAACATTACCATTAAAACTTTTTTTGTATAGTAATTAACAAAAATAAACTTCCTTACGTGAAAATTATGCTTGCATAAAATAAAATTTTTAGCCGTCTAGTAGCATTTTTTTATTGACCATGCTTTTTAAAAATTGCAGTACTTGAAGCATTTTAACAGCATTCACTTGCTTTTGGCATTTTGAAAATATTTATATCATTCATATTGTCCAGAATCTTTCCAGAATCATTTTCTACCTTTTTCCATTCTATTCTGTGCCTAAGGAGGCTGAACTTCATGGACTGAGTCAATAGGCCCTCTGACCCTTGAATTTCACACTGGACTTAGGCTGTCTGCAGACAAAATTAGGGGGCAGGGTGACAGTAGGGGTGAAGCATATTATTCTGGCTCCTTTTTTGTCTGGTTGCAGATTAGATATGGCTAATTCACAATTGAAGTTGCAGTTCCTTTCAGTGGCCATCTGACACTATAGCACTCCCTTCAGGTTGTGGGAAACTCTCCATCTTCCCCACCCCTTGAAGCTGAGAGGTGATGATACTCTTCAACCTGTTAGGCCTAGAGTAGAGGGTTCATTATTCCCTGTTGGTTTTCCTTCACCATGCACATACCTTTGTAAATATCATTTTATTCAACACCCTTTAATTACTACATTTGAGGACTGCAACTGTTTCTGGCTATAATTTGAACTGTTACATTTTTATTGAATTTAGTATAGTATTTTTATATTGGACAATGTCATAATTCAAATATCCAACATTATCAGAAAAGTAAAAATGGATTTTTAGTATACTGACTTATAAGCACATGAGTAAGTGACCCTCAGTAAATACTCATTACACATTTGCCTGCTAACTCAGGGTATAGTTACTCAAAGTTAACTTTTTTGATGCATAGAGTCATTGTAAATTAAAATGTTTTATTAACACTTACAGTTTAAGCTTTAGGTACAAATATAGATATCATGGATCAACAGAAGTTAAATGTTAAAATGAACGGTGCAAAAATGTCTTCTAGGAAAGCTTATCATTTGTACTACCACTAACATAAGAAAATACATATTTCTGAGCAGTAACAGTATGGATTTTGTACATTTTTTAAAATTTTGTCAGTCAATTAACAAAAAGTAGCGTCTTAGTATTGTTTCAGTTAATATTTTGATTGCTAGTGAGGTTGAATTTATTTTTATGTGCATATTGACAATGTGCATTATTCTTTAGTGAAATGTCTCCTCAAGTTTTATTCATTTATGTTGGAATAATTAAGCTTTTAGAAGGCTCTGATGTCCAAGATTTTATTGAGGGCAAATTATAAATTATGATGTTTTCCATTGATATAAGGTAGATGTGGAGGACATTCTTGAGTGAAGATGATGAGTTTTGTTTTGGACAAATGATACATTTGTGGTTATATAAACGACATCCATGTGTAGTCATTTATATGACTAGTTGATTACCCATGGATTTCATTTATATGTCATGCGTAGATGGATGGGTAGTTGATTATATGGTATATTAGAGCTTGGTAAAGAGTTTTGCACTGTAAATATAAATTTGTGAAAGTTTAGAATACATAAAATTTAAATAATCTAAATGATTAGTGTGTAAAGTGATTTTTTAAAAATACAATATTATAGAGAGTACCAATTTAATGGCTTTGGAATGAAGTTCATGTAGAAGAGGCAGAAGGTGCAGAGAAGGAATAGAAAAATTGGAAACATGTAATATCATAGAAAGTGAGAGAAAATGTTATCACATATTGGGAAAGGTCAAATAAAATGGAAACAAAATTATAATTTTTTAAGTAACAAAAATGCTTCCTTAGTGACTGTGTTGAGAGACATTGTAGTGTTATGGCAGAACTAGCAACATTAGAACATGAAGAACGAATGAAAGACAAGTAACTGAAGATGAGGGTGTAAAAACTGTTATGAAAGGACTTTTATTGTGAAAGAAAATAGAGACAATTTTATTTGCAGGAAGTTGTGGAACTGAGGGAGTTCCAGTTAGTATTTCTAAAAAATTAAACTGTAAAAAGAATTGAGCATATTTTAACTCATTAAGAATTAAATAAAACTTAATTAAGACTTAATTATTAATGAAGAAACTAGGTGTATCAGAAAACTACAAGCAACAATAGACAAGGGGTGACTGATAGAGTTACGTAACAGAGAGAACAGGAGGGTATAAGATCCAGGGCATCAATAGAAAACTAAACTTGATAACATAAATGACTTGCAAATCATTGGTAAAGATGCAGTTATGTGTATCAGTGCAAAAGAATTATGATAAGTGAATAATATTAGTTTGATGGTAAGTAGATTCTCTGGAAAATATAAATTAATTTTCCTGAACATGCAGGAAAAATGAGGTGGGTGATAAGATTGAAAATTCAAGTATTGTAGGAAAGTTTAAAGTAGTTTCTGAGGACAAGCAGCAGACTGGGAGAAAACATTAGCAAAGCACATATCTGGTAAAAGATTTGTATCCAGAATATGCACACAAAAAAATGTCATGACTCAATAAGTAGGCAAACAACCCAATTTTAAAATTGACAAAAATAGGCCCAGTGCAGTGGCTTATGCCTGTATATCCAGCACTTTGGGAGGCCAAGGAGGGTGGATAACCTGAGGTCAGACATTCGAGACCAGTGAAGTTTTTCTTTTTAGTAAAAACCCCATCTCTACCAGAAATAAGAAAACTAGCTGGGTGTGGTGGTGCATGCCTGTACTCTCAACTACTCAGGAGACTGAAACATGAGAATTGGTTGAACCCAGGAGGCAGAGGCTGCAGTGAGCAGAGATCGTGCCACTACATTCCATCCAGACTGGGCAACAGAGCGAGATTTCTTAAAAAAAAAAAAAAATGACAAAAATATTAATAGACAAAAAAATGCAAATGACTAATAAGCACATAAAACAATATTTAACAGCATTAGTCATTAGGTAAATGCAAATAAAAATAAGAAAATAACATTTCACGACGTCTAAAGCAGCTATAATTTTAAAAACAGACAACAAGGAATGGCAATGACGTGAAGAAACAAAAATCTTCATACATTGCTGGTAGAATTAGAAAATGAAGCAGCAACATTGAAAACAATTAATCAGGTTCTCAAAAAGTTAAAAATAAAACTAGCATATGACTCAGCCATTCTACTCCTTAGGTATATACACAGGGAAATGAAAATATATGTCCACAAAAAGACATGCACGGTAACATTCATAGTAACATGATTCATTATAGCAAAAACCTGGAAACCACCTAAAAGTTTATCAACTAGTGAATAGATAGATATAATGTAGTACATATCCATAAATTGGAATACTATTTAACAATATAGAGGGATAAACTGATGCATGCTCTTACATATAAACCTCAAAAAACCAGAAGCCAGACTCAATAGACTATGTACTGCATAATTCCTTCTATAAGAAAAGTTCATAAAGCAAACGTATAGATAGAAGGCAAACTAGTTATTACCTAAAGGTGGGAACAGTAATTTACTATAAATAGGCATGAGGGATTTTATTGGAGGGGTAAAAATATTCTAAAACTGACCTATGGTGATGATGAACCACTTCGTGAAGTTTGGATTTACCTACAAAAATGAAGAGTGCCGGTAGAAATAAATGAAGGTAAAAGAGAATATTGTCTTTTTCTTACTTTAGTTGCACAAAAATATAACCTTATAGTCATAGTATTACCAACATATTAAGTGTATATAGAACACAGACAAGTGAAATGAATGAGGGCAATGTCTCAAGGGTTGGGAGGGAGACACTAAGAATATTTCATTATCAACTACCTTCACTGCATGAAGTGTTATAGTGTTATATGAAGGCGGACTTAGATTAAAAATATAATTTGGAAACTATATAACCTAAAAACTATATAAATTTAAAAATATTGGAAACTAGGGCAAGCACTAAAAAAAATTGATATTCTGAAATATATATACATAAAATGGAATCATATAAAATACTCAAACCAGAAAAGGCAAAAAAAAAAAAAAAAACACATAGAATCAATGACCAAATGAAATAAATAGGAACTAATATCAACATATTATAAATTAATCCTTCTGTATCAATAATTTTTATAAGAATGAATGGTTTAAATAAACCAATAAAAGACAGAGTCTGGTAAGACTGATTTAAAAGTGAATGGTCTAAATAAACTAATAAGAGAGTCCGGTAAAGTTGATTTTTTTTAAAAGACCCAAGTATACACTATAATAAAGAAATTAATGGGGGTGGGGGTGGTGACTCACGCCTGTAATTCCAGCACTTTGGGAGGCCAAGGCAGGTGGATCAGGAGGTCAAGAGTTTGAGACCAGTCTGGTCAACATGGAGAAACCCCGTCTCTACTAAACACACAAAAAGTTAGCCGGGCATGGTGGCATGTGCCTGTAATCCCAGCCACTTGAGAGGCTGGGCCGAGAGAATTGCTTGAACCCAGGAGGAGGAGGTTGCAGTGAGCTGAGATCGCACCATTGCACTCCAACCTGAGCAACAGAGCAAGACTCTGTCTCAAGAAAAAAAACAAAAAATAAAAAGAAAGAAATTTACTATAAATATAACAATTCAGATTCAGGTAGGTTAGAAGTAAAGCGATGAAAAAGAAATACATTCTAAATTAATTAAAAGAAGGAAGGAGTAATTGTATTAATGTGGAACAAAGTATATTTTCAAACAAGTAAAATTATCAGAGATAAAGAAGAATATTTTATAATGAACAAAAGATTCAGTTTTCCAAGAAGACATGACATGCATACATGTGTATACACCTAAAACAGAGCATCAACATACGTGAGGGGTGGATGGGAAACTTATGGAAGTGAAAGAGAAATAGATAAATTTGCTTTACTTGGAAACTTCAATAATTCTCTTTCAGTAATTGCTATATCAAGCATGCAGAAAGTTAGGACAGATATAGTTGATTGAACAACACTGTAAATCAATTTCATCTAATTGACATTTATAGAACACTTCTTCCAACAACAGCAGAATACACATTCTTTCTTAACTTATATGAAATAATCACCAGGATGAACCACATTCTCTGTAATTAATCACACAGCACACCTTAATTTATGCACATTTTAAAAATTATTTAGGAGGTTGAGGATACCAGGGTAAAATGCAGAATGTGGCATAAAAACCAAACACTAGTAGAAATGTATGAAACAAACTCACTGAAACGTGGGGGAAAAGGTGCTGACCTAGATACTATGAAAATAAGTTGCACACTAACTGCCTTTTTGTTTTGTGCTATCTTTTCAAGATGCTTATAGAGAAAACAGCCTTGGAGAATAGAGAAACTGTCTTCTTTTGGGGCAAAAGGCACATTTATACACTATACAGGATAATAAATACTCTTTCTCTCTCTGAGACAAAATTCAAGCTGATTTATTCCCTAAAAAGATTCAGATTCTCTAAGCTTGATGTTTCTTCAGTCACCAAATACCCAATTGGGCAAGTGCTACCTGGTACCCTTCATATTACCCTGTAGGATTAGGGACTTTAGCTACTGCTATAGCTATGAGTAATAAACTGTCTTTAGTCTCTAATTCAGAAAACTTATATACTCTGTCAGCAACCATGAAATTGTGGAAGACTAATATTTAGCTTAGAAGGAATTTAAAATTTTAGATACTTCAAAGATTTTGTATACATAGACCCAGAACTAGAAAAATGTCATTATAAGCTTAGCTAATTTGAATGTATGTCAATGAATTATAGTTTTGAAAAATTCTTAAGCCCGAAGAACTAGAGCACATATTATGGGTCCCATCTAGTAGTCCCTGTAAGCTAGTCTATTCCTTCAACTACAACTAGTATTACTAAGTGTTACAGTAGTTGATTGGTAAATAATTATGAGTTGATTAGGTCCTACTAGTTGTATTTGTTTTCTATTACTTCCGTAACAAATCACTACAAACTTATCTGC
Source organism: Macaca fascicularis (assembly GCF_037993035.2). Classification (NCBI taxonomy): domain Eukaryota; kingdom Metazoa; phylum Chordata; class Mammalia; order Primates; family Cercopithecidae; genus Macaca; species Macaca fascicularis. The sequence continues at coordinate 73,401,283 of NC_088379.1, read as the reverse complement.
TTAAAACAACACAAATTTATTATTTCACAGGTCTGTAACTCAAAAGTCCTGTAGACTCATCTCATTTCTTTGCTACAGGACCCACAAGACCAAAATCAAAGTGCTGATGAGTGAGAGATACCTAGAGGCATTAGGCAGTATCCACTGTCAGGTCGTGGCAGAATTTAGTTCCATATGGTTGTAGTACTGCGGTCCCTGTTTCCTTCATGATTGTTGGGTGAAGATTGCTCTCAGCTTCTAGAAGGTACACACCTTTCTCTATTTGTAATCCTTTTTCTCTATCTTAAAAGCCAGAAAGAGGTGGTTGAGTCTGTCTCGTGGTTTGTATCTCACTGACTTCTTTTTCGGGCTGATTTCACTTGCTTTTTCTATCACATATTTCCGGTTGACAATTGTGCCGCCTTCTTTTGCTTTTAAGGGTCCATGTGATGAAAGCAGGCCACCTCAATAATCAGGGATATACATATTTTTACATTTTAAGGTCAGATGGTTAGTTACCTTAATTCTATCTGCAAAATTCTTCTGCTGTGTAACATAACATATTCATATGTGGTAGAAACCATGAGGACCAAAGTTCTGTGCATCGAACTGGGTCATTGAATGCAGGCCTAGTCTCTGGACTAAAAATGCTGCATGGAAATCTTGGTAATTATTCACAAGAAAGTCACAAAACTGGGTAAAAACTTTGGGTAAAAAGACCAGAGAAAAAATGACTAAGAAACAGGATTATTGAATCTGGAGAAGAGGAAAATAATATCAGCCATTTGGTATGTGATATTATCACACAGAAATAATATTGAACATGTCTTCTCTATTACCAGTGTGACCAGAAATATCATTAAGTTATTGTGTGAGAGATTTAAGCCTAAGATAAATATTTTTTTTCTGTCAGAAAAAGTTATTGAATGTTAGTATGGGTTATTGAAGGACATTGTAATCTTCCCTGGAAATTTCTGAGGTTAGAACTAGTCACTTGTCTTTCAGGATGGTTTTAAGGCCAGTTTCATTAATAATTGATAATAGGCTAACTTATTTAACAAAATTAGGATTGTAGAGATTAATCAAAATATTAATCCACAGAAAAAATAATTATCTCTCATTTTCAGAATACTACAAATTCAGTGTTTTCTTAACACTTATATATCTGCAAGGTGAGTCAGAAGAAATGTTGTTCTGAAGGGGTGATATTTATAAGATGGCACAACAGGAAACTGTGTACTCTCTCCCCGCCCCGCCGCCCCATGAACACACCAGTTCAACAACAATACACAGAAAAAAAAAAATCCTTCTATGAACAATTCAGAAACTTGTTGAGAGGCTCTTAGAAATGGGAGAGCATGAAGCCAGTCACATTGAAGCTGGTGGGGACACAGTATCATGCAGCCAGGAAGAAACCCCTGATTCCTGGCTTTTGTGTGGGGTTGGAAAAAGTTGGACTGCATTTTCAATATTCAAATTTTTCAAGGGCTTTCCAAGGCTCTGGCTTTTTTTCTTGCCTGTCTCAGAGTACTGACAGTATCTGGCATACTGTAGATGCCTGGGAGCCACAGAAGAAAGATGGTATTTTTTACCAACATACAAGCACTCATTTTAGTCCCTCTTCCTTGCTCAGTGTGGCATGAGTGGGTGAAAAACCACATATTACATCTTTTCCCTGGAGAAGAAGAGACTTGTACCATTTATCTAATATTCCAACTCTTTCTGTCTGAGGGAGAGAGTATATCTTACTTTCTGAAAGTGCTGGTGGCACTTGATATACTCTAGATGCTTTAGAGTCACTGAAAACTAAGCAGGCAATTTCGACTGGCATGAAGTTTAAGGAGTTCAGAGTCTCTGGCTGGGCTAACTGATGAGGATTTTCTTCGGGAAATGCCAGCTTATGAAGACTGAGAGAGGTGGCTATTTTTTTTTTTTTTCTAATGCACATACACTAATACAAAGAGCCAAAGAAAATAGAGGACAGAGAAAAATGTCCCAAACAAAGGGAAGGAAATGAATCTCCTGAAGCTGACCATAATAGAATGTAGATATTTGATTTACATGACAAAGAATTTAAAATAAGCATCAAAAATATACACAGTGAGGTCAGGAGAAAAATGGACAAAGTGAGAATTTCAACTAATAGAAAATATAAAACAGAAATCTTGAAGCTGAAGAATACAACAACTGAACTGAAAAATCTGCTAGAAGAGTTCCAGAGCAGACTGGATCAAGTAGAGAAAAGACTGATAAACACTGGTGATCAGAAATTATCCAGTCAGAATAGCAAAAAGAAAAAGGAATAATGAAAATTTAAGAGACTTAAAAGGTACCATCACATGGACCAGTTATATATCCATAATGGAATTCCCAGAAGAAGAGAAATAAAAGGAAGATATTTTATTAAAAGAAATAATGACCAAAACTTCTCAAATCTGGAGAAGAAAATGAGCATTTAAATCCAGAATTCCAATAGACCCAAATAAGATGAAGACAAAGAAATCCACATCGAGACACATAACTGAATTGTCAAAAGTTAAAGACAATGATAATTTTGAAAGTAGCAAAAACAAGTGATTTGTCATGTACTGTATAATTCTTTAAGACTATCAGTGCATTTATAAGCAGAAATCTTGTGGGCTAGAAGATAATGAGAGGGCACATTCCAAGTGCTGAAAGAAGAAAACTACCTACTAGGAACATAATACATAAAGACAGTGTCCTTCAAAAATGAATGGGAGATAAAAATGAAAGGTAGATTAAAAAAATAGATCACATGTCATGTCACAAAACATACCTTAACAAACTTGAGAAAAATTAATCACACCAAGTATCTTTTCTGAACACAATAAACTAGAAATCAGTAACAAAAGAACAACTAAAAAGTTCTCAAGTATTGGAAATTCTTGATTTCATTCCATCAAAGGAGAAACAGAAAAGGGGAATTAGAAAATATCCCCATACAAATTAAAATGAAAACACAATATACCAAAGCTTATGACACACAGCAAAAACAGACTAAGAGGGAAGCTTATAGTTATAGATGCTCATGCCAAAAAATAAGAAATGTGCAAATAAATGATCTAACTTTGTATTAAAGAAATGAAGAACAAGAACTATGAAATGAAGAACAAATTAAGCCTAAAAGTAGCAGAAGGAAGAAAATAATAAAAATTAGAATATAAATAAGTGAAATAGGTAACAGAAAAACAATAGAAAAAAAATCAGCAAAACAGAGTTTATTTTCTGAAAAGATGAACACAATTGATAAGTTTTTAGACTAAAAAAAATTAAAAAGGACTCAAATAAAAACAGAAATTAAAAAGGAGATACTATAACTGATACACAACTTAGGTATGATCATCTGACAGTCAATTCAAAGAAATTTTGAGGATATGTGTGCCTTCTAGTGAGTAGAAAAATAGTATTACTTTGTATTTACATATTTTTTCTCTTCCACTCTATTTTATGATTATTTAAATAGCTTATTTACATTTTATTAGTTATTAGTTGATATAAAATTATTAAAGTAGGGTCAACTTCCCTCTGGGACTAGGGCATGGCTGTCTTACAGACTTACCTGCCTGTCAGCACCTCCCAGGGCTACTGCCTTGCTATACCACTGGAGTGTGTACACAGTGCAGCCTCTGCTGCATAGCCTGCATGCTGTGCTTCACTTGAGTGTGTTTGGCAGCCTGGGCACCCTTTGGATCCCACAGTGCAACAGGAACCCAACCTCAGCGGTCCTGAGGAGGGTGCCCTGAGCAGGTCCTGGTGTCCCAGGGCTGTGGTCCATAGCTAGGGAGGGCTGTGGTCCGTAGCTAGGGAGTGCTGAGCTGGAATCTGCCTGGCGCTCAAGCGGGAGAGGAGTCCACACTCTCAAAAAACTCAGAGGGGTGAGTAACAGGGGTTCGTGGGCTGGTGTTGGACCTAGGCATGCCTCTCCACTGGGTTGGTCCTTAACAGGCCTCTTTCCAAGAAAGTTTCATGGCCTGAAACACCTAACAACAACAACAACAACAAGAAATAATGGGCCCAATGCCAGTGATCAAAGTTGGCTTCCACAAAGCCCATGAACAGACTGGTGACAGGGTCACCTCTCTCTCCTTTGCACTGCAAAGCACAGCTGTGAACATAAGGCTATACGAAGGAGCTGAGCAGCTAAGAACATATTTCCCACCCATTGCCCTCCAGCTCCATCTACTGGTTTTTGGCCTGTGCTACAACACCGAAAAGCACTTGGTTAATTCTCCCCACTGTGAAACCCAGGCAAGAAATCAACAAAGACAGTGTACAGAGCCTTAGCCCTCTGAAAACTTTCAGAAATGAAGCCAACTGACTACACTCAATTTACATCATAGTTAAAGGGACACCAACCATCCCAGATAAGAGCTAATTAGCACAAGAACTCTGGCGATTCAAAAAACCAAAGTATCCCCTTCTGAATGAGCCCACCAACTCCCTATCAATGGTTCTTAACCAGTCTGAAATGTCTGAAATGATTCAAAATCTGAAAGATGAAATTGCCATTTTAAGAAAGACCCAAACTGAACTTCTTGAACTAAAAATTCATGAAAAAAGAGTTTCATAATACAATCAGAAGTATTAACAGCAGAATAGATCCGGCTAAGAAAAAAATCTCAGCGCCCAAAGACTGGTTCTTTGAATCAACTCAGTAAGACAAAAACAAAGAAAAAATAATTAATAAAAATGAACAAAACTTCTGAAAATATGAGATTATGTAAAGAGACCAAATGTATGACTCATTAATATTCCTGAAAGAAAAGGAGAGAGAATAAGCAACCTGGAAAATATATTTGAGGATATAGTACATGAAAATTTTCCTAGTCTTGCTACAGAGGTTGACATGCAAATCTAAGAACTACAGAGAAGTCTAGTTAGATACTATAAAAGACAACAATCCCCAAGGGACATAGTCATTAGATTTAACAAGGTCAATGCAAAATAAAAATCTTAAAGGGACTAGGAAGAAGGGGCAGGTTAACCAGAGGGAACCCCATCAGACTGGCAGCAGACATCTCAGTATAAATTTTACAACCAGAAGTGATTGGGCCCCTATTTTCAGCACCCTTAAAGAAGTGAAATTTCAACCAGTAATTTTGTATTCTGCAAAACTAAGCTTCATAAGTGAAGGAGAAATGAATTCTTTCTCAGACGTTCAAACTCTGATGGAATATATTTTCACTAGACTGGCCTTATAAGATATCCTTCAGGGAGTGCTAAATATGGAATAATAAAAAAAAGATACATGTTACCACAAAAACACACTTAAACTAATAGCCCACAGGCACTATAAATCAACTATGCAATCAAGTCTACATAACAACCAGCTAACATATATAATGACAGGATCAAAATCACACATATTAATACTAAACTTGATTATAAATGGGCTAAATGTCCCACTTAAAAGACACAGTGTGGTAGATTGGATAAAAAGTCAAGATTCAACCATCTATTTTCTTTCTGAGACCCATTTCACATGTAATGACACCCACAGCCTCAAAGTAAAAGGATGGAGAAAGATTTGTCAGGCAAACAGGAAACAAAGAGCAGGAGTCACTATTCTTTTATCAGGTAAAACAGACTTTAAGCCAATAAAAATGAAGAAGAACATTGAAGACTTTTACATAATGAAAAAGGGTACAATCCAACAAGAAACCTCAACTATCCTTAATATATGTGCACACAACACTGGAGTACCCAGATTCATAAAACAAATTCTTCTTTGCTTGTGAAAAGACTTAGACAACAAGACAATAATAGTGGTAGACTTCAACACCCCACTGACATCATTATATGGATCACTGAGGCAGAAAATGAACAAAGAAAATGTGGATATAAACTCTACACTTGATCATTTTGACATGATAGATATCCATAGAAGACTTCGCACAACAACAACAGAATACAGCTTATATTAATGTGCACTCAGAATATATTCTAAGAATGATCACATGCTTGGTCATAAAGAAAGTCTCTACAAATACAAAAAGACTAATATACCAAGCACACTGTCAGACCACAGTGCAATAAAAATACAAATCAAGATCAAGAAGATCTCTCAAAACTATACAAATACATGAAAATTAAACAACATGCTCCTGAATAACTCCTGGGTGAATATCAAAATTAAGGAAAAAATTAAAAATGTTTTTTCAAGTTACAAAAATATGGACACAACTTACCAAAATATCTGAGATGCAGCCAAATCTGTGTTAAAAGGAAAGTGTATAGCCCTAAATGCCTTCATCAAGAAGTTAGATCTCAAATTAACAGTCTAACTCTGTACCTAAAGGAATTAGGAAAAAAGGAGAAACCAAAATCATAGCTAGCAGAAGAAAGGAAATAACTAAAATTGGAGAACATAATAAAATTGAGATGCAAAAATCCACATAAAAGATTAATAAAAAAAGAGTTGACTCTTCCAAAAAAAAAAATAAGATTGATAGATCATTAGCTAGATTAACACAGAAAACAAAAAATAAGAAGATCCAAATAAGCACAAACAGTAATGACAAAAGCAATATTACAACTGATCCCACAGAAATACAATGGATCCTCAGAGACTACTGTTAACAACTCTATGCACACAACTTAGAAAACCTAGAGGAAATGGATAAATTCCTGGAAGCACAATATCTCCCAAGATTGAATCAGGAAGAGATTAAAAACCTATATAAACCAATATCAACTTCTGAAATTAAATGAATAATGAAAAACCTACACACAAAATAAAACCCTTGACCATATGGATTCACAGATGAATTCTCTAAGATGTACAAAGAAAAACTGATAGAATCCTACTAAAATGATTTCCAAAAAAAATCAAGGAGGAAGGATTCCTCCCTGACTTACTCTATGAAGCCAGCATCATCAGCCTAATACCAAAATCGGGCAGAGACATAACGAAAAAAGAAAGCCTTTGACCAATATCCCTGATTAATATAAACCAAAAAAATCCTCAATAAAATAATAGTAAATCAAATCCAGCAGCACATCAACAAGTTAATACACCACAATTAAGAAGGCTTTATTCCTGGGATGCAAGGCTGGTTCAGCATTACACGAATCAACAAATATGATTTACCACATTATCAGAACTAAAATAAAAAACTGTGTGATTTTCTTAATAGATGCAGAAAAGGCTTTTGATAAAAATCCAACATCCCTTCATTAAAATAAAAACCCCTCAATATACTAGATATCAAGGGAATATACCTCAAAATAGTAAGAGACACCTATGACAAACCCACAGTCAACATCATACTGAATGGGCAAAAGTTTGAACAAATGACATTGAGACCTGGAACAAGACAAGGATGACCATTCTTACCACTTCTATTCAACATAGTACTGGAAATCCTAGTCAGAGTAATCAGGTAAGAGAAAGAAATAAAAGGCATCCAAATAAGAAAAGAATTCAAACTATTGTGGTCTAGCTCTCTATGTCTCCACCCATATCTTATCTTGAATTGTAGCTCCCATAATTCCCATGTGTCCTGGGAGGGACCCTGTGGGAGGTAATTGAATCAAGGGGGCAGGTCTTTCCTGTGCTGTTCTCATGTATTGAATGAGTCTCACGAGATCTGATGGTTTTATAAACGGGAGTTCCCCTGCAAATGCCCTCTTGTCTGCCACAATGTAAGGCATGATTTTGTTCATCCTTTGTCTTCTGCCGTGCTTTTGATGCCTCCCTAGCCATGTGAAGCTGTAAGTCAATTAAACCTCTTTCCTTTGTAGATTACCCGGGATCAGGAATGTCTTTATTAGCAGTGTGAGAATAGGCTAATCCACAAACTATCTTTCTTCATTGACAATATGATTCTATACCTAGAAAATCCTAAAGACTCTGCCAAAAAGCTCGTTGAACTCATAAACCACTTTAGTAAAGTTACAGAATACAAAATCAAAGCACAAAACTCAGTAGCAATCCTATACACCATGACATGCAGGTGGAGAGTAAAATCAACAACACAATTTTACTTACAATACCCAGGCAGATCACCTGAGGTCAGGAGTTTGAGACCAGCCTGGTCAACATAGTGAAACCCCTATATCTACTGAAAAAAAAAAAAAAAAAAAAAAAAAAATTAGCTGGGCATGGTGACACATGCCTGTAATCCCAGCTACTCCGGAAGCTGAGGCAGGAGAATTGCTTGAAACTGGGAGACGGAGGTTGCAGTGAGCAGGAGATTGCACCATTACAGTCCAGCCTTGGCAACAGAGCAAGACTCTGTCTCAAAAAAAAAAAAAAAAAAATCTAGGAATACATCTCACCCAGAGGTGAAATATCTCTACAAGGAGAATGACAAAACAATGATGAAGGAAATCAGAGATAACAAAAATAAATGGAAAAAATATTTCATGATCATAGATTGAAACAATCAATACTTAAAGTGACCATACTGTCCAAAGCAACTTACAGATTCAATAGTATCTCAAGCAAACTACCAATGTAATTCTTCACAAAATTATAAAAATAAAAATAAACTATCGTAAAATTCATATGGAACCAAAAAATAGTGCAAATAGTCAAAGTAGTCCTAAGCAAAAACAACAAAGCCAGAGGGATCACATTATCTGACTATATTATAAACCTACAGGAACCAAAATAGCATGGTACTGGCACAAAAACAGACACATAGACTAATGGAAGAGAATAGAAAAATGAGAAATAAAACCACATATCTACTACCATCTGACCTTCAACAAGGCTAGGGGGAAAAAAAGCAATGAATAAAGAACTCCCTATTCCAAAAATAATTCTGGCATAACTGGCCAGCCATGTGGCGAAGAATGAAACTGGACCCCTACACCTCACTGTATACAATAACTTTTTCAAAAAATAATCAAAGGCTTAAATGTAAAATATCAAAAAAAATAAAACACTAGTAGACAACTTAGGAAGTGCACTTCTTGACATTGGCCTTGGCAAAGAGTTTTTGGCTAAGTCTCCAAAAGCAATTGCAATAAAAACCAAAATAGGCAAGTGACACCTAATTAAACTAAAGATATTCTGCACAGCAAATAAATTATCAATAGAGTAAACAGACAATCTACAGAATGGGAGATATAGTCACAAACTCTGACAAAGGACAAATATCAAGAATCTATAGGAAATTTAAACAAATCAACAACCAAAAAACAAATAACCCCATTAAAAATGGGCAAATAACATGAACAGACACTTCTAAAAACATAAATGCAGTCAACAAACATATGAAAAAATGCTCATCATCTCTAAACATCAGCTACTTGAGAGACTGAGGCAGGAGAATCACTTGATCCCACAAGGCTAAGGTTGCAGTGAGCTGAGATTGCAGCCCTGTACTCCAGCCTGGGTGACAGAATGAGACTTTGTCTCAAAAAAAAAAAAAAAAAAAAAAAAGAATATCAATAAATATAATTTGAAAATGTTTATGTAGAATGTTTATATATATATTCAAAATTAATTTACACTTTATTTTTGTTTTGTTATACTCTACTTTCCTGTTTTTTTTCTAATCAATATTGTTTAAATATTTAGCAATTTCCCTCTATCAATTTTTTTTTAAAATTCTATTCATAACCTATTGCTTGTAAATACTAAGCAAAACAAACCAAAAGCCGGAACATAAAACTCCAATATTTTGCTCTGTAATTAAATTCTCTTTAATCACTTTCAAAAGTATAGGTTTAAAGGTGTTTTTATTGTAAAGTATAATGCATGTAAGATTATCTTCCTAGGTAATTAATCTATCTTTTTATGCTGGAAGCTCTTAGAATTTTCTCAGTTTTCTCCCTCTCTCTGTAATTGTTACATTTCAAAAGACAGTTTGAAATAAAAATATTTTTGTATTAATCCTATTCACATTTGTTGAATTCTTTAAATGTGAACATTAAGGTTTTCCTTCAGCTGTAGTAAGTCATCTTTATTCATTTATCTTGTATTTTCTCAATCTTTCATTTATCTCCATTTATAAATAAAAATGGATAGATGTTAACATTTTTTATTTCACTCACTATATCTTTTAACTTTTCTTTGTCACATTACATATATATTTGACATTTTAAAATGTATTCTCAGAAACTTTATCAGTTGATGTTCCCGCTCAAACATTTCATCACATATTCTATTTATTTTGTTGCTAAATCCATCTATTATGAATTTTGTAAACTTTGCAAAGCTATCAATTATTATTTTATGGATACTCTCTTATCCCTCAGAAGATCCTAACTAAATAAAAAAATCTGTTTATGTGTTCCATGAACTTTTTGAATTGTGTTTTAAGAAAATCCAAATCTTCAAAATTGGCTTAAAATCTAATATACATTTGACTAGACAACCAAAAAAAAAAAAAAAAAAAAAAAGAAAATTAAGGGTTTTTCAAATATTTGATAATAAAAGGTCCTCAAGTACATATGATTTTATAGGTCATAGGCTATATTTAAATTAAAAATAGAATCTTATAATTCTATACTCTTTGGTCTGGCGCAGAGGCTCACATCTGTAATCCCAGCACTCTGGGAGGCCAAGGCAGGCGGATCACCAGAGGTTGGCAGTTTAAGACCAGCCTTCTCAACATGGTGAAACCGCGTCTCTACTAAAAATACAAAATTAGCCGGGTGTGGTGGCACATGACTTTAATTCCAGCTAGTTGGGAGGCTGAGGCAGGACAATCGCTCGAACCCAGGAGGTGGAGGTTGCGGTGAGTCAAGATCACGCTATTGCTCTCCAGTCTGGGCAATAAGAGGGAAACTCTGTCTAAAAAATAAAAATAAAAAATAAAAAATAAAAAAATTCTATACTGTTTAACACTGTGTATAGAAAAAGAAAATTTATTAAATTATTCTATGAGTCAAACAAAACCCATAATTAAAACTTACAGAACATATAAGAAAACCTAGACTCAATTCATGTTGAAAGATGCTAAATATTTAGCAAAACAGTAGTAGCTAAATACAGGTATCAACTGAAAAAAATAATATATTGTTATCAAGTAAGCCAGAATTCTCTTTCTTTAACCCAAAAGTGTAAGGATATTAAAAACTAGGATATAAATTGCTATAATTTTTTTACATTAAGAACTTTCAAGAGGAAAAAACAACGTAAAACATACATTTACAAAAACAGCTGATTCTTTTGGATAGTATTTAAATATTTCTCAATAAATTATTATGAAATTATTACAGAAGTTCCCCAAATTATACTTTATACCTGGTACAACAGACATGTGAAAATTGCTAAGAACATTTTGAACTATGGAGAACAATGGGGAGAATTCGATTTTATCAGAGTAGTGGGTGCATGTCCAAGATCGATAGACACTGCACTGGGTTACACATCCATTGCTTTGTCCTGAAATGTATTGAGTTAGTGTTGCCTAGAATGAAATGTGATAATGTGCTGTCTAATGAGTTTCCCTGGTGATTCCAACGAACAGAGTTTGGAACTCTGATATTAGTTCTCAAAGGTATCCTTCATTAGGATCACCTGAAGTCATAGACAATTCAGATTACAGTTTCTTCTTGCAGAAAATCTGCCTCAACAGACATAGGTAAAGAAACCGGAGTCAGCTGGGTGCGGGGGCTCACACCTGTAATCCCAGTACAATTTGGGAGGCTGAGGCAGGTGGATCACCTGATGTTGGTAGTTCAAAACCAGCCTGACCAACACGGAGAAACCCAGTCTCTACTAAAACTACAAAATTAGTTGGGCATGGTGGCACATGCTGTAATCTCAGCTACTCAAGAGGCTGAGGCAAGAAAATCACTTGAACCCAGGAGGCAAAGGTTGCCATGAGCTGAGATTGCACCATTGCACTCCAGCCTTGGCAAGAAGAGAGAAACTCTGTTTCAAAAAAACAAAAAAAGAAGAAAGAGACTCGAGTCAAAATTTAAAATGAAACATTCCAAGTTGAAGCAGTAAACACTAAGAGAAGCATAGGTTTATATTATCATTTGACTAATAGTCATTTTAGTTGTTAATTTTATCTCCAGCCTAAATATGACTACTATGTATGTGTAGGCAGAGTTATCATAGGGAAAGATTACAAATGGGTTTAGTAGTTAATCCAATTATGTCATTTTAAGATTATTAGGAATAGGTGGTTTTATACAGATTAGCCTTATGGGGCATTGTTTGGATAGAATGTTTTGTTAACTAATTTGTTAACTAATTAGGGTGACCATTGAGAGGGAGGGGTCAAACATGGCTCTTGGTAATGACTTTGGAAGAATAAGCCAATCTGTGGGAGATGATGATATATTTTGTCAAGCTTTATCAGTCAATAAAGATAAAAAGATCTAAAAGTTCTCAGGAAATAAAACCCTGCCTTTGAAAGAACAGAAACAACATTTGAACTACTAAAAGGGAAAGAAGACAAATCAGAAAAGAGGTTAGAATAGAATTTTTGAGACTATAAACCTTTCAAGAAATAAGAAGTAACATCACAAATTTCTAAAATGAATGAGAATGCCAAATACTTGAAAATTAAATGCATACTACCTTCATTCCTCTGAGAAAAGCTAAATGTAGAAGCCCTTCAACCTAATATTTTTTTTTCTCACACATGCACAAAGAATATGCCTATTGTACCAGTTCCCCACTTGTAACACAGACCTCCATAACCTTTAACTAAACTAGTCATTGATACTAAAGTGTTTTTACTTCCCCCATTAACTACATTTGCAATCCAAATACAGTGTAGAAACACTTGAATAACCTGTGTTTAGCCTCAGAGAGGTATTAGGTTACAAATTATATGTGTCCAATATCAATCAATTTTAGCTTTTTGAAATATATAATAGGCCACCAAGTTTACCTTGGACCACTTTTTATCTCGTTCAGAAAAGATCTTTATTATGTAGAAAGCTGTTCTATGAAATATATGTTCCACAAAAACTCTCTGGGAGTCTCATTTTATTTATTGAATTATATTTTAAGTAAACAATGCTAAAAGAAATTCTCCATTGAATTAGGCTGTAGGTGAGAGAGTTTTATAGTCTACTCCTTTTCATGTTTTTTATGTTCTACCTTTCATATTTGAAGTGTTCTTATATATATATTACTGTTTCACAAAATCATAAAATCAGATTTCTAAATCTAATCTCCTACACAATGATAGTCTCATAAATTGATCAAGTTATACCACCAAGAGAAATAATTACTCATTTTGTACATTATAAGGAACACCTCAAATAAAATAGACTTATTTTTCATAAATACTGATTGTTTTTACTTAACTTTAGTAAATCAGCTTGGAAATTACCTATCACTATTTTATGTAGTTCATAATTGTTTTCATGCAACATGTTTTATGAAAATTCCCTGAATATTTCAAGGTTACATCCTTTGAAACATAGAAAGCCTATTAAGAAATTTAAACTTCCAAATACATTCTTTTCCTACTAAATTTCTCCTTTTAGTCAATACTTTAGCAGTATAGAATCACTTAAAGGCTCAGCTCTTGCTTCTTTATTTATTTGGAAATCTAGTGGTAGTTTAGGTAACACAATTGCTCTTTATGTGGATTTACCTTTGATGAGCCAAACACTTGAATGTTGTGAGCCACTGGAATTTGACTATTTCTGTCTCAGATTCACCCATTATTCATCAATGATAGGATAGCCTGTCCTATATGGCTAGGATAGAATTCAGCCTGTCCTTACTAGATGGTCAATGACAACTAGTCCTGATGTTATTTGGGGCTTCTCTTCTCATTCTGTTTGTGTTGAATATCCTCTGCAAGACTGTGAAAACACATTTTCCATATGACACCCTCACCATGTGAGATGAACAATTTGTCTGAGACAACTTCCATCCTAGCATATAATTTCCTAATTGGATTTCCTCCTGGAAATGCATCTGGGCCCCAGTGGCCTAATTTTCATAGTATATAGACCCTACTTACAGTAAATTTTAACCACTTCTTTTTATCATATCTCTATCAGTGAAGCTGTCCACTAGATTAAACTTATTTAACATCAAATGTGTCCATCAATAAGTTCTACCTCACTAGTTCTTAGACAATTTCATATTGAATTACTGACTGTTTCTCAGCAGAAAAGTCACTCTTACACAATCATTAATAGTTCATAACCCTCCCTAACACCTGAATTTCTATTTATTTCATGTCTCGGTTTCATTATACCAGCGTGTTTAAAAACTGTTCATAGGTCTCAAAAACTTGAATAATGATTTTCCTCTTGGGACAGAATTACTGTCTTTGGGAAATACAAATTAATTTTATTTTTATCATCTCATTAATAAGCCCTTATTGTTTATTTTTTGGTAGTTGTACTAATTGCTTAACTAGAAATTTCCTTTTAAAAATACTTTCTTTTCATCAATAGTCTATCAGGTTGAAGTGACATATAATGTAGTCCAATTCCCACCTCTTTTCACTCTTTTCACTGAAAAAGTATTTTAATAATTTTAATTCTGAGAGTAAAACTGGAAAATTTAGTTCATTGATTTTCTGCTACAATCAAAATAGCAGAAACAATTCTTTAGGTGTAACTAGCAATTACATTTCTTAGTGTAATTAGTCCATTTGTTTGTGTCCTCCTTTATTTCACTGAGCAGTGGTTCGTAGTTCTCCTTAAAGAGATCCTTTACATTCCTTGTAAGTTGGATTTCTAGGTATTTTACTCTCTTTGAAGCTATTGTGAATGGGAGTTCATTCATAATTTGGCTCTCTGTTTGTCTGTTACTGGTGTATAAGAATGCGTGTGATTTTTGCACATTGATTTTGTATCCTGAGACTTTGCTGAAGTTGCTTATCAGCTAAAGGAGATTTTGGGCTGAGACGATGGGGTTTTCTAAATATACAATCATGTCATCTGCAAACTGGAACAATTTGACTTCTTCTTTTCCTAACTGAACACCCTTAATTTCTTTCTCTTGCCTGATTGCCCTGGCCAGAACTTCCAACATTTTGTTGAATAGGAGTGGTGAGAGAGGGCATCCCCGTCTTGTGCCAGTTTTCAAAGGGAATGCTTCCAGTTTTTGCCCACTCAGTATGATATTGGCTGTGGGTTTGTAATAAATAGCTCTTATTATTTTGAGATACGTTCCATCAATACCGAATTTATTGAGAGTTTTTAGCATGAAGGGCTGTTGAATTTTGTCAAAGGCCTTTTCTGCATCTATTGAGATAATCATGTGGTTTTTGTCTTTGGTTCAGTTTATATGCTGGATTATGTTTATTGATTTGTGTATGTTGAACCAGCCTTGCATCCCAGGGATGAAGCCAACTTGATCATGGTGGATAAGCTTTTTGATGTGCTGCTGGATTTGGTTTGCCAGTATTTTATTGAGCATTTTGCATCGATGCTCATCAGGGATATTGGTCTAAAATTCTCTTTTTTTATTGTATCTCTGTCAGGCTTTGATATCAGGATGATGTTGGCCTCGTAAAATGAGTTAGGGAGGATTCCCTCTTTTTCTATTGATTGGAATAGTTTCAGAAGGAATGGTACCAGCTCCTCCTTTTACCTCTGGTAGAATTCGGCTCTGAATCTGTCTGGTCCTGGACTTTTTCTTATTGGTAGGCTATCAATTATTGCCTCAATTTCAGAGCCTGCTATTGGTCTATTCAGGGATTCAAATTCTTCCTGGTTTAGTCTTGGGAGAGTGTAAGTGTCCAGGAAATTATCCATTTCTTCTAGGTTTTCTAGTTTATTTGTGTAGAGGTGTTTATAGTATTCTCTGATGGTAGTTTGTATTTCTGTGGGATTGGTGGTGATATCCCCTTTATCATTTTTTATTGCATCCATTTGATTCTTCTCTCTTTTCTTCTTTATTAGTCTTGCTAGTGGTCTATAAATTCTGTTGATCTTTTCAAAAAACCAACTCCTGGATTCATTGATTTTTTGAAGGGTTTTTTTGTGTCTCTATCTCCTCAGGTCTGCTCTGATCTTAGTTATTTCTTACCTTCTGCTAGCTTTTGAATGTGTTTGCTCTTGTTTCTCTATTTCTTTTAATTGTGATGTTAGGGTGTCAATTTTAGACATTTCCTGCTTTCTCTTGTGGGAATTTAGTGATATAAATTTCCCTCTATACACTGTTTTAAATGTGTCCCAGAGATTCTGGTATGTTGTATCTCATTGGTTTCAAAGAACATCTTTATTTCTGCCTTCATTTCGTTATGTACCCAGCAATCATTCAGGAGCAGGTTGTTCAGTTTCCATGTAATTGAGTGGTTTTGATTGAGTTTCTTAGTCCTGAGTTCTAGTTTGATTGCACTGTGGTCTGAGAGACAGTTTGTTATAATGTTTGTTCTTTTACATTTGCTGAGAATTGCTTTACTTCCAACTATGTGGTCAATTTTGGAATAAGTGAGATGTGGTGCTCAGAAGAATGTATATTCTGTTGATTTGGGGTGGAGAGTTCTGTAGATGTCTATTAGGTCTGCTTGGTGCAGAGATGAGTTCAATTCCTGGATATCCTTGTTAACTTTCTGTCTTGTTGATCTGTCTAATGTTGACAGTAGAGTGTTAAAATCTCCCATTATTATTGTGTGGGAGTCTAAGTCTCTTTGTAAGTCTCTAAGGACTTGCTTTATGAATCTGGGTGCTCCTGTATTGGGTGCATATATATTGAGGATAGTTAGCTTTTCTTGTTGAATTGATCGCTTTATTTTTATGTAATGGCCTTCTTTGTCTTTTTTGATCTTTGTTGGTTTTAAGTCTGTTTTATCAGAGACTAGGATTGCAACCCCTGCCTTTCTTTGTTTTCAATTTGCTTGGTAGATCTTCCTCCATCCCTTTATTTTGAGGGTTTGTGTGTCTCTGCACGTTAGATGGGTCTCCTGAATACAGCAAACTGATGGGTCATGACTCTTTATCCAATTTGCCAGTCTGTGTCTTTTAACTGGATCACTTAGCCCATTTACATTTGAGGTTAATATTGTTATGTGTGAACTTGATCCTGTCATTATGATGTTAGCTGGTTATTTTGCTCATTAGTTGATGCAGTTTCTTCCTAGCATCGATGGTCTTTACATTTTGGCATGTTTTTGCAGTGGCTGGTACCGGTTGTTCCTTTCCATGTTTGTGCTTCCTTCAAGAGCTCTTGTAGGGCAGGTCTGATGGGACAAAATCTCTCAGCATTTGTTTGTGTGTAAAGGATTTTATTTCTCCTTCACTTTTGAAACTTAGTTTGGCTGGATATGAAATTCTGGGTTGAAAATTCTTTTCCTTTAAAATGTTGAATATTGGCCCCCAACTCTCTTCTGGCTTGCAGAGGTTCTGCTGAGAGATCCGCTGTTAGTCCAATGGGCTTCCCTTTGTGGGTAACCCCACCTTTCTCTCTGGCTGTCTTTAATATTTTTTCCTTCATTTCAACTTCAATGAATCTGACAATTATGTGCCTTGGAGTTGCTCTTCTTGAGGAGTATCTTTGTGGCATCCTCTGTATTTCCTGAATTTGAATGTTGGCCTGCCTTGCTAGGTTGAGGAAGTTCTCCTGGATAATATCCTGCAAAGTGTTTTCCCACTTGGTTCCATTCTCCCCATCACTTTCAGGTACTCCATTGAGACGTAGATTTGGTCTTTTCCCATAGTCCCATATTTCTTGGAAGCTTTCTTCATTTCTTTTTACTCTTTTTTCTCTGAACTTCTCTTCTCACTTCATTTCATTCATTTGATCTTCAATCACTGATACCCTTTCTTTCAGTTGATCAAATCGGTTACTGAAGCTTGTGAATTTCTCATGTAGTTCTCGTGCCGTGGTTTTCAGCTCTATCAGGTCATTTAAGAACTTCTCTGCACTGACTATTCTAGTTAGCCAGCGTCAAATCTTTTTTCAAGGTTTTTAGCTTCTTTGTAATGGGTTCTAACTTCATTCTTCAGCTCGGAGAAGTTTGATCATCTGAAGCCTTCTTCTCTCAACTCGTCGAAGTCATTCTCCGTCCAGTTTTGTTCTGTTGCTGGTGAGGAGCTGCGTTCCTTTGGAGGGGGAGAGGCACTCTGATTTTTAGAATTTCCAGCTTTTCTGTTCTGTTTTTTCCCATCTTTGTGGTTTTAACTACCTTTGGTCTTTGATGATGTTGATGTTCAGATGGGGTTTTGGTGTGGATGTCCTTTCTGTTTGTTAGTTTTCTTTCTAACAGTCAGGATGCTCAACTGCAGGTCCGTTTGAGTTTGCTGGAGGTCCACTCCAGACACTCTTTGCCTGGGTATCAGCAGGCAGAAGAGTGAATATTGCTGAACAGCAAATGTTGCTGCCTGATCATTCCTCTGGAAGCTTTGTCTCAGAGGGGTACCCAGCCATGTGAGGTGTGAGGTGTCAGTCTGTCCCTAGTCAGGGGTGTCTCCCATTTAGGCTACTTGGGGGTCAGGGACCCACTTGAGCAGGCAGTCTCTCCGTTCTCATATCTCATACTCCATACTGGGAGAACCACTACTCTCTTCAAAGCTGTCAGACAGAGACATTTAAATCTGCAGAATTTTCTGCTGTCTTTTGTTTGGTTATGCCCTGTCCCCAGAGGTGGAGTCTACAGAGGCAGGCAGGCCTACCTGAGCTGTGGTGGGCTCCACCCAGTTCGAGCTTCCCAGTCACTTTATTTACCTACTCAAGCCTCAGCAATGGCGGGCACCCCTCCGCCAGTCTCACTGCCACTTTGCAGTTCAATCTCAGACTGCTGTGCTAGCAATGAGGGAGGCTCCATGGGTGTTGGACCCTCCGAGCCAGGTGTGGGATATAATCTCCTGGTGTGCCATTTGCTAAGACCCTTGTTAAAGCATGGTATTAGGGCGGGAGTGACCCGATTTTCTGGGTGTTTTATGTCAAAGTTTCCCTTGGCTAGGAAAGGGAATTCCCTTCCCCTTTGTGCTTCCTGTTGAGGCGATGCTTCACCCTGCTTTGGCTCTCGCTCGGTGGGCTGCACCCAGTGTCCTGCACCCACTGTCTGACACGCCCCAGTGAGATGAACCCAGTACCTCAGCTGGAAATGCAGAAATCACCCATCTTCTGTGTCACTCATACTGGGAGCTGGAGGCTGTAGCTGTTCTTGTTCAGCCATCTTGGAACTGCCCTCTCAGTTCATTTTTAAATTACACAAGGAGTTTTCCATGTCTATTAAGCAGTTCTCACATTGCTCTAAAGAAATAGGTGAGACTAAGTAATTTATGTAGAAAGGTTTAGTTGGCTCACAGTTCTGCAGGCTGTATAGCAAGCAGGATGCTGGCATGTGCTTGGCTTCTGGGAAAGCTTTGGGAAACTTACAATCATGGCGGAAGGTGAAGGGGCTGCAGAAGCATCCATCATATTGCCAAAGCAGAAGCAAGAAAAAGAAGGGGAAGGTCTCAAACACTTTTGAATGGACAGATCTTGTGAGAACTCACTCACTATTGCAAGGACAGTGCCAAGGGGATGGTATGAACCCATTCATGAGAAATCTGCTGCCATGACCCAATTACCTCCCACCAGTCCCCACCTTCAACATTAGGGATTACAATTTAACATGAAATTTGAGTGTAGAAACAGATGCAAACCATATTAATATATTAAATACAAGACCAGTGTTTTCCTCAGTAAAATGTTGATACTTTTTGAAAAAACTTGGATTTATAAATGTTCTATATTCATTGCATAAACATCACAATATTCCTGAATTATATGAGTGAATACAGTTTTTAAAGTTCAACTAATTTCCAAGAAACATTGTCATGCCTACTAAAAGATTATTTTATTAAAAGTTAAATGACCATGAAATTTAGATAAATGGAGAATGAAAAATGTACTACTTGATTATCACCTCTTATCCATCTCTTTCATCTCTATGTAGTTTTTATGATTTGCTGATTTAATCTGGAAATTTTCTATAATCAATGTAGGCAAAAAATAGAAATTCATTTTTTAGCATACTTTTCAAAATAAAGATTAAATAAAATAAGGTAACCAATTATTTATATAAAGATGCAAATAACTTCATTTGTAAAGTTATTCAGTATCTGTTTACCTTTGCATATTTAATGAGTGTCAGACTCAGATAATTGAAATAATTATGTTCCTCAGGTTGGCACATGTTTTTCATATGTCTATTTGTAGGCCCTATCTTGTTTAATTTATCAAAATATTCCAATCCTTCCAAATTGTTAGAACCTCAAATGCTATCATCCTGGCTCAAACTATCATTTCTCACATGGGTTAATGTGTTATAGAATATCCCTTAGGGCTCTGCACTGGCCATGCACTGTAAATGGAATGTCTTCCCACATATGCTAACAAATAAGGGCTCATTTAATTTCTTCAAGACTTTGCTCAAATGTTTAGCTCTCAACATCGAAAATTTTACTTTTCAGCTGGATGCAGTGGCCCATGCCTGTAATCCCAGCACTTTGGGAGGTTGAAGTAGGTGGTTCACTTGAGGTCAGGAGATCGAGACCAGCCTGAACAACATGGTAAAACCCCATCTCTATTAAAAATACAAAAATTAGCTAGGCGTGGTGGCACATCCTGTAATCCCAGCTAGTCAGGAGGCTGAGACGGGAGAACTGCTTGAACCTTGGAGGCGGAGGTTGCAGTGAGCCGAGATTGTGTCATTGCTCTCCAGCCTGGGCGATAGAGCGAGGCTCCATCTCACAAAAAAATTTACTTTGCAATCCACCTCTGGCAAAACTGCTTATTTTGCTTTATCTTTTAGTAGAAGACACTGTTAACTTTCTATATAACTTACATCGTTTGTGTCTATTATCTGTTGACTTTCAGCCAACCTTGTTTGTCCCTTATTTTTTAGTTATGCTAAAGTGCCTAGAATGTCTAACCCACAATAGGCATACTAGAGTGAATGAATGAAGCTTTCACCTTATGCCAATCATGTATTTTACTAAGACTTCTGGTTCGCTATTTTATCTACAGATATATCAGTGTGATATCATCAATATAAGAGGCAAATGTGATCAGACTCTACTGTTTTCTTACCTCCAAGATCATTCTACAATGCCCTATTCTGTGGGGAAATATATATATATATATATATATATATATATATATATATATATATATATATATATATATATTTATTTATAATTTAACTTTTAACTTCTTATTCTTTCCATATTTTTATCCTAAATAATGCCTGGCCTTCATTCAATCACACTGCTTTTCCCAAAGCTTTTTCAAATGGAAGGTGTTTTTACTGGCATAACCCATAACATTTCCCATTATCATTATGAATCATCCTCATCAGAGTCTGACATAAGGTCATATATGAGATGGGATCTTCCTTATTTCACGTTGTGACTTCCAGACCATTTTTTCTTCAGTAATAAGAAAAACCAGCTCCTCTATGATGTATGCATTTATTTAAGTCACACCTATGCAACAAATTATAAGTACTAAGCATTATGATCAGAATTGTATACACATTATTGTTCATGAAACACATATATACCACATTCCATTTTCCCTCTTTATGTACATTTACTAAACTTTGCTTATTCACCATCATTCCTTGAAGTATTAATGTCTTCTATGAGTCTATTCACCATTCAGAGTGACCTTTAAAACCAGACAAAAATAGATACACACCCACATTATGTGTTTTCTGGGCTATTTCCCATGTGCTATAGACTGAATTTATGTCCCCACAACATTCCCTTGTTGAAATCTAATCCTCAATGTGATGATATTTGGATGTGGGGCCTTTGTGACGTGATTGGGTAATGAGGGTGGAGCTCATATCAGTGAGATTATTGAACTTATAAAAGAGACCCCAAAGAGCTTCCTGGCTCCTTATTTCATGTGACAACACAACAAGAAGATGACAGTCTATCAACTGGAAGTGGGACCTCACGTGACACAAAATATGCTGGTGCCTTGACCTTGAACTTTCCAGACTCCAGAATGATAAGAAATAATTTTCTGTTGTCTATAAGCCACCTAGTTTATGGCATGTGGTTATAGCAGCTCAGATAAACCAAGATCAGGTACCAGGTGATGGGTAGAGCCTGGAAGAATTTCGACTTACATGCTGAAAGTGTCTACACAGCCATGAATGAAACTTTAAGATACTTCTCAAGAGAACTCAAAAAGAAAAATTTCAGAGAATGCCTCAATATTTTAAGAGAATATCTAAGTAATCTTGAACAGATATTTGTAGAAATATGGATAGTAAAGGGCCTTCTGATGAGAACTCAGAGTGCAAAGGAATGTTTTTGGAAACTGAAGAAAGATCATCTTTATTATAATGTAGCAAATAACTTGGCAGGATTGGTTTTGTTCCATATTTTTTGTGGAAAGTAGAATTTATCAGTGATGAAATTGGATATCTGGCTGACAAAAGTTCTCACCCAAGTGTTGAAAGAGCAGCATGATTCTTCCTGATTGCTTATAATAAAACGCAAGAAGAAAGAAGTGACATAAGGACAGTGATTTTAATCAAAATGAAGACAGAACGTAAAGATTGGGAAAACTCTCAGTATATTCTTATTACAATGAATGAGATAGCCTCTTTGGGAAAGAACACTAAGGGTATGGCCAAGTGGCTGTTTAATAAGGAGATTAGTTTGGATCAGCCATCTAAACAGAAGCCAGGAGCTATTATTCAGGACAATGGAATAATTACCCTGAAGGCAATTTAAGGATTATTAGGACTACCTCTCTTTCCACAGGCTCAAAGTACAAGGGCCTTTCGGGAAGAGTGGTTTCCAAGGAGGGACTTTCAGAGCCTATGGGACCTCAGTTTGCCTCAATGCCTTGCTCTCTGGCATTACATCCAGCTGCCCCAGGTAAAGCTTAGGTGGCCCCTCATGCGGCACAGGCTGCGTTGGCCACCTCTCTGAAGGGCACAGACAGAAAACTTTGGTGGTGTCTGCATGTTGCCAACTCCACAAGCTCACAGATAATAAAAACCCTGGGAGCAGAGTTGCTTCCACTTAGATTTCAAAGGATGAGACTTAAGTCCTGCAGAGCCAGTGCGTGATCTTCACCCCAGTGGTCCTGCAGGGCAGAACATTGAGCTAGAAAGGATGATGTCTTAAGGTCTGATGAAATTTGTCTCATTCAGTTCTAAACTTACTTAAGAGCTGTCACTTTTTTTTTTCTCTCTCTTTTGGAAAAGTAATGTCTATCCTATGCCTGCCCCAGCATTATATTTTGGAAGCACATAATGCATTTGATTTCACAGGCTCAAGACTGTAAAGTAATTGCTTCAGGATGAATCATACATTAAGTGTCATCAATATCTAATTTAGACAATATTTAGATGAGATGTTGGACTTTATACTTTTCAGTTAATGCTAGAATGAGTTAAGACGTGGGGCTGTTGAGATAGAATGAATGTATTTTACCTGTAAGAAGGACATAAATTTTGTGGGAACAGGAGTATGATACCATAGACTGAATGTTTTTATACCATCAAAATTCATATATTGATTTCTATTGGGATGGTATTTGGAGGTGGGATCTTTGAGAGTTGCTTAGCTGATAAGAGTGGAACCCTCATGAATGACATTAGTGCCATTATAAAAGAGCCCCCAGGAAGATCTGTTGCTCTTTCTGCCATGTTAAGTTACAGTGAGAAGGGGGCAGTTTATTAACCGGAAAGCAGACCCTCACTAAGACACCAAATCTGCTTGTGCCTTGATTTTGGACTTCGCAAGCCTCCAGGACTGCAATAAATAAATTTTCCTTATTTATAAGCCACTGGTTTATGGCCTGAACAGACTGAAGTGTAAAATATGTGATCATTTAATTATACTTTCATTTGCTCCACAATGCAAGTCATCATCCTGTATCTCTCTATCAGCCCTATCCTGCTCTTATGTTCTATTTATCCAGCATAGGTTCTCCAATCCTTTGCTTTAACTAATGCATAATTAATTTTCTAAACTCACCCATGTCTTTCCATCACATAACATCTTAACTCTGTATAATTGTATATGTTATCATGTCCTCTCTTTCTATCCATATGCAACTAAGAGCTACTGAGAAACATAATAATAGTAGATAACATTAGTAGAATGCGTACCCTATACCGTTGCTAATATATACCAATGCTAAGTGCTAACATATACTAATTTTCTAATTCTAACAATCATACAAAATAAGCACTGCAACTAACCCTTTTAAAATAGGTGTAAGTGAAGGGAAAAAAAAAGAGCTTAAATAATTTAATAAAGATCAGTTGACCATTAAGTGATACAACTAGGATTAAAATGAAGGTACTCTGGGTCAATTGTCTGTACTCTTAACTGCTACAACCTACCAACTCTGACTGAGGAAAACAAAAATCACACACCGATACTAACTGTATTTATAGCATTTCAAGATCTTTAACTTCAACTGGATCTTCCACACGGCCAGGCAGTCCATCTCTTTGCAACCAATTTTTCAAAAAATTTACTGTCTGGGACTAGTTCTCTAAGTCAAAAATTTTTAATGCACACTCATAATATGCAAAGGTTTCTGTTTATTGTAGTTACAGATGTTTTATTTCAGTAAATAATAATGAAGATTTACACAGAATGATAAAAATTCTGATAGTCATTGTAAGCTCCCTCCCTCATTTCTGGCTTATATCTAGATGGAAGCCTAAAGAAAGAAACGGGGGGAAAAAAAAAGACCTCTTCTTTATTTCACTAGTTCTCATTCTCTTCCCTTGTAAGCTTCCAGTGATGATTTGTAGACGTTCTGGCTCAGAAAAGGAATAAACAGAAAAAAGTATTGTGGTGAAGAATGACTTTACATTCTTCTTACTACCCTGATATGCCGTTGGTACTCTCTTGATTTGGAATGTGTTCAAAAATATTTTGTGGTGATCTGTTAGTTTGTTAGAGACACTCTGTTCCTAGGTATTTCTCATCTGCCTTTTTTAATATGAATAAAGTGTCATCTGCTTGGCCTCTTTTGATATACCCGCAGTGTCTGATTTTTGATGGTCCACCCACATGCTCTATGGAGATCTCAGATCAATTAGAAAGCCGTTTGGGCAAAGTACCTTCAAGATAACTCCGGAATGATTCATTCCGTTTGGGCAAAGTACCTTCAAGATAACTCCGGAATGATTCATTCCCTTTTGGCTCGTTTCTAACCCAAAGAAAATGCATATGCTTTTTAAAAAATCCCAACAAGTTCTGTTGTAGACCAGTTCTAATGTTGGTTCTCCTTTCTCTACCATCAAAGAAGCAAAGCAGACACTGCCATTCTTTTCTGTGATAAATGAATCAAGCAGTAGTTCCCACTGTTCCTCACTTTAGGAGACACACACTAACCTCTCCAACTAATCTTAATGAAGCTTATCACCACTACTCTTTAGCTTTCTTTCTTTTTATATTTTTAAGATAGTGTGTGAGCTAAAGACCATGGACATTCTTTAAATTTTTTTTTCTTGCAATACCTTCAGAAGTTTTCTAACATCTCCAAATAAGTTTCATTGTAAACTGACCTCTATTATTTTGTACTTAGGCTTCTAGATCTTCAGAAAATAGAGAGAAAAAAATTATTTTAATCTCTTTCAAATATGTTTTGTTTTATGACTTATACTTTTCTTCTCCCTGAAGAATTTCTTCTAATATTTTTTGGAGAGAAAGTCACCTGGTGATGTATTCAGTTTCTATTTATCTGAGAAAGTGTTTATTTCTCCTTTACTGCTAAAGGATAATTTCACTGAACATAGAATTCCAGATTAGTGATGTTTTTTTTTCTTTCAACACTTTTAAATATTTTACACCACTCTGTATTACTAGATATTCCTAGATGTAGTATTTTTTTATTGTTGTTGTTTTCCCTCCATGTTTGGTGTTCTCCAAGCTTTCTGGATCTGTGCTCTGTGTCTGCCATTGATTTTAGGAGTTCTTGAACATTATTTCATTAATCATTTCTTCTCCATTTCTCTCTCTCTTTGGTATTCCAGGTAGGTATATTTCATGATTTTGAAATAATTCCACAGTGTTTTGGTGTTCTGTTCTTTCAATTATTATTATCATTCATCTTCTCTTTACATATATGTTTGGAAAATTGCTTTTCACCTAATTTTAATTTCAATAACTATTCCTTAGCCACATCGAGTTTACTGATGAATCCAATGAAGATATCCTTCATTTCTGTTATGGAGTTTTTTATTACTAACACTTTTTTAAAATTCTTAGACTGTCTATATTTCTGCTTCCATTACTCATGCATGTTGTTTATTTTCTCCATTAGAGCCATTAATATATTAATCACAGTTATTGTAAATTCTGTCAACTAATTCTGATATGTGTGTCATATCCAAGTCTGCTTAAGAAGATTACTTCCTGTTTTTAGAGTGTGTTCATCTTAACTTTGAGTATAGTTTATATTCTTTTGTTATATCCCAAACCTGTTGTATTGGGCCATAGTAACGGAGGTATATAACCTCTGGTGTTTAGACTTATGACAATATGAATAGGAGGTGGGTATGTTTAATATCTTTTATATTTGAAGATGCCAGAAATTTCTAATTCCTTTAAGTTCCTTTTTTTCCACTCTTCTTTAAACTTTGGACTTCATTAAATACTCTTCTCAGAAAATTCCTGCCTCTTGAAAGTCTTTAAGTTATAATGTACTGTTCCTATACTGGACTCCTGTTGATATGGTGGTCAAGTATTGGTGGGAGGGACATTCTATAGTCTTATGGTTAAATTTCAGTTTTTTAATGAGTGACTTTTTACTCCTGGTTGTGAACTTTACAAGTGTTGCTCCAGTTACATGCAGATTGGTATTCCTAATTTGAAAAAAAAATAAAAATAATAAAAAAAAATTCCAATCTGTGATGGTTACTACTGAGTGTCAACTTGATTGGATTGAAGGATACAAAGTATTGTTCCTGGGTGTGTCTGTAAGGGCGTTGCCAAAGGAAATTAACATTTGAATCAGTGAACTGGGAAAGGCAGACCCACTCTTAATCTGGGTGGGTACAATCTAATCAGCAGTCAGCCTGGCTAGAATATAAGCAGGCAGAAAAATGTGAAAAGAGAGACTGGCCTAGCCTCCCTGCCTACATCTTTCTCCCTTGCTGGCTACTTCCTGCCCTCGAACTTTGGACTCCAGTTTGGGAACTCAGACTAACTCTCCTTGCTCCTCAGCCTGCAGATGGCCTACCGAGAGACCTTGTGATCATGTAAGTAAATACTTCATATAACTCCCCTTTACATGTATGTCTATTCCATTAGTTCTGTCCCTCTAGAGCGAGTGTGAACCCTGACCAATACACAATCCAAAACACTTCTAGTCAAAGCATTTCAGATAAGGGATATTCAACCTGTATCTTCTTCTGTCTCCTCTTTCCATGAGGCAGCAAGGCTAGAGGGGGCTAAGAGAGAAGAAATGCCTTACTGCGTGTGTAATAAAACTTTATAGTCTTTTTCACTGGAAAGAAGTCCTTTTTTATGAAAAAGGTTTTGGACATATTTCACAATGATTGTTCTTCCTCTCTTCCAGACAGAGCCACAAGGGGTTTTGGTTGGATCATCACTTTAACAGTCTGATGGAATTTGTGGAGTTAAAACCCACAAAAGTATGGTAATCTATTTAAGACTGACACCAGAGGTTTCTTATTCTCATGTTATTCCATACTCAGTCTCCTATCATTCATTAAAATTATGTAAAAGTTCTACCAGTTTATTAGTCTTATGGCTTCTGCTCCAGGTATGCAGATCTTAGCTGTGACTCGGTTAAATTGTCTCCCCAGATTTCAGGCTGGAAGTTTGCCCTGCAACCTCAGCTCTCTCATAACTTGAAAAAAGTAATTGAATTTCAATTTGTTCTGTTTTCTAGTGATTATAAGTATATGTGTGACAACTCTCGAGCTCTTTAATTGTTGAAGGTAGAAGTCTATTTTTATTCCTTCTATTTACAATGTAAATTTGAATTTTGAATTCACTTCCCAAAGATATTGATTTGCACCTAGCTTATTGTTACCAGTTTTCATTTATTCACACATTTCTTCTATTTATTTACTCATTTATTCCATGTTACTGAGCACATATCACATGCTGAGTGGTGTTCTAAATTCTGGTATTGAAAGATAAATGATATATATATATATACTTAACAAGTTATAGAAATTAAAATACTCAATAAATAATTTGCTCAAGAAGGGCAAGACAACAGTTACTTAAATATTTGCATGTTCACCTTTTAGTTTAATGTAAAATTATTCATTTTACTAAAAAAGACTTATTTGTATAAGCCTTTTTTAAAAGCTTATTTATTACATAAAAGGTTATAAAACCATATGCATAAAATTCAATATAACCTCACCCATCAACTAATTCAATTTTTTCCATGCTAGTATGTTGGTTTAACTTTTTAATTTTATTGTGTATGAAGAGATAATTTACTATGCAATTTAATAATACAAGCAGTTTTTTATAAAACTTATTTTTTTAAATTTTACTTTAAGTTCTGGGATGCATATGTAGAGCATGCAGGTTTATTATATAGGTATAAGCAGAATTATTAACATAAAACTTCTAAAGAGACAAACATGTTTAAAAGCTATTGTTTGAATATATAGCATTATGTTAATTTTTATGTGAATCTTAACTATATTCATGAAGTATGGTGAAAAATGTACTGGACTCCTATTCAAATATTCACCATTTGCTAAGCTTCTGAGTGTAAACAGGTTCAACATGGAATTGTCAGAGATTCCTTACACATTGTTTGTGGGTGTATAATTCAGGAAACTCTTTTGAGGTAGAGTTTTATGTTTAATATAGCAAAAGATGCACATGCCTACCATCAAACAAACCCATTGTTAAAGGAACTCTCACACCAGTATGCAATCCATTGTAGGGGCTAAGACCCTTGACCCCCTGAAATTGTACTAAAAAATCAACTGGCAAAAGGCACGTTAATTGGAGAAAAGGCTTACAAATTTATTTAACATGTATAAACAAGAATCTTCAGAATGAAGACTTAAAGATACAGGGGAAATTGTCCATTTTTATGCTTAGTTTTAACAAAGTATGGGAAACTTGTGTTGAAACATAATTTGCCAGAAAGAGTACAATCTAATGCTAATCAAGTGTGGAAACCCAGCAAGCCCTCTCTGTCTAGATCCTTCTTGGCCTTTCGGAATATGCATTCCTTCCTCTGGGTGTGGGCATGACCATCACTGGAATGGTGGTAATATGACCCACACTCAAAGAAGGTAAGGTCAGAGAATTTATTTATGGCCAGTTATCACACAGAATATTTTTAGGCTTTATGGCTGGCTTTCAAGACAAGGGGTCCTCTGGTTTCTATGACCTGCATTGGGGGAAGGACCCTAATTCTCTGGCTAGCTTTGGGGGAGAATGGGAATGAAAGACAGGAGGGCAGAAGAAAGTCAGAGATAAAACTTTTGTCTCTGAGGTTGCTTCTGAGGCCTTCATTTTGGGTATTGTTTTCTGAGCTGCAGAATTTTATATATATGCACTGTTTACGACAGCTAAACAAAAAAAAAAAAAAAGAAAAGAAACCTAAGGTTCATCAGGAGGAGAAAGGTTTAATATATTGCTATATATTCATAATTTTAACACTATAAAACAAATATCACAATGAGTAGTTACATAACTATGAATATAGATAAATGTCAATAACAGAATACTGAGGAAAAGAAACAAGTTAAAAAATGACATGAAATTTGATATTATTTATATGATGATAAATTATGTACAAATAATGGTATATTTTGTTTTAAGTTACATATGTAAGTAGTATGTATACATTTATAAAAACTACATTCAGGATAGTGGTTGCCTCTGTAGAGGAGGTAGGAGTGTGGGGTTGGGAAGAGTAGAAGTGTGATGCTTTATTTGTTGTACTAGTGGTGAGTCAAGAATGTTTCTTGTGTCATTTTGTAAGTCCATTTTTGTAGAAATATAAAAATAAATAAAATGGCAAAAACTACAAGTTCTCTGAGTATTAGCTTCTTCATCTATAAAAATTGTTCTATTCACTTTACTTGGTTTTTCTGAGTAATTAACTGGGTAATGTATGATGAAATAATTAAAGATTTTGAAATGTAAAGTGTTATATTAATTTGTATAAAAATATATGCACAAAGAAAATGTATTTCTATATAAACATAGAAATACAAATTTAAAGGCTAGAATTTTTCCTTAGAGTCTCAGAGTACTATTAAGTGTCAAATTTTGTAGGTAGTTTTGTTACTTCAGTGGCTAGGTTTTAAGAAGATTTTACATTAATAGTTTATTAGACTTTTTTAATTATTATTCTAGAGCCTTAAATTCAACATGAATAAAAGTGAATTCTTGTTCTCTTTATAAATGCATCATGGGTATTTATCATAGTAAACTAAAAATTGTTTATTGTATCTATCACAATTTCCTAATTTTTCCTTTGATTCAATGAAAGTAATTTATTTTAGAATGGTATTATTTTGTTTTACTTTGGACAGTGCAAGCTTTCAATTCCTATCAATATGCATCAGATTACAAGAAAACACAAGTTGACTGATAGTCAAAGAGAAATAAAATAATATTTTTCAAAACCAAGAAATATAGTAATGTAGTTAATTTTTACAATTTTCCATGTAGATTGTAATAAATCCATTGCAAATTAAAAATTACTCATTGGCTTACAGATCAACAAATACTTTTGTACATTGTTTAAACAGGGGCAGGGAGAAATGACAATATCTTTTTGTCCAAGAAACCCTACTTAATTTCCTAGATACATGGACATTTTCTCAGCCTGCCTTTAAGGATCTCAAATTTGTTAGAAGAATGCTTTAATAATTAATATGGGTCCATTAAAGACTAACTTATTTTTTCCCTCTTTTCATTGATTCTCAAATTTATGTCAGGCAATATATAACGGTAATGATTAAAAGCAGGTTTACTACCATCTTGGATTCATAAAATTAGGCAATTGTGCTAGAAGGGAAATATAAAGTTAAGGACATGGAGGAAGTGGATACAAAACTTACAGAACTTTAAATAATAGAGCATCGTATTTTAAAAGTTATTAGAGTCAACAGCTTTCTTTGCCACTTGAAGTTATAGAAGTTATCAAAGAACAGTAGATTTTCTTTTTTTTTTTTTTGAGACGGAGTCTTGCTCTGTCGCCCGGGCTGGAGTGCAGTAGCCGGATCTCAGCTCACTGCAAGCTCCGCCTCCCGGGTTTACGCCATTCTCCTGCCTCAGCCTCCCGAGTAGCTGGGACTACAGGAGCCCACCACCTCACCAGGCTAGTTTTTTGTATTTTTTAGTGGAGACGGGGTTTCACCGTGTTAGCCAGGATGGTCTCGATCTCCTGACCTCGTGATCCGCCCGTCTCGGCCTCCCAAAGTGCTGGGATTACAGGCTTGAGCCACCGCGCCCGGCCCAGTAGATTTTCTTTAATTTTTGGATATATTCTGTTTTAATGACTGGTGAAGAATGTTGCAGGAAATTATCTACTACCACTGTTGTGTCTATTGCAGTTGCTGTCATATTTAATTCTTGATAAGCATGTAATTAAATAGTGTCATTACCACATCAAATAGAAATAAGACAAGGTGATTCAATGTTTGAAAAATACATGCACACACAAATAGAAAGTACAAAGTTAACTTCCTGGTGGAGACTTGGTGCCAGGTATTTAGCAAGAGTAATCTTGCAGAGTAAAAACCTCAAGAGCACCAGACATTAAAATCTTTTCTACTCAGCACATTGGAAAGCACAATTATTACCAACCCTTTGCTATTAAAACATCATCAAATTATGTTTATAGAATATTATTCACTGAGAACTTCATAGCAGTTTCCCAACAATAACCCTGACCATATTAATGCATAGGGAATATTAGTATTGACTCCTTCAAACCAATAAAAAGCCAATGTAATAAATCATGACTCTAGAGTGAAGAAAATAACCCTTACTGGCCATATGATGTTAACGTAGCCATAAAATATTTCCTTCCTACTCAGCAGTACCTACTGGACCACATACCATGAGGAAAATACAAGTTAGAAATTCCTTTACAGAATAAAACAAACATAGAAATACATGAGCACCTTACATTTTCCCCATGTTTTTGGTTTATATAAATATTTTAACACATGAGCATATTAAGAAAATATCCACCGTGCATGGTATTGACTAATTTAATCATCACAGCAAATCTTCAAGAAATGTATAAATAACCCCTATCCATTAAAAAGAAAAAAAGAAAAGGGAGACTTAGATTATAAACTTGTCTAAAGTCATATTGCTGCAAGTGAAAAAGCCAGGTTTGCCTTATCATCTTTTTGGTTTTGTTAATTTATTGTTGTTTTGTTGTTATTTTTATTACATATTGGGACTGTTTCTTCATTGATCTTGTTTGGCAGGGAACCTCTTAGCCATATTAACTAAGTCATAGAGAAATATATTTGTAGGCAATCGATACATTTAGAACAAAGCTGCTGATTTAGACTGAATCCTGCTCCATAAAGTCCATCTGGGTGAAAATGTGAAGGAGATGGGAACCTTGCTGGAAAATGAAAATAGCTCAAGGTTTAGAAACTGATTTTTCAAGGAGTGGCATATTGGGATCAGGTACGGATGATCAACTTGTCTTCTTGTATAAGATTGGGATACAGGAGAAGACCTGGGTTAGTGATAATAACTGGTCTCAGCCTTGGTGCACTAATATCCATGGCCTCTTTAGTCCAAGATATAAAACATGGGTCCTGCCTGAAGTCTTATTTCCTTGTTAAAATTGCAGCATTCCATTCTTATAATTCTCTTCTATTATTTTCTATATAGAATGTTCAGTTTTTAACACATTTAGTACTTTTGAAGTTTCAACTTACAAAGAAATAAAACTTTGCCTCATTAATTGCCTAAAATGATGCTATCTTTAAACACAGGGAAGTCTTAATAGCATAATAATGTAATGCCATTTTTACTGATTGAAACATATATTATTGGTCATTATTTTAAAAATTAGCTACTAATTAAGAAAACATTATCTCACTATTGTTTTGTGTTTCTGTAGCTTCTTTAAAAAATCTCGAAGTTATAAATAAAACAATATTTAACACAAAGGAAAAATAATTTCAGAGATTTAGACTTGGTTAATAGAGATTTTAGTCATTATATATGTCATGAAAATACTTATACATCACTAAAAATAATATCTAATATATACAACTTTTATAATTCATAATATTAAGTTATCTAGTGAATTTTAATTAAACATTACTTTATCTATAAACTTTTCCCTTGAGATTAGATGGTACATGGAATCTACAATTACTGTGAAAGCATAGTTATGGAAAAAAAACAGTAAAGATATCAATAGTGTGGTACTGGTGTATCACATTGTATGTGTTCATGACTCAAAGAATAAACAGAAAATGTTGATCTATCACCCTGAATACCTATAAGGAAGTTTTACCCCAATTTAGTTAACTGTATGATAGTAATAACTTAAAAGAGCATTTTGTTAATCAGAAAAGAAAAACAGTACATCCAATATGGGGAAAAATAATTCCCTCAGGAATGAATGTACATCCTTCCTTTAAAATTTCAAGTGAAATTAAAACAAACAAAAAAAAAATGTAACACACAAAGAAAAATGTCTCTGTTAAAACATCAAAGTCTAGTTTTTTGAACACAGACTTTTGTTTTAAAGTATTTAATCTTGAATAGCAGTTATAATCCTTAATTAAATTTAGGTGATGGAGATGACTTTGTTGCTTCGGGGTATTATTCTTGTTGGCAAATGGAGAAAGAAGAGAATAACTAATACGTATGAAACATTTACAAAGCCTACTTCTCAAACTATTCCAAACGAAATTCTAAATTTAGTAACTTTAAATACTGTATCCACGTATTTTTTTTTTCAAAATGATTTTGGGGTCCCTATTCCTGTGGATTGATTCTCCCACTAAGTACATATATGTGACCTATGAATGACAGCATGTACAATCTAGACTTACAGAACTATTACACTGTAGATTGACACTTAGTATGTTGACAGAGTAGGCAGTTTTCAAAAAAATATAACCTATAAATTAGTAAATCAGAATATGCAATTATTAAAAAGCTATTGAGATTTAGATATGTGTTAAAAAACAACAATGGGAAGGAATTTTACCTTGAGAATCTGATTAGATAACATGAATGATTTCAGTGAAATTATAGAAGGTAAAGGGAAGCTGAACTAGACAGTCTGTAGGTTGTCAGCACTGAAATTCTGCTGTACTATGATATCATGAGAGAAGCACAAGTTAAAACAAATAGAGGAATAAAAAAATATTACACCACAGCAGCCAAGATTGGAGCATTATAAAGCATTATAAATGATTGAATGAGTTTTAAAGCAGTGAAATTAAGACAGATTAAAGAAACCTGTAATTCACCTGTACTTCCACTTATTCAAGAGCTGAGGCTGGAGAATTTCTTGAGGTTAGCCAATCAAGACTAGCATGGGCAACATAGCTAGACCCAATCTCTCTTAAAAAAACAAATAAGGAAAGGAAATAAAGTAGTAGTCAGTCATGGTGGTGCACACCTGTAATCCCAGATACTCAGAAGCTTAAGGTGAGAGGCTCTCTTGAGTCCAGAAGTTCAAAGTTGCAGTGAGCTATGTTGAACCACTGCACTTCAGCCTGGGTGACAGAGAGAGATTCTGTCTTTAAAAAAATAAACTGTAATTTCTTCCATCAAAGAACATTAATTCAACATCTACTTTAGGTATTTTCAAACACTAAGGATACAATTAAACAAAGTCTAGAAGAAGACTCAGTAATGTGAATGGGAAATTAAACAATGAGCGAAATAACATAATAAGGAAGTACAGTCGCATGGAGTCTTATGAGAGTCCATCGAAGAAACATCAAACCAGGACTTAAGGTAGCAAGGAGAGATGGCGGTCAAGGAAGAATGACAAAAACAAATTATACATATATATGAGACTTACAGGGTACAGCCATGAGAATGAGTAGAAGCAAAGTCCCTGTTTTAGACAAAGAAAACACTATATGGAAAATTCTGGATGAAGGAAAAGCATTTTTGTCAAATAAATGAGAAGAGGGATGGAGAAGATGGTAGAATAGAATGCCACACCCAATCATGTCCCCCATGGGAACATCAAATTCAACAACTAAAACAAAAAAAAAAACCCTTAATAAAAAAAAAAAAAATCAGGTGAACACTTAAAGTACCTGGTTTTAACTTCATATCACTGAAAGGGGCACTGAAGAGGGTAAGAAAGACAGTCTTAAATTGCTAATGCCACTCCTCCCCTATTCCCCTGCAGTGGTCATGTGGTGTGGAGAAATCTGTCAACTTGGGAGAGGGAAAGCATAGCAATCGTGAGACTTTGCATTGAATTCAGTGCTGCCTTTTCACACTGGAAATCAAAACCAGCATCACTCAGCAAATGCCCACCCATGGAGGGAACATTCAGACCAGCACAAGCCAGAGGAGAATTGCCCATCCCAGAAATCAAAACTTGAGTTCCAGCAAGCCTTGCCACCATGAGCTAATATATGCGGTAGCCCTAAATAAACTTGAAAGGCAATCTAGGCCATAAGGACTGCAAGTTCTATTGCTGGGCTGGGCTCTAAGCCAGTGGACATGAGAGGCACACAACTTAACTGAAACACCAGCTGGGGCAGCTAAGGGAGTGCTTGCACCACCCCTCTCCCCATGCCGAACAACACACTTCATGGCTCCAAAAGACACCCCTTCATTACACTTGAGATGAATAGAGGGGAGACTCAGAGGATCTTTGTGTATCATCTTAGATACCAGCTCAGCTGCAGTAGAATTCGGCACCAGTCACAGTCACATGGCCCCTCTACCAGGCCACATCACCCAGATGACATTTCTAGACACAAAGAACCAGGGGGAAACCTGCTGCCTTCAGTGAAGGCACAGTTATAGAAGGATCCATCACCTGCAGACTAAAGAGCACTTAGGCCTTGAATAACCAACAGTGATAATTGTCAGGCCTCTAAACCCAAGCCACACCCCAGTGACCTGCACATATACATCCAGATGGCCTGAAGCAACTGAAGATCCACAGAAGTGAAAATAGCCTTAACTGATGACATTCCACCATTGTGATTTGTTTCTGCCCCACCCTAACTGATCAATGTACTTTGTAATCTCCCCTACCCTTAAGAAGATTCTTTATAATTCTTCCTACCCTTGAGAATGTACTTTGTGAGATCCACCCCCTGCCCCCAAAACATTGCTCTTAACTCCATGGCCTATCCCAAAACCTGTAAGAACTAATGATAATCCACCACCCTTTGCTGACTGTTTTCGGACTCAGCCCACCTGCACCCAGGTGAAATAAACAGCCATGTTACTCACATAAAGCCTGTTTGGTGTTCTCTTCACATGGACACCTGAGACAATAATTAGGTGGTATGCTGTGGACCTTGACTGAGACTCTGAGACTTTCTCGGTTTGAGTGAGACTCACCAAATTTCCAGCAGCAGTGGCTACAAGGAGAGCCTCCTTCTGCTTGAGAAAAGTGGAGAGAAAATTATAGAGGTGTTTTTTATTTTTTATTTTTATTTTTATTTTTTGTAACTAAAGTACGAACTGGGCCACAGCAGAGAATAGCACCAAGCAGAATCTTGGGGTCCCTGATTATAGGCCTTGGGTCTTGGATGACATTTCTGAACCTTTGCTGGGCCAAAAAGGAGCCCACTACATTGAAAGCTGTGTGTCTTTGACTTAGAGCCTATGGACTTTAAGGGAACGTAAAGGGTAACCTGGCAGTACTCCCTGTGAGACTGTAGTGATCCTGGCCATGGGGTGAGGTTCCTCTTCTGCCTGTGCATAGGGGAGGGAAGAGGGGGAAGGATTAACTCTCAAGGTTTATGTGCCAACTCAGCCAGAGAACAATAGAAAACCAGGTAGACTTACAAGGTTTTATGACTCCAGTTTCTGGCTTCTAGACAGACCTTTGGACCCTCCCAGAGCCTGGGAGAACTCACTACTCTGAGGAGAAAGAAACAAGCCTAGTTGAGTTTGCTACCTGCTGATTTTAGAGCCCCAGGGCCTTGAGCAATTATAAATAGTAGCTAGGGAGTGGTTACAGTGGGCCTTGGACAAGATTCAGTGCTGTGCTGGCTTCAGGTCTGACTCAACACAGTCCCAGTGGTGTTGGTCACTGAGGTGCTTGTGTCACTCCATCCCCATGTCCAGGGAGCTCAGAACAGATAGATAGGCACCATTTGTTTGGGAGAAAGTAAGGGAAGAGATCAAGAGTCTCTACCTGATAATCCAGAGAATTCTTCAAGATCTTATCCAAGACCACCTAAGCCATACCTCTAAGAGTTTGCAAGAACCACAGTGTAACTAGGCTTGGAGCCTTAGGGTGTCTTCTAATGTAGATATAGATTAGATTACAACACCTAAGCCCTTTTGAATACCTGGAAAGCTTTCCCAAGAAGGACAGGTACAAACAACTCCAGGCTACAAAGACAACAATAAATAACTAACTCTTCAATGCCCAGATCCACAAGCATTAAGACCATCCAGGAAAACATGACATCAGCAAATGAACTAAATGAGGCATGAGGGTCCAATCCTGGAGACACAGAAATATGTGACATTTCAGACAGAATATTCAAATTAGTTTTTTTGAGGAAACTTGAAGAAATTCGAGATAACACACAGAATGAATTCAGAAATCTATCGGTTAAGTTTAATAAAGAGATTGAAATAGTTAAAAAGGAATTAAACAGAAATCCTAGAGTTGAAAAATGCACTTGACTCAATGAAGAATTCATCAAAGTTTTTTAATAGGAGAATTGATAAAATAGAAGAAATAATTAGTGAGATTGAAGACAGATTATTTTAAAATACATAGAGAAGACAAAAGAAGAAAGAATAATAAAGAATGAAGCATGCCTACGGGATCTAGAAAATATCCCCAAATAAGCAAATCGCAAAGTTATTGGCCTGAAAGAGGAAGTAGAAAAAAGAGACAAGAGTAGAAAGCATACTCAATGGGCCCAGGCATTGCAATCTGTAATCCCAGAACTTTGGGAGGCCAAGGACAGCCAATCACTTGGGGCCAGGAGTTTGAGACTAGCCTGGCCAAGATAGCAAAACCCCATGTCTACTAAAAATACAAAAAATTAGCCTGGGATGGTGGTGCATGCCTGTAATCCCAGCTACTTAAAGGACTAAAAGACTAAGGGAGGAGAATCACTTGAGCCTGGGAGGCAGAGGTTGCAGTAAGCCAAGATGGTGCCACTGCACTGGGTGACAGAGTAAGACTCTGTTTCAAAAAAAAAACAAAAAAAAAAAACAACAAAAAAACAACAACACTCTGTCTCAAAAAAAAAAAAGAAAAGAAAAAGAAAGAAAGAAAGAAAGAAAGAAAGAAAGAAAGAAAGAAAGAAAGAAAGAAAGAAAGAAAGAAAGAAAGAAAAAGAAAGAAAGAAAAAAGAAAGAAAGAAAAGAAAGAAAGAAAAGAAAGAAAGAAACGTCTACTCAAAGAGATAATAACAAAGAATTTTTCAAACCTAGAGAAAGGTATGAATATCCATGCACAAGAAGGTTGTAGATTAAACACTAAGCAGATTAAATACAAAGAAAACTATCTCAAGGCATTCAATAATTGAATTTACACAGGTCAAGAATTAAAAAAAGATTCCTGAAAGTAGCAAGAGAAAAGAAACAAGTAACATACAATTCAGCTTCAATACATCTAGCAGCAGACATTTCAATGAACATCTTACAGTCCAGGAAAAGAGGCAGGCATACTTAAAGCAATGAAGGAAGAAATAAAAATAGAATATCCAGTGGGACTATTGTTCAAACATGAAAGAGATATACTTTCCCAGACAATCAAAAGCTGAAGGATTTCATTAACACCAGGCCTGTCCTACAAAAAAATGCTAAAGGGAGTATTTCGAAAAGAAAGAAATCGATGATAATGAGCAGTAAGACATCATCCCAAGGTACAAAACACAGTGATACAGAAAAACACAGAATGTTATAGCACTCTAATTGTGGTGTGTAAAAAGTACTCTTAAATAGAAAAACTAAAACCAATTAAACAATTTTTTCAAGACATAGTAGGTACAATAAGATATAAATAAAATGACAAAACGTCAAAAAATATGGTGATGAAGTTAAACTGTAGAGTTTTTATTAGTTTTTGTATTGCTTGTTAGTTTTTCTGTTTATACGGTGCTAAGTTGTGGTCAGCTTAAAATAATGGGTTGTAATTTATTTGCAAGCCACATGGCAACCTCAGACCAAAAAACGTAAAACAGACACACAAAAAATTAAAAGCAAGAAATTAAAGCATACTGTCAAAGGAAGTCACCTTCACTAAAAGGAATACAGAAAGGAAGAAATGAAGGAAGAGATGACCAAAAAACAGTCAGAAAACAAACAACAGTTTAAGTCCTTAGTTATAAATAAACATTAAACATAAATAAACTAAATTCTCCAATAAAAAGATAGTGTAGCTGAAAAGATTACAAAACAAAGACCCAGTTATCTGTTTCCTACGAGAAACACACTTCTCATATAAAAACACACAAAGACTAAAGGAATGGAAAAAGATATCCCATGACAACGGAAACAAAAAAAGAGCGGGAGTCACTACACTTATATCAGACAAAATAGATTTTAAGATTAAAACTATAAGAAGAAACAAAGAAAGTCATCATGTAATGATAAAAGGGTAAATTCAGCAGGACAATATAATGATTGCAAATATATATAAGCCTAACAGTGGAGTACCCAATTATAAAAAACAAATATTATTAGAGCTAAAAGGAGAGATAGGCTACAATACAAAAATAGCTGGAAACATCAACACCCCATTTTCAGCATTAGGCAGTTCTTTCCATTGGAGAATCAAAACAGAAACTTTGGACTCAATCTGCACTACAGATCAAATGGATCTAATAAATATTTACACAACAGTTCCTCTAACGCCTGCAGAATACATATTCTTCTCTTCAGTACATAGATCATTCTCAAGTATAGACCTTGTGTTTGGTCATAAGGAAGGAAGGAAGGGAAGAAGGGAAGGAGGGAAGGAGGGAAGGAGGAAAGGAGGAAGGGAGGGAGGAAGGAAGGAAGGAAGGAAGGAAGGAAGGAAGGAAGGAAGGAAGGAAGGAAGGAAGGAAGGAAGGAAAGAAAGAAAGAAAGAAAGAAAGAAAGAAAGAAAGAAAGAAAGAAAGAAAGAAAGAAAGAAAGAAAGAAAGAAAGAAAGAGAGAGAAAGGAAGGAAGGAAGGAAAGAAAGAAAGAAAGAAAATTAAATTATTAAATTACAAATCAAAATAATCTGATGAATATTGATGCAAAAACTCCTACACAAAATACTGGAGAACTGAATTCAACTCTATATTAGAAATATCTTTAATCATCACAAAGTGAGATTTATTCCTGGGATGCAAGGATGGTTCATTATATGCAAATCAGTCTATGTGATATATTATAGCAAAAGAATGAAGGATAAAAGCCAAATGATCATTTTAATTGATGCTGAAAGAGCATTTGATAAAATGCACCATTCCTTCATATATAAAAACCCTCCAAAAACTGGATATGGAAAAAATATACCTCAACACAAAAAAAGTCCCATATGACTGAACTGCAGAGTTTCATACCAAATAGGAAAAACACTGAAAGATTTTCCTCTAAGGTAATAACAAAAGATGCCCACTTTTACCATTGTTTTTCAACCTAGTACTGGATATATGAGCTAGAGGAATCAAATAAAAGAAAGAAATAAAGGGCATCCAAACTGGAAAGGAAGACATCAAATCATCCTTGTTTGCAGATGATATTATCTTTTTTTGGAAATACCTAAAGAATACACAAAATAACTGTTAGAACTGATAAACAAATAGTAGTATTGCAGGATACAAAATCAACATACAAAAAATAGTAGCATTTCTATATGCCAACAGGGAACAATCTGAAAAAGAATTCAAGAAAGTAACTTCATTTACAATAGCTACAAGTAAAATAAAATACCTAGAAATTAACTTAAAAAAAAAAAGAAGTGAAAAATCACTACAATAAAAACCATAAAACATTGATACAAGGAATTAAATAGGGAAAAAGAAAGATATTACATGTTCCTAGATTAGAAGAATCAATCAAACTATGAAACTACTACAAGAAGACTTTGAGGATATTCTTCACAATATTAGAGTGGGCAAATATTTCTTTAGTAATATCCCACAAACATAGGCAACCAAAGCAAAGATAAACAAATGGGATCACATCAAGTTAAAAAGCTTCCGCATAGTGAAGGATATAATCAACAAAGTGAGGAGAAAACACACAGAATGGGAGAAGATATTTACCAATTACCCATCTGACAAGGGATTAATAACCAGAATACATAAGGTACTCAAACAACTCTATAGAGGAAAAAATCTAATAATTTGATCTAAAAATGGGCAAAAGAACTGATTAGACATTCTTCAAAAGAAGACATACAAATGGCAAACAGGTGCATAAAAGGGTGCTTAATATCATTGATCATTAGAGAAATGAAAATCAAATCTATAGTGAGGCATCATCTCACTCCAAATCAAAACTACAATGAAATATCATCTCACTCCATTAAGTGGTTTTTATTCAAAAGACAGGGGATAATAAATGCTGAGGAAGATGTCGAGAGAGGGGAACCCTTGTACACTGTCAAGGGAGGGTAAGTTAATAAAGTCACTGTGGAGAACAATTTAGAGGTTCCTCAAAAAACTAAAAATACAGCTCCATATGACCCAGCATTCCCACTCCTACATATATACCCTCAAAAAAAGATAATCAGACAATTGAACAGATATCTGAACTCCTCTGTTTACTGCAGCACTATTCACAAAACTAAATGGAAGCAACCTCACTGTCCATTAACAGATTATTGGATAAAGAAAATGTGGTACATATAGACAGTGGAGTACTATTTAACCATAAAAACGATGACGTCCTGTCATTTGCAACAACATGGATTAAACTGGAGATTATTGTGTTAAATAAGATAAGCAAGGCACAATCACAGAAAGACAAACTTTTCATGTTCTCCCTTATTCGTAGGAGCCATAAACTAAAACAATTGCAGTCACGGAGATCCAGAGAGGAAGGATGATTACCGGAGGGTGGGAAGAATAGTGGGAGTGTGGGTGTGAAATGGGGATGGTTAATGGGTACAAAACATAGTTGAAAAAAATAAATAATCCTAGTATTTGCTAGCACAGCAGGGCAACTGTAGTCATAAAAAATTTAATTGTACATTTATGAATAACTAAGAGAGGAAAATTTGATTGTTTGTAACACAAAGGATAAATGAACATTTACCTTGAGGTGATTATTACACATTGCATGCCTATATAAAAATATCTCATGTAATCTATAAATATTTACATCTACTGTGTATCCTCAGAAATTTTTTTTTTTTTTTAAATAAACACTTTGTGTCTGAGAGTGCTCTCACTTTTAAAGTACTGTTGTGAGAGGAAGTTGGAGAAGTGACCTGCAACTCCACACTAAGGAGATTGGCCTTTATCTGAGGGCAATCATGGGCTAAGCAGTGAAGTGACTTGATCAGTCTAAGGACTTAGTAAAATTTTCTGACTTTGGCGAAATATTCATATGTTAGGTGATAAATTTATAAAAAATTCTCCCCAAAATTAAATATGTGAGAAATAAGCATCCAAAATTTTTATATAAAGAATAGAAGAGCATTGAACTGGGAATCTAAAAACACAGCTCGAACCCTAATTCTGTCATTTACTAATTGCATGGCTTTGGCTAAAATATTTAATATCACTTCAGATATTCATTTTTACATTTGTGATTTATAGATAAAAATGTATTCCCTGTACAAGGTGATTTTAATTCTTTTATTTGTTATGTAAAACAAAAATCATTAAGAACTAACTTTGAACATCATCAAGAAGAAAATATTGAATATTTTAAGGAATATTATTATGAATAACTTCCAAGAAAGAGAAGAGAAATTTTTTAAAACTCAAATGCTGTAAATATAAGTTGAAGAAGAAAAATATTTTCATGTTTATGATATGGGTGAAAACTCTTTGAAATAAGTTAAATCTATATATGTCAAAATTATTTAGATATTATAAAATGTATGTTAGAGCCTACCTATTATATAGACTCTACTGGCACTTTTTATTTGTTGGTAATTTTGTATAACTTACTCCTATTTGAAACTACAGAGTCCTCAATTACAGTTTAGAATTAACTATTACAGCTATTTGTGGCTATAATAGCATTTATCTAACAAAATTAAAACTATAATGAGATTCAAACCATTGGCTTATAGTCCAAATCAACATGACATCGACTCAGTTTTCTTTAAAAATTTACTTAATATTTTTTTTTCACAGGCACATGGTATGTCACTTTTTATATTTTTAGAATAAGCAGATAATGAATAAATAAAGTCATTATGATCATTAACACGTATTGACTAACCAAATGGCAGGAATGCTATACTTTAAGTCATTTATAAACAGTTGTGTTTTTTTAAAATGAGTAAAATAAGATGCACATATTCCTTCAAAATTAAATAGCTAAAAAAACCCATTAAACACACATATACTGTATTAAAGATTCTTAGTTAGAAAATATGGTTCTACATGCTGTGACAGTCACGATGTCATTAAGGCATTGTCTTTGACCTTCATGTGCTCAGGATTTAGTGAAGGATTCTATCACACATGCACAAATCCCTCTCTCAAGAAGAAAGAAGGATTTTTATAAGCATGAAAGGGGCAGAGAAATGTGAGAGTTTGAAAGACAGAATTTTAAAGAATTTGAACCTTACTTGACAGAGAATGGAGAGTGAGGCAGAGAGTAAAAGTTCAAGATTTTAGAGCTTGCAGGATAGAGTCAAATAAAGTACCACTAAATAATATTGAAAATTAGAGAATATGATTATATTTGAGGTAAAAGGCAGATTGGAAAATAAAGTGAGTCCTATTTAGATAAACTGTATTTGAAAAGTTTGAAGACAACAACAGGGAAATGTTTAACAGACTTTTAGAAATGCAGGTCTTGTGTTCCGGAGTGAGGGAAGGAATAGAAGCATGGAGTTTGGCATCAGCCACCGAAGGTGATATTTGAAGTCTTAGGATTAAAAAAAAAAAAAAAAAAAAAAAAAAAAAAAAAAAAGACTTGTAAATGGAGAGAAGCCTGCATTCAAAAGCTGGGAAGATTAAAGTAGAGTGCAAACAGAGGTACCAAGGGAGTGCAGTGTCATAGAAACCAACAGAAAAGAAAATTTGGAGAAGAATGAAGTAGTTTAGTACTGAAGGTAGATTAGAAATAAACTTTAAAGTAGCCATGAAATTTTAACAAATGACTCTTTTT
The DNA here is from genome assembly GCF_037993035.2 of Macaca fascicularis. NCBI lineage: Eukaryota > Metazoa > Chordata > Mammalia > Primates > Cercopithecidae > Macaca > Macaca fascicularis. Next base: position 73,357,014 of record NC_088379.1, on the reverse strand, counting down.
AAAGGGAGAATTTTAGAGGTTAAGCCCAAAACAAAACTAACGCATATACTGAAAAGAAAATAAATAAACTTTGGAATGTGTAGAGCAAAACGGACAGAGGAATAAATAACCCTTTTTATTGTTAAAACCACAGAAAAATTCACAAGTTTAGTCATAGTTTTAAGGCTGAATTGAAGGAAGAAAAGGGAGAAGTAGGCCGGTCATGATGGCTCATGTCTGTAGTCCCAGCACTTTGGGAGGCTGAGGCGGGCAGCTCACCTGAGGTCGGGAGTTCGAGACCCGTCTAAACAACATGAACAAACCCCGTCTCTGCTAAAAATACAAAAAATTAGCCAGGTGTGGTGGTACATGCCTACAATCCCAGCTACTAGGGAGGCTGAGGCAGAAAAATCGCTTGAACCTGGGAGGTGTAGGTTGCAGTGAGCCAAGATCGCGCCATTGCACTCCAGCCTGGGCAACAAGAGTGAAACTCCGTCCAAAAAAAAAAAAAAAAAAAAAAAAAAAAAAAAAAAAAAAAGGAGAAGCTAGAGATTGATAGTGAGGCTATTCCAAGAATAAGAATAGCATGAGATTCAATTTTCATCCTATATTTTAGTATATGTACTTGTAAACAGATCTATAAAACTACACTCTACTCCTAGTAAAAATAATGGCTACCCTTCTGAAGGATTATTGTCTTCAGGAAGGATTCAATAAATGTGAGGTATAATTTTGTTTTAGGCATGTTTTTGAAGGTGTTGCATGTATTAACTTATTTAATGGTCACAAAAACCCTCTGGGGAAAGTACCAACATCATCTCAAAATCAGATGAAGAAACTGAGGCTTAGAGATTTTAGTATGGTTCAACAATTTACAATGCAGACATTCAGGAATCAGAACTTAAGTTATTATATTACTGGTTAATTCTCTGCTGACTTCCTGATATATTCTTTGATGAGTTTACTGAGTTGCTGCTGCTGCTGCTTCTTCTTCTTCTTCTTCTTCTTCTTCTTCTTCTTCTTCTTCTTCTTCTTCTTCTTCTTCTTCTTCTTCTTCTTCCTCTTCTTTAATTACATCCAAAAACTTTGGAATTAAAAAGCATTACTATCTCTCTACTCCAATCCTTGTTTTACAGATGAAAAAACCATGGCCTACTAGAATCTCTTTAATTTACCCAAGGTCACCCACCTGAATGCAAAATACCAAGAATCATAGTTCTGTCACTCCTAATTTTCTTCTCTTTAATTACTATTTTAACTTGTCATAAATGGCTTCTGAAGTTTGAATTCTTACTTGGGGACTTAATGGTTTTGACAGAATGGGAGATTAGTTTATATGACTAATAATGTAACATATGTAGCTCATAATTTCCCCTAATATTTCATTTTGCAGTTTGCATTTACCCATCTTTCTGCTTACTGTCTGCATCTATTTTTCCAGTGTTTCTTGAGTTTGTGTATGTACATGTTTTACCTATATCAAAGTGGCATTGTGAGCCTTAGACTGTAAATTTTCAGAATACAGAGGTTATATACAGAGTAATGAAAGTTTGTTTAGCTCCAAGTGTAGTCAATATTCAAGGTTAGTCCTTGAATGACCTGGTAGAATCTAGGTCAAAACAAATGACCTAGATTCCACACTGGGTTCTATTCCTGTTATTAACCGGACAACTTTAGGCAGTTCACTTAACCTTTCAATTGCCTTATCTCTAAAAGAAGAATGACTAAATAATAACAACAATAATTATATAATGAGACTAATATTTATCATATATACTTTTTATGGACTTTAAAATCAGAAAATAAGAAAATAAATACTAAAATTTTTTTGGAATGGAAAATGCATTTCAATTCAAAATGTGAAAATGGATGGATCAAAAAGAGTGATGGGAGGAATAAGGTGGGATGCAATGGAAGGCATTTAAATGTAGAGTTTTCTTTTCAAAAGACACATGAGCTATGAGTTAATTTTGTCTTCATCTCAAAGGCAAAGAAAATCATAGAATCTTAGCAATCAAAGGGCCTTGGAGATTATTATATCAGCCTCCTTCATTGATAATTCAAGGATCTAAGACTTTGACAAATATGATCACCAGCCAAAGTGTCACAAAATTAGAAGTAACACTGATATTTTGATTGCCAATATTGTTTTTTTAAAGTACCATATTGTCTCACAGAGACAAGCAAATAACACAATCACAGTGTGCATAAGAAAAACAGATAAGTGGTTGGTAGTTGCTTCCCATTCACTCATCAATTCAAATGACTGACATTCAAAATCTACTCCAGGCAATACACTAGCAATGTCAGATAAAAGACACACCATCCAGTACTTATTGAAAATTGCTGAAGATTGTAGAGTTCCTGAATAATACAGTGTGTAGTAATGTAAAATGCTTGGTCAATCAAAGTTCCAATAACCCAAAACACTACATTCCACTCTGTGATTAATAGCTATCTATCTTCCTGGTGCCCTCTGCAACTTGAGAAATATGAAGATGCACTTTGCCAGAGTTGACAGCATCCTCTCATCTGACACCAAAACAAAGAAAAATGTGTTTCCCAGATGTATTAACAGCAACATCTGGTCCTATTAATGCAAGAAAAAAACATAATCCTCTGAAAAGCAAACGCATAATATATACTCCAAGGCTGGTGCATACCATGCATTTCAATATGACACAAGTTTCAGCTTATGATTTGGCTTTAGTCTGTGATTCAAAGGTTGCCAGCTGCAACAAGATTATTTGGAGGTGCCAACCTGGGACCTCAGATAAGTCATTCTAGTATGAATGTTTGCTCTTGCTGAACGTCAGGATTCTACAAGTCAATACAACATGAGGTAAAATGTCATTATGCTTAAAGCTATTCAATTATAGATTCAAATGCATCTGCTATTCATCACTTTTAATCATCGTCATTGTCTGATAGGAGTACCAAAAAAGGAAAGATCAGTTGGTGCTAACAAATCTGTCTCCAAAAACATTGCATTTCTCAAGCATTTTCAGAGGGGAAAAAAATAGATCAAGTGATATCTTGTGTACCTTTTAATAACATAAGCTTGCTGAGAAATAAATATTGCATAATGCTACAGATTAAAAAAAGTGCCTTTAAAACTTATTTTTGGTCAGGTGTAGTGGATTGTACCTGTAATCCCAGCACTTTGGGAGGCCAAGGTGGGAGGATTGCTTGAGCCCAGGAGATTGAAAGCAGCCTGGGCAACATAGCAAGACCCTGTTTGTACAAAAAACAAAAACAAAAAAAAGCTATGCATGGTGGAACAAGCCTGTAGTCCCAATTATTGAGGGAACTGAAGTGGCAGAAGCACTTGAGCCTGGGAGGCAAAGGCTGAAGTGAGCCATGATTGCACCACTGCACTCCAGCCTTGTTGACAGAGCTGAGAAACTGTCTCAAAAATATATATTTTTAAAGTTTTTATTTCTTTGCAAATAGGATCTTGCTAGGGTAGACTAAAACTCCTGGGCTCAAAGGATCCTCCTGCCTCAGCCTCTGAGACTTAGAGGCGCACCCCACTCACTGCACCTGGCTATTTTAAATTTATTTATTTATTATTATTTTTTGCTAAAGAAATTCACAAATCCTCAACCTGATCTTCCATGAGTTTTAGGGTAAAATACAACATAGGTATTGTAAATTTATTTTTATTTTTATATAAAATAAAAGTAGTGATTTGAGAAACCTTTTAGAATTGCAATGCCCTATTAGTTACCAGTTTTTATTTTGAGGAGCTGGTGAATGGACCAAGAATAATAAGGTAAATCAACTAATTCCCATAAAAAAATTTCTCCCAGATAATTTCTATTAGCTTTATTGTTTGATTTATTTTCCCTTTTAGAATGCATTCCCCTGGATTGGAGAAGATTTAATAACCCAGCAAAAGTTACTTTAATCATTTGTATAGGTTGCTGTCTTCTTTATAGCTACCTGTGATTATGTTATTATATTGTAGCAGAAATAAGGACTTTGGAGAAGAGAAGAAAGGAAAGTCACTATATGTCTGATATGGAATATCTGAAACTATAGCACATTATTCACCAACACTGTAGGAGCATATGATGAAACAAGCAAAGAGACCCACTGAAACAAACAGTGGTAAATGAAATGGTAAATGTTTCAGTTACCATTTAAACTAGGCTACATGCCATTGATTAAGACCATGTAGTTTGACTAAAACTTAATTGCCAAAACATGTTTAAATCAACTTAATCACTTTTTGAGCTAAATCTCAAAAAATTGAGATAAAAAATTCCTGATTTTTTGCCACCTTAGTGTTTAAAGCATCAGTTCATGCTTGTTTTCCTAATGAGAGTAAATGGAAGTCTAATTTAATCAGTTAAAGTATATTTTTCTATCATATTTCTTTTTGCATAAATACTATTGTGAGCATAAAACTCTTACAATAATATATTGACAAAATAGGCTATTTTATCACTTTTACCTCTGCTGACAGAGGATAAAGAATTACATCCCCCTACCCCCAAGAAATTTGAAGAACTTCATCTATGACCAAATACTTAGGACTAAGGCCTGACTTGAAGGACAGTATCTCTGATTACTATGAAAGCATATTTATGTTCCAACAATACATATGCCGGACCCTTCACACACAGAGGCACACATATACACATATCTACAACATACTAAAAGTTCACACAATAATAAGAGGATGATAATTATGAAAAATATATTTCTTTTTTTTTTTAAATGGAGTCTCTCTCTGTCACCCAGGCTGGAGCGCAGTGGCGCGATCTCTGCTCACTGCAACCTCCGCCTCCCGGGTTCAAGCAATTCTTTTCCTCAGCCTGCTGAGTAGCTGGGATTACAGGCGCCCACCACCAGGCCCAGCTAATTTTTGTATTTTTAGTAGAGACGGAGTTTCACTATCTTGGCCAGGCTGCTCTTGAACTCCTGATCTCATGATCTACCCACCTCAGCCTCCCAAATTGCTGAAATCACAGGCATGAGCCACCACTCTGGGATCTCGTTTTTTTAATGACTAATTTTTCCAATAGCTGTTACAGATTCTGAAAAACCTAATCTATAAACATATCTGTAAAATAGAGTGCTGCGGGAGTCTAACAAAACATTGAATTGCAGTTAAGATCGTCACTTTGGCATACAAATGACGAGTAAGATAATATCACTAAATGGCCTTGCTTGAAGCAGTAAAGACCAACGAACAAAAGGCAAAAGAACTTAATACCACACAGCATAAGAAAGAATTGTGAGCAGTTTGAGTCTATTTCACTTATTAATGTTAAATTTAAAGAAAGATCTAATAATATAGTTGTTCTGTAATACAAAAAAATAGTTGCTGATTATCACACAAATACAATATTTAGGCACTGTGCACATCTTTCCCATGTTATAGATGAGGAAAACAGAATAAAATACATAGAATAATTTGGTCATGTTAAAGCCATTAAATACCATGAATGGGATTCAGATAACTGTGTAAAGTGTATATCTCTACCACAACTCACTTGCCTTCACTATGGATCCTGTTTGAGTATAATACATAAAATAACTTTTCTAGATATTTCACAAATCATTGTTTTTCACATTGAGGTAGTGTTTACACTGACAGTAATTTATTATTTTATTCAAAATGTTGTCCCTGTACTATTTAACACAAGGTATAAAGCCAAAAATCATGGGACTTGTCCACATAGAACATTTGTTGTTTGATTGGCTTTGTTTTTATCATGAAACAAATAGTTGTCAATCAAATAATTGAATAGATATATAAATGGCGCAAGTAATGTAAAGGAAAAGCGTAGGTTAACTGGAGAGTGAATAACAGGAAAACTTTCACTCAGATTGAGAACCCAGGGAAAGGCACATTTCAACAAAGTGGCATTTAACAAATTGTCCAGTGAAAAGCAGGGAATGAGCTGAGGGAACAGTGAATAAAAGGAGGCTAGAGAGAGGAAAAAGTGGGTATGAAATCTGAGTTTGGAAAAAAAAATGGCCTACTAAACAAAATAAACACATTTAAAAGAAGAAGAAACAGAACCAGACATTAGATCATCCTGATGGGAAGAGTTTATCAAGTAATGAGGTTGAATGTATTGTGGGAGAGAAATAGGAGTAATTATGACTGAGGGTGAGAAACTTAAATATAGCAACCATCCATAAGGAAGATGGTGGAAGAGAGGACAGGAAGTATGAAATAAGAGACACACAGGTTTTTTGATACTCGAACCACATTGATTGACAAGACAAGACCATCAGATTAATTTCAGTTAGCAGTCACACTTTTTCACAATGGGCGTTTAAAAATTCAAAGGCTGTTGTCATACTAAGGACCCTTAAATCAAGCATGTGCTGTCAATAAGCACTTTTAGTAGAAATTGATTTTAAACAAGACAAAGTGCATTGGCTAGAATTATTTTAATGGAGAACATAATCAAAATGTTTAGTGTTTAGTGGCTTATGTTGACTTACTCTTTTCTAATGCTCATGAATGTAGTTATATATAGATAAAATGAATCAAATAATATGATTAAAAATATCACAAAATGCCAGGCAGGGTGTCTGACACCTGTAATCCCAACACTTTGGGAGGCTGAGATGGGAGGATCACTTGAGTCCAGGAGTTCAAGACCAGCCTGGGCAAAATAAGGAAACCCTGTCTCTAAAAAAAAATACAAAAAATTAGCTGGGCGTTGTGGTGTGCTCCTATATTCCCAGCTACTTGGATGGCTGAGGTGGAAGGATTGCTTGAGTCCAGGAGGTCAAGGATACAGTGAGCCATGATCACGCTACTGCACTCCAACCTGGGTGACCGAGTGAGACCCTGTTTCAAACATATATATATATATATATATATATATATATATATATATATATATATATATATGACAAAGTGTTGATTCAGGAACTAATATGATCCTAATATAACACGTGATAACAAGTTCATTTGGGGTAATAATTATTATTTATATCATTTACATTCTAACTAAAGGTTGATTCAGATATATAAAAGCAAATAGAGAAAATACAATATATCATATCTAAAACCTCTACAATATATTCAAAATGTATTGGCCTAAAGAAAAGATACTACTATTTAGTGTACCTAAAAATAAATACTGCACTCAGTAAAAAAGATATTGTGTTAACTAGAAATATCAGAAATAACTATGCAGATAACAATGCATGTTTTTGGTAGATAAAGTAAGCGTAAAAATTTAACAACATTAAACAATGAGCATCTTAATCTCTGGAAGTTGATGTAATGACAGACGCCTTTATTTTGTGTTTGTATGAATTCAGAAAGGTCTGTTTTGAGGAAACTATCATCTAACTGAAAAATGCCTATTTTAGCATAGATTAATTACATAGGAATGTCAAGTAAAACTCATGCAAGTTTCATTGTGAAAACCAAATATATCTCAGCTATAAGTCATCACAAACATTCTGATGTTTCGCAATCAATCTCAGCAGAAGATTTTTGAAATAATGTTTTTCTTTAAAATGCTAAAAAATCTAATTAAATGGATATAAATTTTTATGTTTATTTATTATAATCTCTTACAACATGGCACATACTTTTTTAGATTTGTATTTGTAATGGGAGTCCCAATTTGTCATAACATGGCTTCTTTAGTTTTACGGCCTTTAGCAATTTCACTTATAACACATTCATAGTCTGATTCCCCTGGAGCCCTCATGAATCTTGATTTTACAGCATAAGCACAAATGCAATAGAACATGGTTCTCATTTAAATTATGTGAAATTGATATTGTGCTGCATTCAGATGTCATAAGAAAGAATGTATCTGGTCATGGCAGGGCTGTCAGAGACAATGGAGACTGAAGCCCTTAAGAGAGAAAGCTCTGTACTTTACCTTAGCATGAACTTCAGAATCCTTTCCAGAGAGAATTCTGATACTATCATGGTACTTCTAACACTGGATTTTATTACAAACCATAATGCAGGCTTCATAATGTAAATTCTCATACACTATTGAAAGTACAGTTGTTTTTAAATAATCTATTCTTGCTACAGATCAAGAGTTATTTTACATGATAGTGTCATTAAAGTACTTTCTTCTGGGTCTTAGAAAACCATTTGCTTCCTACTTATTCCCTGATGACATTAATATATCTATCATTTCACAAGATAGAGAATCAAACTGTGTAAATGTGAACAGCTTTCCAGAGATTAACAATTTGTATAGTTAATTCAGGGGTGGGGGGAAAGCCTGTCAAAATCGTCTTTTGAAGTCATTCAAAATGCTGCAAAAGAGCTGGATTCTATATTGCTGTTTCTCTTCCACTCTCAGAAAGTGACAATTAGTTAGAAAAATCTGTTCACTTAGAATAGGATTTGACATTTCTAAGGCTAAGGCCAAAACTTTACTCTGAAGTGTCTCCTAGTAATTTCTTCTTTAAGTCCATCCTCAATCCTATTACGTCTAGTTGTTAATATGTTAACCACATTACTTTACTGATGGTTAACCCATCAATATGGTTAACATATTAAAAAACTGGGTTAACCATCAGTAAAGTAATATGGTTAACATAGTAAAAAATTGGATGCATTTTCAGTTCTGCTTATAAGCAACGTCACCAATCCAAAACTGCTCACAATGTGGTGAAAAAAAAAAAGAAAGCAGGACTCATTAGAATCTAAATAAGCTTTATTATCAGGATAAAAATATAACTGAAATATCAACTATATTGTTATGCAATAACAATATAAGTGCAGATGTCTCCGCAATATATTTACACTCAAGAGTACTTATTTGTCAAGTACAAAATAGCGCTCTGTGAAATACCAGAAAGTTGTTTTATGGACATTATTCCTCGTAAGCACAACTGAGCTATAGGGATTTAAATTTTAAGGAAGTGTCTGAATCCCAGTTATGGTACTTAATATGTAGGTAAGTAACAATGATCAAGTTATTCAATACACTTCATTCCAAATCTCTCATTTATAAAACAAGGAAAATAGATAATCAATAAAAAGGAACTAACACAGTGCCCAAAATAAAATATATATTTAATATTTGATAGCTACAAATACTGTATTACAACAAAATTATACCATTACAACTTTCTCTGTTCCGAGAAAAGTGAAATAGGCTTATGAGGTTTATCTAATACTGCTCAAGGTGGACCTGACTATCTTCCAGGTATGAGAATTACTGTGCTAGAAAGGCATATTCTCTAGCACCGTAGCGAAATTCTTCCAGCTAGATGGCATGGAAGAAATATCTCTCGAAACATGTAGTTCTCAAAATGCATATCAGAATCACCTGAGGATCTTTTTGTTCAAGCTTCACGTGCTTCTTAGGGTATATTATTTTTAAAAAGCTATATGTGTTTTATTACCCCTAAATTTCTATCAAGTGTTAGATTAGGGTGAGAATGAAGTACACATATTATCTCCCCAGGTGAATCTGAAGTTCGATCCATCCCCAAATCAATTCCATTTGCTACCCTCGGCTCACAGCATCTGTATCCCTTTACTCTAGTGCTATATTTGGACAGATTCTGATTATGAATTCGTTTCTCTGTGATCTTGATAACATAAAGGGTTGTGGGAGATAGAAGAACATGAATATTCTGGGCAAATATATATCCCCCTCAATTAATTAATTAATTGAAATCTGCTTTATAAGTAGTTATCTTGTTCATTTATCAGTGTGATTCAGTCTCCTCAGACCAAATCCATTCTGGCTATTTGTGTAAATCCAGTTTCAACCTTGAAACATTGTGGACCAGATCTTGGCTAGTGACGATTGCATAGTGTTATCCCCTATTATTAGGCTTTGTTCAAGTTGAAATCTCACTTGTTTGTTCTCCCTGATTTTTCTGCTATTTCTGCATGTAATAAAGTTAAGAATGGATGTGGTTATATGGAAGTTCCGAGTCATCTTCAAGATATTGTGATTTTCCAGTAAAGACAAAACAACTGAGTTTTAAAATTCATTTGACGTAAGTGTTTAGGGTGGATAACATATTTTTTGAAGGGTGTATATGCCTCTTTTGGCCTTAAGATAGATTTTTATATCTCAGACATAGTGAAGGTCATAAAAGGCTATTTATTTATGTATGCATTTACTTATTTAGTAGTTCATTGCAGTTTTACTATCAGTACTGAAATACAGTTTTAACCCAAATATGAGTATTCTAAATATTTTACTTTTAATCTAATTTTGGACAGTTTTTTTTTAATAAAGACAGTTAACACTTACTAAAAGAGAAGAGAGTCCATTGTCAAATTTCGTCAAGATTCCATCAATCCATTTAACTAGCACACTAAAAATGTTTTTCTAAATTTCACATATAATTAGTGAACATTAAATTTATGTTCAATATTTATGCCAATTTGGTCATAGTAATATAGAAAATAGCTTTTAAATGCTATAATATTGCATAGTAGGTAGACTTCTCCAACACAGAATTTCTACAGATTGTATATTATGAATAAAGTTTTACAGAATCGTTTTGGTATTGAGTAGTATTATACAAAAGCTGTCTTACCCTTGCTAACTTTGGAGAACAATGTATTTGAAATTGGTATCAAAGCAGAATTAATATCATTTTTATTTTTACTTCACTCTGTTAATCCCTTCATATATTTTATGAACATTTATAACTTGAGGATTGTAGTCATTTCCCTTATAGTTTTGAACATAGTGTCAGACACAGGGAAAATATCCAGCTCTCCCCTCATTCTGCAATTCTGAGCTGAGAGCCTATATTAGGTCTTTCATTTCTCTTTCATACCTCTTGTCAGTAGACGGCACTCAACGTTAGAAGGGCAATGTTTAAAAGTGGTACTGAGCATGAAATACTGGCATTCAATGTCCAACTCTGTTTTTATTACTGAGTAAACTTGGATATGTGATTGTATCTCTCCATGCTTCCATTTCCTCATCTGAAAAGAAAGCAGATTGTAACACAGGACAACATTTTAAAATACTTACCGTGTACTAACATAGTGTTAAGCAATTCATGTATGAATTGGTTTCCATTTAATTCACCCCAATTAATGCAGGGGATGGGCAATATTGTTTTTCTTAAAGAAAAGGAAACTAGGGATCTGAGATACCTATCAGAAATAGTACCACTAGATAGTAGCAATGTTGATTTCAGATAAGTCTTCTTAAATTCTAAATTCACACAGTTCTGCTACTAATAATATCTACCTCAGTGATATTATTAGTGATTATAAAAATTATTTTATAAAATATAAAGCAATATAAAAGTGGTAGAAATTATTGGCATTGATAGTACCCTTAACCTTTCAAGACTTATGTGTGTGAACCAGATATTTATCAGCACTCAAATTTAAAGTAAGATAAGATGAAAATTCTCTACCCAAGATATAGTGCCTTTAGAAGATTTGAATTATTTCTAGCAATAAGTAGAAAATTTGGACAACATTTAGGCTAGGTAGAAAGATATTATAAGTAGTTAAAATTATGTAGTTTAAATCATATAAAATTAAAGTATCTATGATACATATTTTTACTGTTTCTTATCCAAACATTAACAGAACAGTTGTATGAACTGTGTATATCCACTATATATGTATGTGTTTCAAAAAACCAAGTTACAAATTACAGATACTCTGTATCTATAATACAAATTGGAGTATTATATATAATATATATAATATATATAATATATTATACTTAATACAAATTGGACTATTATAGATACAGAGTATCTATATCTATTTGTATTATAGATACAGAATATCTATAAATAAATATTACATTATTTATTTGTGTACTCTGTATCCATAGTACAAATTATAGATACTTTGTATAGATACTCTGTATGATAGGTTTTGTGAGATATATATTTGTGCCTATTTCTTATACATACGTATGTTGATAGGATTTAGTTCTGTCCCCATCCAAATCTCATCTTGAATCGTAGTTCCCGTAATCCCCACGTGTTCTAGGAGGGACCCAGTGGAAGTAATTGAATCATAGGGGCAGTTAGCCCCATGCTGCTGTTCTCATGATAGTGGATGAGTTTTGAGCAGATCTGATGATTTTATAAGGGCCTTTAACCCCTTTGATGGTTCTCATTCTTCTCTTTCCTGCCACCATGTGAAGAAGGATGTGTTTATTTCCCCTTCAACCATGATTGTAAGTTTCCTGAAGCTTCCCCAGCCAGGTGGAACTGTGAGGCAATTGAACCTGTTTTCTTTATAATTTACCTAGTCTTGGGTATTTCTTCATAGCAGCATGGGAATGGACTAATATATATGTATGTTACATATTTTATTTAATTAATCTATCAGTCTATACATGTTATAGATATGGGCAAGAGACTAGAAGAATCCACTGTAAATAGATGATTCTTCTTGGATATTGATATGTTAGAACATTTTCATTTTCTCTTTATGGGTATTTTTCAGTTTCCTTTGCATTTCAAATCCAGCATAATTACTCGTTAAATAGTAAAATACTCTAAATATTTTTAATAAATGTTATCTAAATAGCACAATTTTTTTTACCTTTATTGTAAGCAGGATAACAGTTGGCATTCACTTAATGAAAATGAGCCTTTTTAATTTAACATAATAATGTAATTTACAGTAGCTTAAATAACAAGAATATACATTTCCAATTTTTGTTCATTTACTGTTTAGCTTTTATATTGGTCTTATGTTAGAAATTTTGGCAAATATAGGATTTTGTTTTAGTTCTAAAGAAAGGTAAAGAGATTGCTTCATTGATTACGAATCGCAGCATTAGTTTAATTAAACACAAAATGGTCTTTCAAAAACATTTTCTAAAATGATGGGTTTTGATAACACTTGATGTTATCAGAATATTCAGAAGAGTTAAATACTTGCATTGCCAACCTCCAATAAGAGTTTGTAAATATGAAATTATAAGTATATTAGATGGACAGATACAGCAAACACTTAAAAAATATTTTATATACTGTAGATTAAAATAGAAGTTTGAGCATTATAGGGAACTTTATAACTACTGACTGCAATAGAATTTGGGGAATCAATCCTTTTGGTGTCAAATTATTTTCATACCGAATTTAAAGAGTAGCATTCTGTGGATTCTTTTAAATTTATTTTGCTTATTTTTTGTGCTTTAATTTTATTTCTACTTATGTCTTTATTTACATATGGTGTGATAATTGCTCTCACACCAAACTGTTTAACTGAAATGAATATAAACACTGAGAGGTGGGACATGCCATTATATTTCCTCCATGAATGGAGAGGGCTGAGGAGGCTATTTACATTCTCTTGTCAACTAGTGCTCTCAAGTAAACATTTCAGATATACCATGTTTAGCCTGATTAAATCCTTTTAATTTTGACAGTTTGAAACAAATGCTTTTAATAACATGCGTATCTTCCAGGGTATGTGTTGATGATTATGGTTAGCTAGTCAGACAAAGAGAAACAAGAAAGATAACTGAGATTAATTTACTAAGGAGGGACAAGAAAGTTTTCTTAGGAAATCCTAAATGTGAGCTCATAGTACTTCAAGGTGAAAATTTAGTTGAAAATTATTAAAAGCCTGTGCAACATAGAGAAGGCCTGTCTATACTAAAAAACATAAAAAATTAGCTGGGCATAGTGGCATGCACCTGTAGTCCCAGCTACTGAGGAGGCTGAGGTAGGAGGATCACTTGAACCTGGTAGGTGAAGGTTGCAGTGAGCTGAGATCACACCACTGCACTCCAGCCTGGTGACAGAGCAAGACTTTGTCTCAAATATAAATAAATAAATACACAAATAAGTGCATAAATAAATAAATAAAATGATTAAAAGATGGTAGTGCTCTCATATGCCTTTTAAAAATAAGTACAAATCTCTTTTCTTCTTCTTTTGGAAGGCTCTTGTGTTTCACGAGAGCTCCAAAAATTTCCAGAGATAAAGCTTCAAGAATAATAAGATCTCAGTGACTAAAACAAAGAAAACGAAAACAGCAAGCAAACAAAATACAGGCTCCCATGAATGACAGAAGAAAAAACCAAAAAAGCAGATACACAAAGGTTTCAGATGCTGAAATTTCAAACATAATGTTAAAAATGCTTAAAGTAATAAGGAACTGAAATTATTAATAAAGGGCAAGGGACTAAACATTGGCAGTTACTATAGACAGAACATAAATACATATAACATCTTAGAAATTAGCAATATAGTATTTAGATACAAATTTAACTGATGTGTTTAATAGTGGAGTAGGCATAGCTGAAGATAGTTAGTACCTGAAAACACGATGGAAGGGAGTTACCAAAAATACAACACACAAATGTCCAAAGAGGTTGAAAATATGAAAACACTGATTAGAGACCTAAATAGCAGAATTCTAATATCAAATATAGATCCAATTGGGAATTCAGAAGGGAAGAAGAAAGAAAATAAAAGAGACACATATTCAACAATAAATGGATGAAAATTTTGTGTAAATGAATATGACATTCCACAGATTTAAGAAGGCTGTTTGATCACCCCCTCAAAAAGTAAAGAGAAATACCTAGACACAACAAATTTAAATATTTAGAAAACTGAAGACAAAAATAAAATTCCAAAAGCAACTGGAAAGAAAAAAGATGGTTAATTTCAACAAAATTATAATTAAAGTAACTTCTGAATTTCTTAATATAAATTATAGAAGCCAGAATACAGTTGAATGACATCTTTACTGCACAAAGAGAAAACGAATGTCAACCTCAGATGTTGTATGAAGACAAAATACCTTTCAACTATTAAGACAATATAAAGTTTTAAACAAACAACATTTTAATTTTACAAAAATTAAGGGAATAAAATTCTAAAGGATAGATATGAAGGCATAAGGGAATTTACCCTAAATGAAAAGTCTGAACTACCTCAAGGAATACAGTACTTTGCAATGAAAGTTTTAGATATGACGATTAATCCAAGCTCCTATGTATCTTCCGTTTTTACAAATACTATTACCCTTTGGTAAGATTTAAAAACAAAGAAAGAGAAGTGATGGCCTAGGAAAGATCATGGATTTGTTTTTAGACCTGTTGTGCATCGGGTATATTTGGAAGATTCATGTGTAAATGCCAGGTACGCATTGGTATCCAGGGATCCAAACTTATGGGGGATGTCTGGGCTGAAGATGAAATACATAATCCATGTGCATGTAAGTGGTTACTGGAATCATGGGTACGGTTGAGATTACCCCAAGAGAGGATGTAAAATGAAAAGGAAGTAATCCAGGACTGAGCATGAAAACCTCCAACTCACAGGAATTTTTCCTGTGAGCTGAAAATTTGAATTCAGTTTTGTAAAGTGACTTTTACTTCTAACAGGATAAAATTGCTTTATAAACTCACAATAGTTTTTGGGTCCAACAAACTTTTAATTTTCGAAAAGAGAAGTAATATTTGCTAGCAGCATTTGATGGCATTTTTTTAAAGTTATCTGCAGGGGAAGTATGAAAGATAGTTTATACATTTTGAAGATTGCAGAGTTAAGTCGTAAAAATTGAATCATAATAGCCATCATGTCATTTGTTGATTTTTAAAATGCATTCAACCTATATTTACTAAAGCCTTTCTAGGTATTTGCTTTGGATCTTCATGAAGCTTACACAGCAGTGGGGGAGCCAGAAAATAAACAAATATGACACAATGTTATAAAGAAAAATAAATAGCCATAAGATGAAAGAACGGAACAGTGTGCCACCTTAGATTCAGGGATTCTAAGTCTCCAAAACAGGTAACAGTAAGCGGCGACATGAATGAAAGTGAATAGGAAGTCTCACAGATATCTAAAAGAAAAGCATTTCATAAAATCTTAGCATGTTCAGGAACACGGAGTACAATGATCAAGGTAGAGGGTGTAATTCTACCTTCATAAAAGGAATTAAGCTAAACATAAAGAAATAAGGCAATAGCATTATCCATCTGGAGGGCATTGATAATCAGGTAGAAAAAAAGATGTCAGTTTTTTTTTAAACCATAGATCAAGTTGACTTGTTGGCTATTAAATTGTCATAGGAGGTCTATTTATGTGGGTGAGCAGGGATATGAAGACACAGAAACAAACAAAAAAACTCCTATTTGTAATAAAGGATAATGATTTCTGAAACCACTATTATATAGAGGTTTAGATCACATTAATGTATTTCTCTATCAAAATGTTAATCTAAATTTCTTCCTCTCAGTGTGATATTCAGCCAAACAATACTCTAGAGCCCATAAAACTCCTGGAATTAGACATAAATATAGAGTATTACATTATTGGAAATCATTAGACAAATCAATGAACCTTAATTGTATTAATAAATTACGCCAAAGAATTAATCCATGGCTCATTTATCATTTCTTTAAGGAAATTTGCCATATGTACATTTCATAATATTTTCCAAAGTTAAGCATTGGCACCCCTGAAATCCCCAAACTACCATATTAGGGAAGGAAGAGTAGTTCTTTGTCATTTAGAGGTCACTTTGCAGCCTTGATCACCCAAGTTTAGTAAGTGTTAACTACAGGATGGTCTACCTGAAAATTCTACAACAGGATATCAGGTTTGTAAATTAGATGGACTTCAGATAATTTATTTTTTTCTTTATAAATAATTTATTTTTAAAATATTTTATATAATATAATATATATTATATACATAATATATATGTAATATATTATAATATATAATAATTTATTTTTTCTTTATAAAAAGTGCCATGTTCTTGCCATTATTTTTAAACTTGAGCTCTTTAGCATCTCTTTCAAGTGTATGCCATTTGTTATGTATCACCCTGCCTTATATACTCATACTTATCTTTCATTACTGTCTGTGCAGAAGTTCCATAACTGACCCACTGAAAGGTTGTTTTCCTATTAATTTGTTTTGAATATGTTTTCCTGACTTTTGTGTATGCCTTTGCTATAGATGGGAATCAATCTTCCATCCCTACCCCATCATGCTGTCCTTCCAGCTTTAAAATATCTATTTAAAACCATCTGTCAGTGCATCGCTTTTTAACAATTACTGAGTTTTATCTCTCTTAGCCCTTAAATACATAGTTTCTTTTACAGCATTTTGCAAATTTTATATCCCATATTTGAATACGTATTGCCCTGTATTTCTCACTGATGTGAAAATTTCAATTACTCTTAATATCCGTCATAAGACATAATACAATGCTGTTCATAAATCAGGAATTAGCAAAACATCAATCTTCTCTGGTTGATCACTGGATAGTAGCTTGTTTTTCTAACTAATCTATTCACATTTGGTAACCAGTAGATTTCTAAAATTTGATTGCATTTAGGTATATGTTTTTGTAGTTTTCAGATAAGGAAAAGATACATTTATACATTTTAATTTTTATCTGTGATACTGAAATATAGGCACACTAAAAATTTGCCATCATTGTCTTCAAATGTGAGGCTAATCTGATTGAAAAGCACTGCAGCGTGATAGGCCTGACCATGTGCAAATTGTCTAAGAGGGTAAGTCCCTAGGTAGTTGGGATCTCAAAACATTCCTGGAAACAGGCATCGTAAATAACCACATGCCTTCTTGATCTGTCGATGAATACTTTCACTCTTTCCTTTGAATAGCAAATCATGTTGAAAACACATCTACGTTTAAACATGTTAAGGCATATTCTGAGATGACAATACATTGTCAGCACATTTACAGATGCCATTATTAGAGTAAGTGGATGATTGATGAAAAGGAGTACTGACCTAGAGTTAAAATTTTTTTCATGCAAGTTATGCCAAACCCCGGGCAACTACATTCAGTATTCATAGAGTGACTGTGCTTAGGTGCTTTATCTGTTTACACAAATATAATAGCATTTGATAGACGGTGTAGATTTTTTAGCACAGTAGTATAGCGAATAAGGGAAATCATAATTATCTTTTTAAATTATTATTGGCTGAATTTACACTGTCACTACTTCCAACTACCTAACGGTATTGAAGTGATGTACGATCACCTGAAAAGTACTTTGATATTCAAAAACAACATATTATACCTTCCTAAAAATCTCACATCAAAGACTTAATAAGTATGGTGTATCATAGAAAGGTAAAAAGAATACGCTGTACCGAGTTCAAATAAAATAAAACTTGTAAAACAAATGAAGAAATTAACTGTGTCCACTTATTATAATAGGTTAGATTAGAAAGAATAACATGGAATTGAATGGGTATATAGTATAATTTATGTTCAAGACTGCATGTGCAGCAGCATAATATATACATATTCTAAACACAAATATAATGAAATCTACAAATAGGAACTATTGATGTGGTGCAGAGAGACTTTGTGGTAGATTAATAATATTCCCTTGCAACTACTATAAGAGAGAAAACTAGGAACAGTAATTTTACTTGGGCTAGCAGATGCTGACATTGCCTATTTAATATTTAATTGTCATTGCTCTTGAATGGTATTGAGCTTATGATATTCTACTAAAGATATATTTTTCCCTTGACAGAAAAATTCTCCCAAAATAAATACAGTACTATCCAACTAAAAAAGAAAAATAAATATTCTTAAATGTTGAATGGTGTTTCTGTGTTAATAGTCATCTGTCTTGTATTTTGTCTTCTCTTTTTTTATATTTTAATTCATTTGTTCTATGCATTAGAGTGTATACATGTGTGCATATGGATGTGCATTCACGAGCAAGAGGAGAGATGGACCTGAGTGGCAGAGAAGTACCTTTTATTTTCCATATCACTGTCTTATATCTTACTAGTGAAAAACTAGTTGCTTCCCATGTATCCCTTAATATTTGCCATAATATATTTGCAGAATCCTTTTTATCTGCCAAATGATTGAATGTATAGAAATTTAGTCTTTGCCCAGTAGGATATTGCAATAACATTCTTAAGGCTGCTTTAAATAAGGCATGGTTTAAATAAGTTTGCATCACAGTCATCTTGATCTGTATTTTAATTTATTACCTGTTGCTTTGTAATTTGATTGCGCTTGTGAAATAACCTCTGGAATGTTTGCAGAGTGTTTGTAAATGGTTTATTTCCTCCTCTTTTATCTATAAATACCTATTACATCTGGGAGATTACCTACTAGCATGAGTAACACAGTATTTAAGCTTCAGGATGAAATCATTTTATGCAAGAAAAAATAAATTATTTAACAATATATTTTAAAATTCTATACTAAATAAGAAAGAAAAAATATCCTAAAAAAGGAATTTAAATGATTCTTACTCTCTTTTATCTTTGGAGTTTATATTTACAAACTTCAAATTACCATGTGAAAACTAAAAAAAATAAAGGCACATCTAGAACAGTGTTATGTGTGCACACCACATATTTAACAAATGTTTATTAATGATAATAAATCCTAAATATATAAAATATGCCTTTAGTATTGAAAGAAAGATATTTTCTGTACTATGTAAGAAACCATTTTATTTTCTGTACACTATAGATTTAAAAAAATAATTCTTTAGAATCAGTACCCTGAAATTTATCTTCTGAAGGCCTTCCCATACAGAGGCAAATCTTTATCGATTCTGTGATTTAAGCATAGCCCAATGTACTCAATACTATTTCCCATTGGCTTTATTGAATTGTACAATGTATTATGTCTTTCACCTTGTTACTACATATTGCTTTTCCTGGAGGAATACATCAGCTTGTAGACTTTCAATTACTCCCCATTATCTATGAAATATCTCCACACGATATTTTGTATTCCTTCAAGAAAGCTACCTAAAGTATAGCTCAATAATTACCCTCTAACTTTCTGAAACTTCCCTTTGTTACTGACTTCCCTTTCTCTGTAGGTTGCCTCCCAATGTTCCAGAATGCAGGAGGTCATCATTTTTTAATCCATTTACACACTTTTACTTTCAACCAAACAGCAAGTTGCATCTAAATCAACAAAATTTCTACTTGTAGAAACAAATGTTCTTGAAAGGAGAATAATATTCAATGTTTTTGAAAGCCCCATGTACTAATTTATCTCAATCCCCATTTTCCTATTTTAATCAATTTTAATAAAAATCAAGAAAGAAGGGTCAGGCATGGTGGCTCATACCTGTAATCCCATCACATTCGGAGGTTGAGGAGGAAATATCACTTGCGTTCAGGACTTGAAGACCAGGCTGGGCAATACAGGGAAACTTCGTCCCTACAAAAAAATTCAAAAAATTAGCCTGGCGTTGTGGAGTATGACTGTAGTTCCAGCCACTAGGTTACTGAGGTGGGAGGATGGCTTGAGTCCAGAAGGTCAAGGCTGCAATAAGCCATGATCATGCTACTACACTCTAAACTGGGTGACAGAGCGTGACTCTGTCTCAAAAGGCTGCAGTAAGCCATGATCATGCTACTACACTCTAAACTGGGTGACAGAGCATGACTCTGTCTCAAAAAAAAAAAATCAGGAAAAAATAATATTTTATAATATTTCCTGAGTAAACTCAAGAACATTCAGGAAAAAAAGACACGAGATATTGATATTGATATCATTTTAATAGTAAATGAGTTTTAGAATTGGTAAAGAAAATTAGTAGATGAAAATATTAATGAAACTTATAGAGGCTAAATTTTTAAAAAATCTTACTTGGGTGTTGTAATTATCTGTTCATGCTGGTAATAGACATCATCCAGAAAAAAATTACAAAAGCAACAAAGTGATATTTAGAATATTAATGTAATTATGTAAAAATATTTAAGAAAAATACCACACATCTTTGAAATACATTTAAATACACAAATAAGTAAATTGAATACATACTATTGTGCATTTTCAAAAAATTAGTATTGGATGATATTCCAGGGAGTCCTAGAGACTAAAATTAAAAATGATTGCTTGCTTCTTGTTTGTAGAAGTTTCTCAATTACACAAATGCGTATTTCTTTGAATCAGTAAACATAATAACAGTAATAAGACTCCAGATTATTTTATTTTTACCCAATTATCACACCTACAAATATAGTCAAACATGTTTCTTCAGTAAGAAGTAAAATAGATCTAAGGTCTTTTAGTATCAGTGTTGATTCATTTTTGTACTTTACCATTTTTTCATTCCGTAACTATTCACTGAAGCCCCATTATGTGTTGAAAGGGGGGGATGCACTGATTTCAGCATGCTCCTCACATGTGACCCTAATCCTACCACAACCACCACCTTTATTGTTGTTTCCAGGTAGATGCTTCCCCCTTTCCTAAGATAATTCAGCTTCTCCAAAATGCATGACTTCAGACACCCTATCAACTATCCGTGCTCATTGTAGACATTCACTATTCTTGCTGCTATGCTCTCTCTTCATGAAGACATTAGAGTTTTCTGTTTTTTATCCATCATGATTCCTGCCTTATGGTGATTTTAATAGTCATTCTGATTCTCTAAGCACTCCGGTCTTTCAGTTCCTTGACTTGCACATCTCTGATGACCTTATTCTTTGACTTTTTTCACCTGCTTACCCTATATCCATACCTTAGGCATTACCAATAATAGAACCTCATCCAGGGCTCAATTAAGTGCAATCCTGTCTTTGATCACCACTTCCTCTCTTTGTAACTCATTCCGTTTAATATCACCCTGTTATAAAACTTGGGCCCCAGCAGGGACGATCCCACTCACTCTCCTCATATTATCATTTACATCCTTAATTAGCTGTGATTTCATGGTGTTTGCATGATGATCACCATTTTGCATACCATCTCACCACCCTTGGCTTTATTCTCCCTGCACTGTACTGATATTTTAAGATTATTTGTAACATGGCAAGAGCTGACTACTACATTCACCAGGCTCTGTTGTTCAGCAGCCATAATTATTCTTCCGAGAAACAGTTCAGATCATATTGCATTATTACCTAAAACATACAGCACATTTTAAGTACATTTGAAATAAAATACAAAATGTTGTAAATGGATCATGGAATCTACATAATCTAGCCCCTAGTTTCCGTTTGCCTACACTACCTGCGGCTTTTTGTCTTCCTCACCATGCTCCAGCTATACTGACCTCCCCACTGGCCTTTGAAAATATGATGCTCCCTCTTCCTTCAGGGAATTCGCTAGGTTGTTTTCTCTTCTTAGACCACTCTGTTCTAGGTATTCACATGCTCCCCTGTGATTTAGATTGTTGCTCAAATGTAACCTTCTTAAGAAGGTCTTTGCTAGACCATCTATTTTAAACTGCACCTGCTTTCCATTCTATTTTCTACCCTGATTTTTTTTTTTTTTTTTCGTATTGCACTTATCACTTCTTGTCATTCTATTGCAATAACTATACGGTTAATGTATTGTTTCCATTACACTAAAATGCAAGCTCTAAGAGGGCCTAGAGTTTTTTTGTTTGTTTGTTTGTTTGTTTTGTATTCACTGCTGCATTTCTAAGGCCTGGCATTTAGTGTGTGTTCATATTATCCTCATGCTATTCATTTGTTGAATGAATAGCTTGGGAATAATATGAATAAAGAATGAAAAGGGAAAAATAGGAGTAAAAGAGTTCCAGGTACTGCAAACAACACATACTTGCAATGGGAGGCATATTAGTAATTTGAGTAATGGACAGAACACCAGGTAGACGGATAAATAGTAAGCAGATGAATATTAAACAAAGGAAAAAGGCACATAGAAAGGAGTCCTGAGAAAGTCCACACTAGGTAATGGATTATAATAATTATCAAAGCCCATACATGGCATTTTTCTATGAATTTTATCATAAATGCATCAGGAAGCCACTGAATGATTTTAAACACAAAAATGACATGAACTCTATGGTGTTTTAAAAATAGTTATAAATAAAATGAATAAAGTTATTTGTATAAAACCATAAATCATTTTACAAAGGAAGCTTAAAAAAGAAATGGAAAAATCTCTGTAGTGATACTGACCTGTGCTAAAACCGTCTAAAGAGACGATCTGTATACATGTACCTGGGATGTCAGTTGAAGATCACAAACCGGGATGACAGCTCAAGACTATGAACAAGAAAATGTCTTACTTCATTTAAAAATATAGAAGATTTAACGTATTCTAAAAATCTGTTCCCATAGTACCATGTGTTTCTAGATTAATGACTATATATATGTGAGTTTATTTAATGATTAAGATGGCATGTTTAATATCTCTTCAGAATGGAAGGGTTAATAATGTTGAAAAAGGGCAGAAAATATTATTTCCTATCAAAATATTAATATATTAGAAAATTACTTCTACCTTAGTGTTTGTATCTGGTTGTAGTTAAGTACTGTGTACTATCATGCTTGTTTTTCATTCACAGACTCAAAACTCATTAAAGAATCATTCAACTTCTTTATTTTGTTTGAAATATTTGAAATACATGTGCTCAACAAATCACATGAAAATGCTGATAGATGACACTGATATCATTTTATAAAACTTGCAGCAGCAGTAGCAGTGTTTAAATTCTGGTTTTCTAAAGAAAGTGTCGTTTGCTTTTCCCAGTGTTGGTCTGCTTTAGTATTTATATACCATGAGTAAGTGTACTATTAGACTTAGACATATAGACGTACTTCTATATACCACACCTAAAGACAATCATACATTTAGCTTGTAAGTCAACTGCTGATGGAAGCAATTAATTCCCATAATAAATTCCAGCATACTAGCCCTTTACCATATTTGTTGAAGAATTTATCCTTAAAGTACATTTATTGGAATAGAGTGGATGAAATAGGCTTGAAAGGATCAGGATTGAGATAGCCCCTGAAAGTCAAATAAACACTTGACCACAGACTCTGCTGCTTAAACGAATTAACCTTTTTTTTTTTTTTTTCCTTGCACCACTTTAGTTTGGATTCTCAGTCTCTAGACTAGAGACAGTCCATTGCCTGAGTATTCCTTAGCAATAAGAGCATGCATGTAGGGGGGAAATCTCTAAGGGCTCTTGGACTTTTTTAATAAGAAAGTAGAAAATGTTCAACAATCCAATCAAAAGTGAGCATAATTTGAAGGATAGGAGCGGTGGCTCATGCCTGTAATCCCAGCACTTTGGGAGGCTTTCTTTGAGAAACACAGTCTCTACTAAAAATACAAAAATTAGCCAGGCACGGTGGTGTACACCTGTAATTCCATCTTCTTTGGAGGCTGAGGCATGAGAGTTGCTTGAACCCAGGAGGCAGAGGTTGAAGTGAGACGAGATCACGCCATTGCACTCCAGCCTGGATGACAGAGTGAGACTCTCTATCAGGAAAAAAAAAAAAAAAAAAAAAAAAAAAAGCCAAGACCAAAAACAAAACAAACAAACAAAAAACAAAAAACAAAAAACTGGCCATAATTTGAATGTCCTAATACCGAAAAGAATACAAGTTTGTTCTTAAGAAAGGTAAATTGAGTATTGGATATCCAAAATAATAGATGTTTACAACGTACCTAATTTCTACTTTTTTTTTCATTTTTATTTTGAGAAAAAGTAGTTTTCACTTTGGTATATTTAAGTTTATATTTTTATACTTAGAAACTATTTGAATATTTGTATCTACTTTTAGTTAAAAATTCTTGGTCTATATACTTATTAAGGCTTGAATACTAGCCCTAATTCTTAGTAATATGGATAAAAATATTTTATAAGGTTATTATAATAATGAAAAGAAATTGTATTTGGATAGAATAATATTAGAATTGGGATGATCATTTGTATTGGTGAGAGTTTTTTTGACACTTCTCGAATTTTTTGTCAAGATTTCAGCTTTGCTGTCTAGTTTTTTTATTTCTGATGCGCATGTAATGGTCACCAATCAATAATGCAATGTCTATGTTCCTGATAATCACTATACAATATGAGCTCAAACTTTCTGCAAATCACATCATTCATTGAAAACTCTTTAAGAAGAGCAATATTTATGAAGTATTTTAGAAGAACATACCATTCACTCTTTCTTCAGCATTTGGCATTCTCAAGTTTTGACTCCTATAATAACCACAAAGGGAAATCTAAATATGTAAACTACCAGGTACCAATCTAAGATAATTTGATTTAACAGGTCTGGGATTGGGTCTGGGAATCTTCTTTTATGAAAACAAGTCATCTGCATTCCATATTTGGGAAATGTTGCTTTGGATATTATCTAGTGATTGGTTATCAATGGTGAGCATACCAGAAGAGTATATTGGAATCTCTTTTGAAAAATCTTCAAGTGCACTGACTCCAGCTTTGAGAGATCAGAATTAAGAGACTCAAGAAGGAAACCCTGACCTGTACATTTTGGAAGAAAGTCATAATTGATTCTAATATACACATTCATAAAATGTTAAGAACTCCTCCGCCAAATAATCTATATTTTTCTATATGCAATTTATTAAATTAAATTTCTTATGGGAGTTATATCATGAAACAACAGCTACAGCAAGACCCTCCTAATGGGTCTCCCCACTTCCATTTTTGTCTCTTCTTTTCCCCCCACTAAATCCCGAGCAATATTTTTGAAATGGAAATTTGATCATGATCCGTTAATGAATTGGTGTGGGCTTCCATGCACGGGCTTACTGACACACACTTCATTCCCCTTGTCCTTTGTGTTTTAGGTCACTCTTCAATTTCTCAATTCCTCCATCTACCTCAGATCCTTAAACATGTATTATCCTCTACTGGACTGTTTTATTTGCCACTGGCCTCCCTAAATACTCTCCAATCACCCTCTACCCAACACACAAACTCTTAGGTTCCACTAAGTTAACACTTTCTTCTGATCTGAGCTCAAACTCACCTACTCAAGGAGTCTTTTACTCACCTTCCTAAGAAGGTCAATTCTTATTAAATGTTCTCATGTACCTTCTACCTTTCAGTTGCAGCACTTAACACATTTTAATTTTAATGTATTAGTTATTTATGTGATGATTTAACTAGTGTTTTTCTCCTCCACAGGGTAGTAAGCCCTCTAAATCAGGCATCATGTGTTCCCTAAGTCCAAAATTGTATGCCTTATGCTTTCTCACTACCTGGCACACAGTACTTAATAAACACTATTAAATGAAAGAAAAAAGTACGCAGTATTGTCACCTTTAGTGGCTGCCCAATTATTTTAACATTTTTATATGTTGTCATCACCTTACAAGTTTATGGTTACTCCAGTTTACAGTCATAAAAATTTATAATCCCTAAAACTACAATAAATACATACCATTCCTAAAGTCAGAATGAAATTTAGAGACAAATATCCAGGTTACCTCAGAGCTTGTCATTGTTGTCCCTAACTCCCTCAAGTACTAAGATTTCAAGATTTCATTTCTTTCGTCAGGCAAATCACAAATAAATAGTTTCTGTTTGTGTTAGCAAATATTTTTTTTATTTAAGGTTAGAATTATTGTAAGGGTTGTAATATGGTTGACCCTTGAACAACTGCATAGGTCTCGGTATCCACATATCCTTTTCAACCAAAGGCTGATCAAAAATACAGTATATACAGGATTTGAAATCAATGTACAAGGAGGACTGACCTTTGGTAGATGCAGGTTCCAGAGAGCTGACTGTGGGAATTGAGTATTCATGGATTTTGGTATGCCTGGCTGTCCTAGAACCAATCCTTCCTGTCTTTGTATAAGGGACAAATTTATAAGTATTTGGGTTTTTACTACTATATTTAATTTATGTTATTACAAATTGACAATTGTTTTTAATAGAGTTATCATTTACCTGTCAGTTATCACTTGCCAATATCTCACATTTCAATGCTTACATTTCTTAGTATTTTTCTAAAGTTTTTGGCATCACTGATTTCCTTCAAATGCCCCTTCTTTTATTTTCATGAAATACCCATCTTGATACCACTTGTAATTAAATCTTCTTTCCAGTTTCCTCTAGTTTTCCGCCTTGCACACATTATGATTTCTCCCTGGGGAAGGTAAGGATTTACCTCCTTACCTTCATTTTAACTCTAGATGTTTAACCTATGCAATTTCATTCATGGCCGTGATATGTAACATCAATAATGCTCCAGTATATTTTTCTCCTGAATACTAGATCAATATATTTAACTTACTCAGTTAACAAGTGTTTTGAGGATATTTCTATTTGCCTGCACTGTTTCAGGTAGAGAAATAGTGCCTACAACAACATGCTTACATGCTTAGATAGCACTGATACCTGAAACTCAATTTGCCCCAAACTGAATCTATCAGGTTGTCTTTCCTGGACTACTACCAAGCACTCAAAATATTCCCTTGCTCTGATCACTGCTATGACAAGTGTAATGTTGTTTCAAATACACATCGTGTATCTTTTCTCTTACATGCAATTTATTGTCAAAACCCCATTACTTCTTCTGAAGTTTCTAATTCCATCCTCACTGTCACTGCTTTATTTCAGCCCTTATGTATTGACTGGAATATCCCAATAGAGAGACTCAACATACATTTAGACAATAAATAGAATTCTCACTTATAACCTATAGCAACCTGTCCAGCTAAGCAACCCCCTACAATAAATACCACACCCAACTCTTACCTGTAATAACTATCTTAGGAAGTCAGCCTACTCTAAGTCAGAGTTACAGAAATTTAGACTCCTATCTCCAGTAACAAGACAAGGAGCTAAACAATAGCCCCTGTAACAATTGTCTCTAATGGCCAAGACTTGATTAGTAACTGACAACTTCCCTATTTTGTCTTCCCTATTGCAATTTAAATCCACCAGGGAAAGCTAAAATATGCAGTACTACCCCATCACACAGGATGCTCCATTTCTAGTTAGCCCATCTGTAGCTTCCCCATGCCAAAGCATCCAATCAGGGCATACTTGAGCTTTTCTTTGTTCCACTATAAAGCTTTTCCACTTCTCTATCTACCTTGGAGTCTCTGCCAAAACACTAGTGATAGTGTTGACTCCCTTGCTATATATAGCAATCTCTGAATAAATACATGTTTCTTGTTCTCATTGGTTGGTCTTCATTTATTTCCACACAACACAATCCTAACAAGTCTCTCCCCAGAGTCTGGATTCTTCCAATAGATGGCCCTGTAGAACCATATTAATATTCTAAAACTCAGAACCTTTATATATTGTCACTGATCTTATTTTTCAATGCTTCCAATTGTCTTGGGGATTCAGCTCAAATTCTTAAACTTAGCACATAAGACTACTCCTTCATTCTCTAACTTCAATTCTTACCATTCCCTCTCATAAACTGTTTGCTGACACATGACATACCTTATACTCTAATTTTTCTAATTGTTTGAGCAATATGATGTTGTTTCCTTTCATTAGTTTGCCTACTTTATCTATCTGCTTACATCATTTTTTGTTCTTTAACACTAGATTGACTATAATCTCCTTAAAGAGTCTTGTGCTACTTCCAAGCCTTTTTATTTATTGTTTCTCTTCCCTATTCCTATAATATTCTGAGGTTAGTTTTACTTAGTAATCACAAAGATCATATTCTTTTTACATACTTTTATGTATCTCCCATTATATTGTGAATCTCTTGAGTATGAAGTTTTAGTCTTAATGAATTTTGTATCCATAGAAATTATACCAATTTCTAGATGATAGTAAGCTCTAAACAAATAATATTGACTATTTTATTTCTGGACTTGACTTATTTGGCACACATATAAATTATAGAATAATTATATAATTATACATTAATTATATAATTAACTGATGCCTAATGGATATAAAGCAGGAATCCCCAACCCCTGGGCCATGAACCAGTACTAATCTGTGGCCTGTTAAGAACCAGGCAGCACAGCAGGAGATAAGTGGCAGGCCAGCAAGCAAGTGAAGCTTCATCTGTATTTACAGCCACTTTCCATGGCTCACATTACTGTCTGAGCTCTGCCTCCTGTCAGATCAGCAATAGCATTAGATTCTCATAGGAGTGCAAACCCTCATGTGAACTGTGCATGCAAGGGATCTAGTTTGTGTGCTTCTTATGAGAATCTAAGGCCTGATGATTTGCGGTTGAGCTGAAGTGGTGATGCTATAGTGTGGGGAGCAGCTGTGAATAGAGACCAACATTAGCCGAGAGGTTTGTCTGCACAGAGACCATAATAAATCAATCACTGCAGACTCACATCAAAACTCTATCAGTGAGTGGCAAGCAATAACTAAGCTATCTCTGATGGCACACTTTATAGTGGTGAGTGAGTTGATGTACTTCAATTTTACAGCTGCATCTGATGGCAGGTTTTAAGTCAGAATCCAACACTTATTTTAGTCTGTGTATGGCCTGCCTATTATTTTATTTACCACTTTCGTCCACGCTTCTTTCCCAAACTATGCACTTGTCTCAGTCACAGTTTTGGTAAGCACACAAGCTAACCCTACCCAAAATGAATAAAAAATAAACAACAGTAGAGAAGTTCTTTGAAAAGGAAGAAAGACAAAATGATGAGAAAGCAGAAGACACTAAGATTGACAACGAAAAGAAAGCTGCATTTAAAAGAAATATGAAGAGTCCCACTTGAATTATGAGTTCATTGCAACAGGTAATTCACATTCTTTAAGCCCGCTTTTTATAATATGTGGTGACCGGCTATCCAACGAAGCCATGAAACCATCAAACTGCTTTGCCACATGGAGAGCAAGCACGCTGCATTAAAAGACAAGGCTTTAGGTTGATTCCAAGTCTTTGCTATTGTGAATAGTGCTGCAATAAACATACGTGTGCATGTGACTTTATAGCAGCATAATTTATAATCCTTTGGGTATATACCCAGTAATGGGATGGCTGGGTCATATGGTACATCTAGTTCTAGATCCTTGAGGAATCGCCATACTGTTTTCCATAATGGTTGAACTAGCTTACAATCCCACCAACAGTGTAAAAGTGTTCCTATTTCTCCACATCCTCTCCAGCACCTGTTGTTTCCTGACTTTTTAACAGATTGGATTAAGAAAATGTGGCACATATACACCATGGAATACTATGCAGCCATAAAAAAGGATGAGTTTGAGTCCTTTGTAGGGACTTGGATGCAGCTGGAATCCATCATTCTTAGCAAACTATCACAAGAACAGAAAACCAAACACCGCATGTTCTCACTCATAGGTGGGAACTGAACAGTGAGATCACTCGGACTCAGGAAGGGGAACATCACACACCGGGGCCTATCATGGGGAGGGGGGAGGGGGGAGGGATTGCACTGGGAGTTATACCTGATGTAAATGACGAGTTGATGGGTGCAGCACAGCAACATGGCACAAGTATACATATGTAACAAACCTGCATGTTATGCACATGTACCCTACAACTTAAAGTATAATAATAATAAATAAATTAAAAAAAAAAAAAAAAAAAAGACAAGGCTTTAGAGTTTTTCAAAAGAAAAAAGACAATAAACGTTTTTATCACAGAAAATATAACACACTTGAATCATCCCAAAACCATCCCTCCACCCCAGTCTGGTGAAAAATTGTCTTCCATGAAACAAGTTCCTCGTACCCAAAAGGTTAGAGACCGCTGATATAAAGTATTAATTTTGTTTTTCAATATTAAAAAGCTTATATATTTTTATAGTCCTCATCAGTAATCATGTACCTATATCCTGATGGACAGCATCAAAAAGATCAAGAAGAAACAATGTAGGAAATATGTCCTATAGTGTTTGCTGAATATTGAACACATTTCATGTACTTCCTCGCATTCTCTCAGGGCCATAATTTCTCAGACCTTCAGACACATACCTGCCTTGGCTGCCACTGAGCACAGCTTAGCCTCATGTGATTTTGTTACCGAAGGAGTACTAGATGTTTGCCTAGTCAGGCTGGGTTCTCTTCCTTGGATATCTCTACAATCAGAATAATACACCACAGGACCTTACTTTGTGCTTCTGCCATCACTTCCCAGCTGAATAAGGCACCCATCATAAAGCATGTCATCTGACTTCTTGGGCAACTAAAGAGGGAACAGAACACAGATAATGTAAATGAAATGGATTTTTTTTTCCCCCGATGGGAAAATGTTGACTACTGAGAAAGAAATCTAGAGACAATTGGACAATTTGCTTTTTTTTTTTTTTTTTTCTCCCACTCATTGTCTATCCAATGTTGTGAAGATATGCCCAATGTTACAGATTGGGCAACCAGTTGAATGACTCGCTGTGTGTTTTTGCAAATGCTGGCGAGTTCGGTAAAATAAGTTTGCAGAGTTTTGCATCATTTTCTGCTCACTTCCATTTTCCCTCTTTCTTGTTGCCCTGGGACTGTACCTTCTCAATCGAAGAATAGCAATACTCCGTGTCTCAGATTTTTGTCTTCTAAGGATTCAGGTTTAAAAATAGGATATATATAAGCAAGGATTTGTGCGTGTACTCTTATTCTTTTGTGCATAGCTGGTGCTGAGATAGTAAAAAATTTCAATAGCTGTCAGCTAAGAAAAGTAAAGCTAGTAACGTGTTTATATTAAGTAACCAATTTAGAGAGATATTTCATTCCAAATATATTTGGGGATAGGTTCAAAGAGTAGGAAACCCAGTGATCTCTGATCCTGTGAGCCATATGTTGGTGTCCTAGACAGGGTCTGAGAACGTGAGCCACGTGCACATCTCACTTTCCTCTTGCCATTTTCTGTATTAGTCCTCGAGAACCTCTGACTTAAAGGCTTTGAGAAAAATCATGAACACAAGGTATAATCAAATACAGAAAAGCAGACATTTGCTGCAATTGATGCCTGACAAAGCCGTAAACTGTACATGAGCATTGGAGACATATGCTTGACACAGTAGGGGTAAACAGGTCTGCTAGTACAGATCCCATGAAGCAAGAGATCCTGTGGAGTCTTTTGAAAGTTCAATATAGTGAGGGAGTGTCGCTGTGTCCAAATATGTGCACTGGTTGCTTTTTATTTTTTAAATAGAAAACCCATCATCTCTGCAAGAGTGGCTTGTTTATCAATATTGGCACCCTGAAGACACCTTAATCTGCTTGAAAATGACATTGAATTTGATGTTATGTTATGCTTCAAAAGAGTATCTCTGTACACAGAGAAGGGTTGCACCCAGCAAACCTAGCTTCATGTAGCAGAAAGAATTTAACTGAAGTGGTGGCATGCAGCTGTGCCTAGCTGGCAGATTGCACACTGTCATTTACATGGAGTGTACCAGGAGGAGCGAAGAAACAGAAGTGTATCTCTTGATGTTAATAAAGACTTCCAAATCAGTGATAAACACGTAGCTTTTAAGGGCAGTGATCAATAGGATTTCAAGATACTCACCATTTTTCAAAGTTAAAAAATGAAAATAAACTCTTCTATACAAAATTAAAAACAAATATTTTGGTACAATGTTTCTATTATAATACTAGTGTGCTGTTAAAATATATTTGAATAAGATTATTTTTAACATTTATGTATTTTTATACCTACTGGTATTATTTGAAATCTAAAGCCAGCTATGTAGGTGAGAGAAAGTGACTAGCTGTATAAAAGACATCACAATGACCAATAAATATTTATGTGCTGTTTTTAAAAAAGATCATTTACTTAATCTGTTATGAGATACAGAAAATTTATGTCAAGTCCGTGGTTATTACTTCTCTGACACAGATTTTCCTGGTGATCATAATTGTGGAATTTTTAATTTTCACCTCTAAGTGAAAACACAAAATATACTGCAAATAACTTTTGCCATCCTGCAAAAAAACATACTGTAGATACCATAATTGAACAAAAAATATTTAGAACTTAAATAAAAGTTTATGTTTTAATAGTACAGGTGTGGCAGCTCATGCTTATAATTCTGCCCAGGAGGCAGGAGAGTTGCTTGAGCCGAGGAGGTCAAGACTAGCCTTGGCAACATAGTGAGACTCCATCTCTTAAAAAAAAAAAAAAAAAAAAAAAAAAAAGGTCAAATGAGCATTGTGGCATGCATCTGTAATTCCAGCTACTCAGGAGGCTAAGGTGGGAGGATCCCAGCCTGGGCAACAGAGCAAGACCATGTCTCAAAAAAAAAAAAAAATAAAAGATGACTATAGTTAAAACCTGTTACACGCTTTCATGGAGATTGTGATGAGGCTTAAAGGTTTTGAAAAATAAAATGAACACTGAATTAGGTTAAATACAATATTTACAAATAAACTTCTACACATTCTTCAAGTTTTATTTTACACTAGCTATTTCAGAATAAATAATACAATTAATTAGCACAGCATATAAGGTCCATCAAAACCAATCTCAAGATTATATTCCTACCTTCATCACTCTAAACCATGTACCCAGCTCTTTAGCCAAATCATTGATTCCCAGTTTGAAGCATTTTATTAATTTTTGCATTTCTTGATGGTATCCCTTGCACCTGTTATTCCCTCTTCTATTCTCCTTCCTTCCTCCACCCACTCCCCTTCTTTTTCATACAAAAAATATCTACTCATTTTTAAAGGTGACATCTTTTTTACAACTTTCTGAGATCATCTACCTCCCAGTTCTCCAAGTAGGCAGAATAAATTATTTCTGCACACGTATCTTATTTAAATTTTAATTATGCCTCTATATTAGCCCTTATCACGTTGTATAGTTGTTATATGCTATTGTGTTATTTTTGATGAGCTCTTTGTGGAAAACAATTGAATCTTGATCATCTTGGAATACCCTGCACCTAGTATCAGGCTTAGCACATGTTTACAAGGCAATAAATAATGTTAGCTTGATGAAGTAAACTTTAAATCCTTTTATTATTACTTATTTTTGGTTTTTATTGTGGTAAGAACATTTAATATGAGGTCTACCCTCTTAACAGATGTTTAAGTGCACAATACAATATTGTACTCTTATCCACAGTTTGTATATCTACATGTTTATTTATATGTTGTACAGCATATCTCTAAACTTATTCACTTTTCATAACTGATGTATTAATTGAACATACAATTCTAGGGTTTCAATATTTTTTTTTTCAAAATTCTAGTAATTTATATTTTACTGAAAACCAGAAGAAATTATAGTCCAAACATTGCTCTTGCCACATTCAACCAATATCATTTTCATTTTAAAATTGTTGCTTTTCGGCCGGGCGCGGTGGCTCAAGCCTGTAATCCCAGCACTTTGGGAGGCCGAGACAGGCGGATCACGAGGTCAGGAGATCGAGACCATCCTGGCTAACACGGTGAAACCCCGTCTCTACTAAAAAATACAAAAAAGTAGCCGGGTGAGGTGGCGGGCGCCTGTAGTCCCAGCTACTCGGGAGGCTGAGGCAGGAGAATGGCGTAAACCTGGGAGGCGGAGCTTGCAGTGAGCTGAGATCCGGCCACTGCACCCCAGCCTGGGCGGCAGAGCAAGACTCCGTCTCAAAAAAAAAAAAAAAAAAAAAAAAAAAAATTGTTGCTTTTCAGCTCAAATGCCTTATTTTAGTTCATTTGGCCATCATTTTCTCTAATATGCTTCTCTGTCCATTGATTGTTTCTGTGAATTTCTCATTAAATTATGCCAGTCACATTCTTCAACCACAGTCTTCTGTAAACAACTTATAAATTTTTCATTACTGTGTATCTCCACATACAATAAATGCCCTGTAAAAATATGATTTTTGAGGGTTCAGGACTATGTATCAGTTTCCCTTCTGCATAAAGAAATATTCAAGTTAGTACTCTGCATATAATTACCTTTCAAAACAAAATTCTGCAATAAACAATAGACAAACGAACAATGGTCTGACAATCATTTACCTTTAGTATTACTAGTTTTATAAAACCTAAAATAAATTCATCATAAATGCATTTTTCTCATTTATATACCATGCACCCTTTAATAAAATATAATTGGTTATGCTGAATAATTACATTTTCTATTGTTGAATTGATGTTGAAACACAATAGTTAATCAAGAAACTTTTTAAATTTAATTACTTGATGTACCAATCAAAATCCTTGTCTAATTTCGATGTTGAAATGATTTATTTACTAGAGTGCTGGAAGCCTGAGATGGCACCTTTTCCTTTTCCTGGTATCTGACTTGCATTCAGAATTGAAAAAAAAAACATACATTTTATATTTGAAAAATGGATTATTTTATAATGATATGAGAAGCAGGTCTTTGTAATCAAGCACATCTTGACTTCACATTTATTACTTAGTAGTTGTGTAAAAAGGATATTAATCTCATAGTTCTTTTCTGTAAAATGGACTACAGCATCCTCATAAGGTTGTTATAATTTCATGTGAAAATGTAAGTAAATAAATGGATTGGTGTGGTGGTTGGCCTTAAACATGTTTTTACCCAGTAACAAAGTGAAAATTTTACAATCAAATTAAGTTTTTATTTGTAAAATAACATTTAATTGAAAATTAAATAAGTATAGTCACAGAAAACTAGAAACTCCATTTGTTAAAAAAATAAAAAAGTTCTACGTGTTTAATCATTGTTTGAGGAAATTTGACATAAAACAAGTAGTTTTATCTGTCTACTTGATGCAACCCTTCTGGGCAGCTTAAAATGTATTATAGGAATGATATTGGGAATCTAAGTTATTTCAGGATAGCCCAATAAAGAAGGCTGAAGAGCTTCAAAATTTGTTTAAATCTAATTATATTTCTCTATTTTACTAAATAAAATATTTCCTTCCCTGATCCTTTGCCTTCCTCCCCCATACTTAGGGGTGTTTCCAATGATTTGGCGATTTGATAGTAATAGTGAGAACAATATGTAATCAAAACTTGATTTCATGCCTGATTTGATTACAAGGTACTGATTAAACTAAGCTAGTAAATTCCATTTAATTCAGTGATTAGGAGAGGGGTGTATTCCCATACACCTTTTGAAAGACCAATCAATATAGGTAAGATTCCCTGTCCTTTATGATGGGAAGCCTGAATCAGGCTTTAAATAATGTATTCATTTCATTTCTATGTAAATTTAGCAACAGGATTTTAGGTTTTCCTGAGAAAACTGGGACTGTATGTCCCCAGGTAAATGAAAGGAAAGCCATCTCCTTTCTCCTGGGTTTAATGGCATTTATTACTTCAGAGTCTTGACAAGTCCCATTATTACATTTCACTTTTTGAGTAGTGGCAGTATGCTAAGCCTGCCACCTTACATAGCATTCGATATCTTGCCCAGTAAGTTTACAAGTTAATTCATTAAGCCAAATCATTTTCATTAGAACACTGGCCTCATGTGTTACTACTAGCACTAAAATAAATCATTTTTTTTCTATCCATTATGGTAAGTGATACATCTGATATGCTTATTAAGTTAAAATGTTCTCTCAAATTCTCATGTTAAATTATTTTTGTCACCACTCACTACGCTGATAACTCTCTCAGGAATCATTACCTATAAGGATAAATTCCTAACTTTGTTTTCTCACCCTTAGTTTCCTTCACAGTTTGGTCACAGGCTGCTTTTCCAACTTCATCACCTACTAATTTTGTACACAAATCGTCCATGGCAACTAGGCTGCCCTACTCATAGTTCAAAGGTCTGCTAGACAACGTTGCCTGCACAATATGTCTCTCTCTAACCAGAAGGCTTCAACTCCTCTTTGTTTCATCAAACTCTACTCTTTTTCCATGACAAGATTCAACTCATTGTCTTTCATGAAGTTACCCTTCTACTCTTCTTATATATACCCTTCCTTTCCACAATATATTCTATTGATGATAACCCTTTTGTTTTTGTCTTTACTGTACTGTTACTTAACAGTTATAATTATGCAAATTTCTCAGGTGGGTGTTCCTTGAAATTCTAATTTGTTTTTAATTCAGTCTGGGGATATAAACCACTTTCTTATAAAACTATAAGAACTATAGTTTTGAATGAACTATATTCATCCAAAATTTAGCATCAAGTGCAGAGAGAACAGCGTTCACGTTTTTAAAATGTCTTAATAGTTGCGTATCATATTTTGCCTGGAAGCAGAGGAGTAGTAATACATCTTTACCAAAAACAACCTTCATGAATCAGCTCTAAGTTCTTGACTCATATATTTGTGGTCACTCTTCTTATTTATCTGAATCCCCTGAAGTAATAACATGAGTTAGACAATAATTGCTTCCAGCTACCTTTTCTGTAATTGTTGAGAAACATTCCCAGACAAAGTGATATTTCTTAAATGCCTAACATATACAGGGACTTTTATAAATCTTTAATTTCCAATTTAATTTTACTTCTATGTGTGGTATATATCCCTCGAATCTTCTTGAACCACTGTAGAGTTCATTTTTTGGATGTATCAAACATTACTATTATGCTATCACTTGCACATTATTTTTAAGCATTATGGTCCAAATGTTTTAAATGAAGTAGAAGCTATTGATTAAAGCAAAGGCACAGTTGAATAAATCATGGACACTACATACCCTCCTCAACTTTTGACAGCTCAAATTCGTGCTTATTGTCTGACAGATAGTGGTATGGTGCAAGAAAATTCTTGACCATGAATATACAGAACAGCTTCATTCACTAGCTTTCATTGGCTGAAAGCATAAGACAGAATAAAATGTATATTAATAGCATAATATAAGAGGTTGGCACATATGGAATATGTATATATGTACATGTATATATTTAATAAATGTGTGTGCTACACATACATATTAAGCATTTCAGAGAAAAAAGCATGAAAATAGTTTTCCCAGGATATTGCAAAAATATGAGATGCTTATATTCAAAATTAAAACAACATACAAAGGTGAATGTGTTTGGATAATTGCCTGGCTTATACAAAACAGGTGATTCACTACTTCGATCATTCTCATGAGTATTCAACATAATTCTGATAATACTTTTTAAAAATTTGCAATAGTTTAGTAACCAAGTATTCAAAATTTCAATCCTGGGCATTAGACGTCCATAATATTGGGGAGGAGAGGTATGGCACTACATAAACATAAAATAATACTGACAACTAAGCCCACATCTCAAATATATCACTTTGATGGCTTATTGATGTGTGAACTTTCCAAGGCTACAGCCCCCAGTTATTCAATCAAATACAAGTCTAGGTGTTGCTCTGAAGGGAATCCATAGATGTGATTAAAGGATACAACCAGTTGACTTTGAGTAAAACAGATACTCCAGGTAATCCGGATAGGCCTAATTTAATCAGGTTCTGAAATGGCTTAAGAGCAGAGCTGAAATTTTTCTAATGAAGAAGAAATTTTACCTGTTGACAGTAACTTCAGTCATGCTAGAAGGTTTTATCCTGCCTTTCTTCTTGACCTTCCCTGTGAATATTAGACTTGATCAGCCAAGCCCTCATAATCATATAAGCCAATTCTTTGCAATAAATATCTTAATATATAACTCCTATAGTTGAACATTGGTAACAACTATGTGGACTGACTGCATGTGTACAAATATGTGTGTATATGTATGTTTATAACACATACATACACACTAAAATGTATTCATAGAGTGTAATCTATCTCTCCTAATAGGGTGATACTTTAAAAAGCAAAAATGAGGACAATTCTTGGTTACACTGGAATACAAGAGTAAACTAGTACTACTCAAGATAGGCTGGATAAATCTAATTTTTTGAAAAACAGACAAAACAGTAATGAGATCAAAAGAGGGCTTCAGATAGTTCTTTATTCTTCTAAGTTGAAAGCAAAAGGGTGTGTGGAGTTGGGAGTGTTTGTGTTTGGGAATATATGTTCATTACTTTTGAGTTTCCCAAAATATTCATGGCTCTAAAAGGTTAAGAATCACTAAGTTTTCTTCTCTCATCTTCTGCAAATATCTGGACTACATTATCTTACAGTGGGCTCAGTTTTTATCATTTTCTCTATTTTGCGACATGCCTATTATATATATCCTAAAGATTTCATGTCTTTTTTTGGACTCTAATCCCAAAAGGGTCATTCATTCACTGCCAAATATTTAATTAGCACCTATAGTATAACACACACTCTTCTACACCTTGGCATATGAAGGTGAATAAGGTTAATTCAGTAATCACAGAACTCACTAGCTAGTAAAAATATAGACAAAGAAACAAAAAGCAAAAAAAAAAAAAAAAAAAAAAAAAAAAAAGCATGTTGCATTTCTCCTAATCCTCTGATGTTCTACACACTTTTTTTTTTTTCATTTTAACAACCTGTCTTTTTTATTATTATACTTTAAGTTCTAGGGTACATGTGAACAACATGCATGTTTGTTACATATGTATACATGTGCCATGTTGGTGTCGTGGCTGCACTTGTCATTTACATTAGGTATATCTCCTAATGCTATCCCTCCCCCCTACCCCAACCCCATGACAGGCCCCATTGTGTGAAGTTCCCCACCCTGTGTCCAAGCCACACACTTATTATAGGATGAATAAAACCGTTAGCCATAGTGAGAATATTCATCAATTTTGACCTTCAAAGTGGACTATATTATTGGTTACATGGTGTTAAGGTCCATTCTGTCAACAACTTTTCTTTCTGGTCTTTATAACTGTACTGTTCATTTGCTACACATTGATCTTTTTCAGTCCTGGCTTAAACTACCCATGATATTTGTCATATACAAGGAATTTCACATTCAATTATGACAACATCTTTGCATAAATCCATTTTTTTCTATTGGTCTGCTCTCTCAGCATGTTGAGTGGAGAATGAAGTGGGTATTTATCTTACCTCTAAATTTTCCTAGAGAAAACTATCAGGTATACCACAACTCTCCACACACTGCACTCACCTATTGCCATTTCCAGAATTACAGATACATTTCTCTGTGGTCGCTTCAGTTCTCCAATTACAATCACCTCTCAATTTGTAGGAGGTGGTATCCAAAGTGATCTGTAAGCATGTTTTAATCCCTAAGCTCATCCCAACTTTGACATTCATCAAATTATATTGGTTATAATTTTCAATTCTTTTTCTGATCTAAGAACAGATACAAGTCTTCTGTCCTCTGTCCTTAACTCTTGAATACACATCTGATTCACACACTAGTGATATAAGAAAGAGAGGCGGTTCTACTAAATAAAGACACAGAGTTCTACTAATCACTGCTTGCATTTTGTGTATTATAGTACGTTGCTATACCAAGGTGTCTTCATTTTAAGCCAATCACATACTAATTTTAGACTGCATGATAGTTCAGCATTGCAACTTTACCATTACTGTGGGATGCCTACACCCTAAGTCCATTTGATTCTATTCCTGAAGAGTAGAAACATAAATTTTTGGTTTGACCTCTAAGGTATTTAAACAATTCTAAAAGGAGATCCTTGAAACCAAAGATCAAACTGTTATTAAATGGACATGAAATCTAAAGGATATGTGAAGCCTAAAAATATGAAATTTTGTAACAAACAACCATCAATAGAATGAGACCATATGATTTCTACTGCTAAGATTAAAGCAGCATTCTTTATAATTTTAAGACAATTGGAATTAAATACAATGAAAGTATGTAAAATAATGTGCATGCAAATTTCCAAGAAGACAATTTGATCTTAGAAATATTTTGATGGACTTCAAATTTAAAAATTCAATACTACATCTGTGATGTTATGAAGATCAGTTCATATTTTAGAACCACAGCCTTTAAATTTCTTAAGAAAAGATGGGGTTCAAATCAACTTTGTGATTATCATCCCCTACTTTGTAAACCTTGAATCTAGCCTCAGCATAATGTAAGCCATTGTATATGAAAATTATAGCAATTTAAAATTACAAGCTGTGTGTAGGTAAGAGTGCTTTAAATGTTTTAAACAAGCGTGTTCTATTAGCCAACATGAATTATCAAAATTAATGAGAGCTATGCAGTTTATTCAAGGTATGATAATCTTTTACTGTGTCATTCCTAAGATTAGACATTGCATACATTTTTTTTGCAATCTCTTGTATTAAACAAAATAGAATAGATTGAATTTTCATAACAAACTCTTTCAGAAAATTTAGTTTTTTTGGTGAAGAAACTTTTTGTTTTTTGCTTTTTTTGTCATTTTTTTTTTCTTAAACATCAAAGCATTCATTTTTTTAAAATAAGGACATGTTAGAAAATTTTTGTAAGAAATCCTAAACAGGAATCTGAGCTTTCTTTTGAAGACTACAGTTTATAGAAGGAAAATATGTACTTGAGAACCAAACAAAAACCACAACAAAATCTATTCAAACCGAAAGAAAAATTTAAAAATGCACATATTATACAAGTCTTTCATTTTCCAAAGTCCTTAAAAATGATTTTTCAGTATTATGTTTCCATAGTTCATAAACTATCTTTCCTGTATGAAAATACAACATTCTTATTTTTGCTTTTCTCTTCGTTACCTATCTTTCTCACTGGTTTCTCTTTCTTGCTCTGAAAGAATTCACTCTGCAAAGTGTAAGACATCACCATCAATTCTTTAAACTCTATATTTTGACCCTGAATAAAACTATTCTCAAAATTCTCAAGTATTGACTTCTATCTCCTACTTTAGACAAACCTTCAAAATAAATAATTCCTCATAATTATGTAAAGCCTAATATCAAATTCTTCTTCTAAAATGTGCTTTCTCCTTTTCACCTATCTTTTGGACAGAATTAAAATAATGCTTAATATTATGCCTCACAGTTACTATTTAGAAAATGTAGAATTAAGTGGCTCACGTTTTATTGCTGCTGTATATACTGATAATTCTGTTATTTTTGATGCTGTATCCTTTCCCTGCAGAAAGCATCTTCAGCTTCTTCCAGTTTATTTATTTATTTATTTTTTTCTTGAGGCCCTCCTTTTATATTTATGGCATGAACTAATTATTTTAAATAACAATGAAGAAAATACCTTATTCCTATTATGTTTCCTCCCATCAATAGAGATTATAAACATCACATTAATCTTCTTTACCACAAATTTTGTTAATATGTTTTTATTCTGCAAAATTTTTAATCGTCAAGTAATATATCCTATTGGTTTTTCACCTTGTAATCTAAATATTATACTCTCTGAAGACCATGTTGGCTTCTCCATCTATACTTGCCTTTGTTTGTAAGTGTCATAATTCCAACGAAGTTGATATTTCCACTACACTTTAAATATTTTGTAGAGATTTCTCTTTTGGGCAGGTATTTGGGCTGCCTATTGCTCCAAATCTTAATAACCTCTTTCCCATCTCTTCACATATTCAAATCTTACTAATGTTTAAAAACTCAACACATGTATTACCTATTTCAGGAAGAGTTTCCTGAACATGCTAGCCAATCGTACTGTCTCATC